>NC_139846.1:26151136-26166136 GCF_963691815.1 Echiichthys vipera | reverse complement strand
AAACATGACCTACAACCAATCACAGCAACTAAACATGACCTACAATCAATCACAGCAACTAAACATGACCTACGACCAATCACAGCAACTAAACATGACCTACAACCAATCACAGCAACTAAACATGACCAACAACCAATCACAGCAACTAAACATGACCTACGACCAATCACAGCAACTAAACATGACCTACGACCAATCACAGCAACTAAACATGACCAACAACCAATCACAGCAACTAAACATGACCAACGACCAATCACAGCAACTAAACATGACCAACAACCAATCACAGCAACTAAACATGACCAACGACCAATCACAGCAACTAAACATGACCTACGACCAATCACAGCAACTAAACATGACCTACGACCAATCACAGCAACTAAACATGACCTACGACCAATCACAGCAACTAAACATGACCTACGACCAATCACAGCAACTAAACATGACCTACAACCAATCACAGCAACTACACATGACCTACGACCAATCACAGCAACTAAACATGACCTACAACCAATCACAGCAACTAAACATGACCTACGACCAATCACAGCAACTAAACATGACCAACAACCAATCACAGCAACTAAACATGACCAACAACCAATCACAGCAACTAAACATGACCAACAACCAATCACAGCAACTAAACATGACCTACAACCAATCACAGCAACTAAACATGACCAACAACCAATCACAGCAACTAAACATGACCTACGACCAATCACAGCAACTAAACATGACCAACAACCAATCACAGCAACTAAACATGACCAACAACCAATCACAGCAACTAAACATGACCAACAACCAATCACAGCAACTAAACATGACCTACAACCAATCACAGCAACTAAACATGACCTACAACCAATCACAGCAACTAAACATGACCTACGACCAATCACAGCAACTAAACATGACCTACAACCAATCACAGCAACTAAAACATGACCTACGACCAATCACAGCAACTAAACATGACCTACAACCAATCACAGCAACTAAACATGACCAACGACCAATCACAGCAACTAAACATGACCTACGACCAATCACAGCAACTAAACATGACCTACAACCAATCACAGCAACTAAACATGACCTACGACCAATCACAGCAACTAAACATGACCAACAACCAATCACAGCAACTAAACATGACCTACGACCAATCACAGCAACTAAACATGACCTACAACCAATCACAGCAACTAAAACATGACCTACGACCAATCACAGCAACTAAACATGACCTACAACCAATCACAGCAACTAAACATGACCAACGACCAATCACAGCAACTAAACATGACCTACGACCAATCACAGCAACTAAACATGACCTACAACCAATCACAGCAACTAAACATGACCTACGACCAATCACAGCAACTAAACAAGACCAACAACCAATCACAGCAACTAAACATGATCTACGACCAATCACAGCAACTAAACATGACCTACGACCAATCACAGCAACTAAACATGACCTACGACCAATCACAGCAACTAAACATGACCTACGACCAATCACAGCAACTAAACATGACCAACGACCAATCACAGCAACTAAACATGACCTACAACCAATCACAGCAACTAAACATGACCTACAACCAATCACAGCAACTAAACATGACCTACAACCAATCACAGCAACTAAACATGACCTACGACCAATCACAGCAACTAAACATGACCTACAACCAATCACAGCAACTAAACATGACCTACGACCAATCACAGCAACTAAACATGACCTACGACCAATCACAGCAACTAAACATGACCTACAACCAATCACAGCAACTAAACATGACCTACAACCAATCACAGCAACTAAACATGACCTACAACCAATCACAGCAACTAAACATGACCAACGACCAATCACAGCAACTAAACATGACCTACAACCAATCACAGCAACTAAACATGACCAACAACCAATCACAGCAACTAAACATGACCTACAACCAATCACAGCAACTAAACATGACCAACGACCAATCACAGCAACTAAACATGACCTACGACCAATCACAGCAACTAAACATGACCTACAACCAATCACAGCAACTAAACATGACCTACGACCAATCACAGCAACTAAACATGACCTACAACCAATCACAGCAACTAAACATGACCAACAACCAATCACAGCAACTAAACATGACCTACAACCAATCACAGCAACTAAACATGACCTACAACCAATCACAGCAACTAAACATGACCAACAACCAATCACAGCAACTAAACATGACCTACGACCAATCACAGCAACTAAACATGACCTACGACCAATCACAGCAACTAAAACGTCACCAACGACCAATCACAGCAACTAAACATGACCTACGACCAATCACAGCAACTAAACATGACCTACAACCAATCACAGCAACTAAACATGACCTACGACCAATCACAGCAACTAACATGACCAACAACCAATCACAGCAACTAAACATGACCTACGACCAATCACAGCAACTAAACATGACCAACGACCAATCACAGCAACTAAACATGACCTACAACCAATCACAGCAACTAAACATGACCTACAACCAATCACAGCAACTAAACATGACCTACAACCAATCACAGCAACTAAACATGACCTACAACCAATCACAGCAACTAAACATGACCTACAATCAATCACAGCAACTAAACATGACCTACGACCAATCACAGCAACTAAACATGACCTACAACCAATCACAGCAACTAAACATGACCTACAACCAATCACAGCAACTAAACATGATCTACAACCAATCACAGCAACTAAACATGACCAACAACCAATCACAGCAACTAAACATGACCTACGACCAATCACAGCAACTAAACATGACCTACGACCAATCACAGCAACTAAACATGACCAACAACCAATCACAGCAACTAAACATGACCAACGACCAATCACAGCAACTAAACATGACCAACAACCAATCACAGCAACTAAACATGACCTACGACCAATCACAGCAACTAAACATGACCTACGACCAATCACAGCAACTAAACATGACCTACGACCAATCACAGCAACTAAACATGACCTACGACCAATCACAGCAACTAAACATGACCTACAACCAATCACAGCAACTAAACATGACCAACAACCAATCACAGCAACTACACATGACCTACGACCAATCACAGCAACTAAACATGACCTACAACCAATCACAGCAACTAAACATGACCTACGACCAATCACAGCAACTAAACATGACCAACAACCAATCACAGCAACTAAACATGACCAACAACCAATCACAGCAACTAAACATGACCAACAACCAATCACAGCAACTAAACATGACCTACAACCAATCACAGCAACTAAACATGACCAACAACCAATCACAGCAACTAAACATGACCTACAACCAATCACAGCAACTAAACATGACCTACGACCAATCACAGCAACTAAACATGACCTACAACCAATCACAGCAACTAAAACATGACCTACGACCAATCACAGCAACTAAACATGACCAACAACCAATCACAGCAACTAAACATGACCAACAACCAATCACAGCAACTAAACATGACCTACGACCAATCACAGCAACTAAACAAGACCAACAACCAATCACAGCAACTAAACATGATCTACGACCAATCACAGCAACTAAACATGACCAACAACCAATCACAGCAACTAAACATGACCAACAACCAATCACAGCAACTAAACATGACCTACGACCAATCACAGCAACTAAACATGACCTACGACCAATCACAGCAACTAAACATGACCTACGACCAATCACAGCAACTAAACATGACCAACGACCAATCACAGCAACTAAACATGACCTACAACCAATCACAGCAACTAAACATGACCTACAACCAATCACAGCAACTAAACATGACCTACAACCAATCACAGCAACTAAACATGACCTACGACCAATCACAGCAACTAAACATGACCTACAACCAATCACAGCAACTAAACATGACCTACGACCAATCACAGCAACTAAACATGACCTACGACCAATCACAGCAACTAAACATGACCTACAACCAATCACAGCAACTAAACATGACCTACAACCAATCACAGCAACTAAACATGACCTACAACCAATCACAGCAACTAAACATGACCAACGACCAATCACAGCAACTAAACATGACCTACAACCAATCACAGCAACTAAACATGACCAACAACCAATCACAGCAACTAAACATGACCTACAACCAATCACAGCAACTAAACATGACCAACGACCAATCACAGCAACTAAACATGACCTACGACCAATCACAGCAACTAAACATGACCTACAACCAATCACAGCAACTAAACATGACCTACGACCAATCACAGCAACTAAACATGACCTACAACCAATCACAGCAACTAAACATGACCAACAACCAATCACAGCAACTAAACATGACCTACAACCAATCACAGCAACTAAACATGACCTACAACCAATCACAGCAACTAAACATGACCAACAACCAATCACAGCAACTAAACATGACCTACGACCAATCACAGCAACTAAACATGACCTACGACCAATCACAGCAACTAAACATGACCAACGACCAATCACAGCAACTAAACATGACCTACAACCAATCACAGCAACTAAACATGACCAACAACCAATCACAGCAACTAAACATGACCAACAACCAATCACAGCAACTAAACATGACCTACAACCAATCACAGCAACTAAACATGACCAACGACCAATCACAGCAACTAAACATGACCAACAACCAATCACAGCAACTAAACATGACCAACGACCAATCACAGCAACTAAACATGACCAACAACCAATCACAGCAACTAAACATGACCTACGACCAATCACAGCAACTAAACATGACCTACAACCAATCACAGCAACTAAACATGACCTACGACCAATCACAGCAACTAAACATGACCTACAACCAATCACAGCAACTAAACATGACCTACGACCAATCACAGCAACTAAACATGACCTACAACCAATCACAGCAACTAAACATGACCTACGACCAATCACAGCAACTAAACATGACCTACAACCAATCACAGCAACTAAACATGACCTACAACCAATCACAGCAACTAAACATGACCTACGACCAATCACAGCAACTAAACATGACCTACGACCAATCACAGCAACTAAACATGACCTACGACCAATCACAGCAACTAAACATGACCTACGACCAATCACAGCAACTAAACATGACCTACAACCAATCACAGCAACTAAACATGACCAACAACCAATCACAGCAACTAAACATGATCAATAACCAATCACAGCAACTAAACATGACCTACGACCAATCACAGCAACTAAACATGACCTACGACCAATCACAGCAACTAAACATGACCAACGACCAATCACAGCAACTAAACATGATCAACAACCAATCACAGCAACTAAACATGACCTACAACCAATCACAGCAACTAAACATGACCTACAACCAATCACAGCAACTAAACATGACCTACGACCAATCACAGCAACTAAACATGACCTACAACCAATCACAGCAACTAAACATGACCTACGACCAATCACAGCAACTAAACATGACCTACGACCAATCACAGCAACTAAACATGACCTACAACCAATCACAGCAACTAAACATGACCAACAACCAATCACAGCAACTAAACATGACCTACGACCAATCACAGCAACTAAACATGACCAACAACCAATCACAGCAACTAAACATGACCTACGACCAATCACAGCAACTAAACATGACCTACAACCAATCACAGCAACTAAACATGACCAACAACCAATCACAGCAACTAAACATGACCTACGACCAATCACAGCAACTAAACATGACCTACGACCAATCACAGCAACTAAACATGACCAACAACCAATCACAGCAACTAAACATGACCTACGACCAATCACAGCAACTAAACATGACCAACAACCAATCACAGCAACTAAACATGACCTACAACCAATCACAGCAACTAAACATGACCTACGACCAATCACAGCAACTAAATATGACCTACGACCAATCACAGCAACTAAACATGACCTACAACCAATCACAGCAACTAAACATGACCAACAACCAATCACAGCAACTAAACATGACCTACGACCAATCACAGCAACTAAACATGACCAACGACCAATCACAGCAACTAAACATGACCTACGACCAATCACAGCAACTAAACATGACCAACAACCAATCACAGCAACTAAACATGACCAACAACCAATCACAGCAACTAAACATGACCTACAACCAATCACAGCAACTAAACATGACCTACAACCAATCACAGCAACTAAACATGACCAACGACCAATCACAGCAACTAAACATGACCTACAACCAATCACAGCAACTAAACATGACCAACAACCAATCACAGCAACTAAACATGACCAACGACCAATCACAGCAACTAAACATGACCTACAACCAATCACAGCAACTAAACATGACCAACAACCAATCACAGCAACTAAAACATGACCTACAACCAATCACAGCAACTAAAACATGACCAACAACCAATCACAGCAACTAAACATGACCAACAACCAATCACAGCAACTAAACATGACCAACGACCAATCACAGCAACTAAACATGACCTACAACCAATCACAGCAACTAAACATGACCAACAACCAATCACAGCAACTAAACATGACCTACAACCAATCACAGCAACTAAAACATGACCAACAACCAATCACAGCAACTAAAACATGACCAACAACCAATCACAGCAACTAAACATGACCAACAACCAATCACAGCAACTAAACATGACCAACAACCAATCACAGCAACTAAACATGACCTACGACCAATCACAGCAACTAAACATGACCTACGACCAATCACAGCAACTAAACATGACCAACAACCAATCACAGCAACTAAACATGACCTACGACTAATCACAGCAACTAAACATGACCTACAACCAATCACAGCAACTAAACATGACCTACGACCAATCACAGCAACTAAACATGACCTACGACCAATCACAGCAACTAAACATGACCAACAACCAATCACAGCAACTAAACATGACCTACAACTAATCACAGCAACTAAACATGACCTACGACCAATCACAGCAACTAAATATGACCTACAACCAATCACAGCAACTAAACATGACCTACAACTAATCACAGCAACTAAACATGACCTACGACCAATCACAGCAACTAAACATGACCTACGACCAATCACAGCAACTAAACATGACCTACGACCAATCACAGCAACTAAAACATGACCTACAACCAATCACAGCAACTAAACATGACCTACGACCAATCACAGCAACTAAACATGACCTACGACCAATCACAGCAACTAAACATGACCAACAACCAATCACAGCAACTAAACATGACCTACAACTAATCACAGCAACTAAACATGACCTACGACCAATCACAGCAACTAAATATGACCTACGACCAATCACAGCAACTAAACATGACCAACAACCAATCACAGCAACTAAACATGACCAACAACCAATCACAGCAACTAAACATGACCTACAACCAATCACAGCAACTAAACATGACCTACAACCAATCACAGCAACTAAACATGACCTACAACCAATCACAGCAACTAAACATGACCTACGACCAATCACAGCAACTAAACATGACCAACAACCAATCACAGCAACTAAACATGACCTACGACCAATCACAGCAACTAAACATGACCAACAACCAATCACAGCAACTAAACATGACCTACAACCAATCACAGCAACTAAACATGACCTACGACCAATCACAGCAACTAAACATGACCAACAACCAATCACAGCAACTAAACATGACCTACGACCAATCACAGCAACTAAACATGACCAACAACCAATCACAGCAACTAAACATGACCAACAACCAATCACAGCAACTAAACATGACCAACAACCAATCACAGCAACTAAACATGACCTACAACCAATCACAGCAACTAAACATGACCTACGACCAATCACAGCAACTAAACATGACCAACAACCAATCACAGCAACTAAACATGACCTACGACCAATCACAGCAACTAAACATGACCAACAACCAATCACAGCAACTAAACATGACCAACAACCAATCACAGCAACTAAACATGACCAACAACCAATCACAGCAACTAAACATGACCAACAACCAATCACAGCAACTAAACATGACCTACAACTAATCACAGCAACTAAACATGACCTACGACCAATCACAGCAACTAAATATGACCTACGACCAATCACAGCAACTAAACATGACCAACAACCAATCACAGCAACTAAACATGACCAACAACCAATCACAGCAACTAAACATGACCTACAACCAATCACAGCAACTAAACATGACCTACAACCAATCACAGCAACTAAACATGACCTACGACCAATCACAGCAACTAAACATGACCAACAACCAATCACAGCAACTAAACATGACCAACAACCAATCACAGCAACTAAACATGACCAACAACCAATCACAGCAACTAAACATGACCTACAACCAATCACAGCAACTAAACATGACCTACAACCAATCACAGCAACTAAACATGACCAACAACCAATCACAGCAACTAAACATGACCTACAACCAATCACAGCAACTAAACATGACCAACAACCAATCACAGCAACTAAACATGACCAACAACCAATCACAGCAACTAAAACATGACCTACGACCAATCACAGCAACTAAACATGACCAACAACCAATCACAGCAACTAAACATGACCTACAACCAATCACAGCAACTAAACATGACCAACAACCAATCACAGCAACTAAACATGACCAACGACCAATCACAGCAACTAAACATGACCTACAACCAATCACAGCAACTAAACATGACCTACAACCAATCACAGCAACTAAACATGACCAACGACCAATCACAGCAACTAAACATGACCTACAACCAATCACAGCAACTAAACATGACCAACAACCAATCACAGCAACTAAACATGACCAACGACCAATCACAGCAACTAAACATGACCAACGACCAATCACAGCAACTAAACATGACCTACAACCAATCACAGCAACTAAACATGACCTACAACCAATCACAGCAACTAAACATGACCTACGACCAATCACAGCAACTAAACATGACCTACAACCAATCACAGCAACTAAACATGACCTACAACCAATCACAGCAACTAAACATGACCAACGACCAATCACAGCAACTAAACATGACCTACAACCAATCACAGCAACTAAACATGACCAACAACCAATCACAGCAACTAAACATGACCAACGACCAATCACAGCAACTAAACATGACCAACGACCAATCACAGCAACTAAACATGACCTACAACCAATCACAGCAACTAAACATGACCTACAACCAATCACAGCAACTAAACATGACCAACAACCAATCACAGCAACTAAACATGACCAACAACCAATCACAGCAACTAAACATGACCTACAACCAATCACAGCAACTAAACATGACCAACAACCAATCACAGCAACTAAACATGACCTACAACCAATCACAGCAACTAAACATGACCTACAACCAATCACAGCAACTAAACATGACCTACGACCAATCACAGCAACTAAACATGACCTACGACCAATCACAGCAACTAAACATGACCTACGACCAATCACAGCAACTAAACATGACCTACAACCAATCACAGCAACTAAACATGACCTACAACCAATCACAGCAACTAAACATGACCTACAACCAATCACAGCAACTAAACATGACCTACGACCAATCACAGCAACTAAACATGACCTACGACCAATCACAGCAACTGTGCGTGTGTGTGTGTGTCTGTGTGTGTGTGTGTGTGTGTGTGTGTGTGTGTGTGTGTGTGTGTGTGTGTGTGTGTGTGTGTGTGTGTGTGTCTGTGTCTGTGTCTGTGTCTGTGTGCGTGTGCGTGTGCGTGTGCGTGTGCGTGTGCGTGTGCGTGTGCGTGTGCGTGTGCGTGTGCGTGTGCGTGTGCGTGTGCGTGTGCGTGTGCGTGTGCGTGTGCGTGCGCGTGCGCGTGCGCGTGCGTGTGCGTGTGTGTGTGTGTGTGTCTGAAGTTGCTGTAAAAACAAAAACGATCAATTAAACCCAAAAAACAAACTTTGCGCCAAAACTGTTTGTTTAAAGCAGCAATTAGAGACAAAGATGGAGACTCAGGTTCCACCACAACACAATAAACAGGAAGACACACACACACCTCCACACACACACACACACACACACACACACTTCACCTCCACACACACACGATATCATTGGAACTTTCGTGCAGGACTTTGCGTACGACATTATTTTGTGCGTCGGTCGATCAGCGGCCCTCCTGGCCCCGGTTTAACGTGTGTGTGCAGCATGTGGTGAAGTGTGTGTGTGAAGTGTGTCTGTGTGTGAGAGCTGGCTGACAGCTGGAGTGTGTGTGTGTGTGTGGTTGTGTGAGTCGGTGTCTGTTTGAATGTAAAGTGCTGATGTCATCATGTGCGACGCTGCACTTCTCTCTTAATGAGGAACGTGGGGATGTTTTTCTGCACCTGAAGCTGTTTTTGTCTCTTTGTAGTTGTTTTGTGTCTCTTTGTGGTTGTTTTGTGTCTCTTTGTGGTTGTTTTGTGTCTCTTTGTAGTTGTTTTGTGTCTCTTTGTGGTTGTTTTGTGTCTCTTTGTAGTTGTTTTGTGTCTCTTTGTGGTTGTTTTGTGTCTCTTTGTGGTTGTTTTGTGTCTCTTTGTAGTTGTTTTGTGTCTCTTTGTAGTTGTTTTGTGTCTCTTTGTAGTTGTTTTGTGTCTCTTTGTAGTTGTTTTGTGTCTCTTTGTAGTTGTTTTGTGTCTCTTTGTAGTTGTTTTGTGTCTCTTTGTGGTTGTTTTGTGTCTCTTTGTGGTTGTTTTGTGTCTCTTTGTAGTTGTTTTGTGTCTCTTTGTAGTTGTTTTGTCTATTTGTGGTTGTTTTGTGTCTCTTTGTGGTTGTTTTGTGTCTTTTGTGGTTGTTTTGTGTCTCTTTGTAGTTGTTTTGTGTCTCTTTGATGTTGTTTTGTGTCTCTTTGTAGTTGTTTTGTGTCTCTTTGTAGTTGTTTTTTCTCTTTGTAGTTGTTTTGTGTCTCTTTGTAGTTGTTTTGTGTCTCTTTGTGGTTGTTTTGTGTCTTTTTGTGGTTGTTTTGTGTCTCTTTGTAGTTGTTTTGTGTCTCTTTGATGTTGTTTTGTGTCTCCTTGTGGTTGTTTTGTGTGTCTTTGTAGTTGTTTTGTGTCTCTTTGTTGTTGTTTTGTGTCTCTTTGTGGTTGTTTTGTGTCTCTTTGTGGTTGTTTTGTGTCTCTTTGTGGTTGTGTTGTGTCTCTTTGTGGTTGTTTTGTGTCTCTTTGTGGCTGTTTTGAGTCTTTGTGGTCGTGTTGTGTCTCTTTGTCTCTTTGTGGTTGTGTTGTGTCTCTTTGTGGCTGTTTTGAGTCTTTGTAGCTGTTTTGTGTCTCCTGGTGGTCATGTTGTGTCTCTTTCTGGCTGTTTTGAGTCTTTGTAGTTGTTTTGTGTCTCTTTGTGGTCGTGTTGTGTCTCTTTGTGGTCGTGTTGAGTCTCTTTGTGGTCGTGTTGTGTCTCTTTGTAGTCGTGTTGAGTCTCTTTCTGGCTGTTTTGAGTCTTTGTAGTCGTGTGAGTCTCCTTGAGCGTCACGATGTGCTGAGCAGGATGAAGTGTGTTTCTCCTCTTGGCTCCTTTTTCATCTGCGACTGAAACGACCTGAGGAAGAATGTGTTTGCGCCCCGAGGGCCGCGGCCGCAGGATGAGGAGGATTAGCAGCTCAGCGCAGATGTGTGGACGCTCGGCACACCTGCAGCGGCCCAGGTCACGCTGCTGCTCCCAACACGTCCTCATCCTCTCTGCACAGCTGCAGCTCTTCCTCGGCCCGCTCGCTCGCACGGACCGGGGTACAAACCCACCGGCGTCAGCGCCAGCGTCAGCGTCGGCGTCCACACGTCAGAGAGGTTTCAGTCGTTTCTCACGTCAAAGGTGGAATCAAAGTTATATTGTTGTGTCTCTTTGTAGTTGTTTTGTGTCTCTTTGTGGTTGTTTTGTGTCTCTTTGTGGTTGTTTTGTGTCTCTTTGTAGTTGTTTTGTGTCTCTTTGTGGTTGTTTTGTCTCTTTGTGGTTGTTTTGTGTCTCTTTGTAGTTGTTTTGTGTCTCTTTGTAGTTGTTTTGTCTCTTTGTAGTTGTTTTGTGTCTCTTTAGTTGTTTTGTGTCTCTTTGTAGTTGTTTTGTGTCTCTTTGTAGTTGTTTTGTGTGTCTTTGTGGTTGTTTTGTGTCTCTTTGTAGTTGTTTTGTGTCTCTTTGTAGTTGTTTTGTGTGTCTTTGTGGTTGTTTTGTGTCTCTTTGTGGTTGTTTTGTGTCTCTTTGTGGTTGTTTTGTGTCTCTTTGTTGTTGTTTTGTGTCTCTTTGTAGTTGTTTTTGTCTCTTTGTAGTTGTTTTTGTCTCCTTGTTGTTGTTTTGTGTCTCTTTGTAGTTGTTTTATATCTCTTTGTAGTTGTTTTGTGTCTCTTTGTGGTTGTTTTGTGTCTCTTTGTAGTTGTTGTGTGTCTCTTTGTAGTTGTTTTGTGTCTCTTTGTAGTTGTTTTGTGTGTCTTTCTGGTCGTTTCACATGCTTTGAGCTCTCTCTCGATGAGAGCCGCAGGAGTGATGTAAAATAGGAGCAGTTTATGTGTAAACTGTGCCCCTAACGCTCTTTTACAGCGCACGGTGCGGATGTCGGGATCAAACCTGTGACCTTTTCCCTCCGAGGCTTTTACAGCTTCTTCTCCAGTGAGAGAAAGAGGAGATTTCTGTGTTTTCACACAGTCTGAGTGCCCAGCTGTGAAACCGCATCATTCTCCTCATGGTTTCCTAACTGCACGTCGTCTTCCCTGCTCCACCCTCTCTCTGCTTCTCACACCACCTCCTCTCTTCCCTGTCATGTTTGGACGGATCGCATACGGCGGTTTGGCCCGAATGTGCGCTGCGGTCGGGAGGTTTCTCAACACTTCTCCCTCCTCACCAACAAGTGCTGTTTCTGAGAACTGCGTCAGCGCTGAGAGGCTGAGCGCGCGACTCTGAGGCCTGTGATTATGATAATGGAGGCCGTCCTGCAGAGTCACGGTGGGTGTGGTCCCGTCTGACGCTCCGGCCAAACCACGAGGTGGGCGTTCAGACTGTGGCCGCGGCCGAGGCTCACTGGGAACACCAGGACCTTTGACTCAACCGCTGCTGTCATGCAAACCGGGTTTATGAGCAGCAGAGGAACGCTGCAACGTACCGAGGAGATGAGAGAGGACGGAGAGAGCGAGAGTGACCTCTAGGAGCCTAAACGTGTGTTAAAGTGTCCTCTAGGAGCATAAACGGGTGTTAAAGTGTCCTCTAGGAGCATAAACGTGTGTTAAAGTGTCCTCTAGGAGCATAAACGTGTGCTAAAGTGTCCTCTAGGAGCATAAACGTGTGTTAAAGTGTCCTCTAGGAGCATAAACGTGTGCTAAAGTGTCCTCTAGGAGCATAAACGTGTGCTAAAGTGTCCTCTAGGAGCATAAACGTGTGCTAAAGTGTCCTCTAGGAGCATAAACGTGTGTTAAAGTGTCCTCTAGGAGCATAAACGTGTGCTAAAGTGTCCTCTAGGAACATAAACGTGTGCTAAAGTGTCCTCTAGGAGCATAAACGTGTGTTAAAGTGTCCTCTAGGAGCATAAACGTGTGCTAAAGTGTCCTCTAGGAGCATAAACGTGTGCTAAAGTGTCCTCTAGGAGCATAAACGTGTGCTAAAGTGTCCTCTAGGAGCATAAACGTGTGTTAAAGTGTCCTCTAGGAGCATAAACGTGTGCTAAAGTGTCCTCTAGGAGCATAAACGTGTGTTAAAGTGTCCTCTAGGAGCATAAACGTGTGCTAAAGTGTCCTCTAGGAGACTAAACGTGTGTTAAAGTGTCCTCTAGGAGCATAAACGTGTGCTAAAGTGTCCTCTAGGAGCATAAACGTGTGCTAAAGTGTCCTCTAGGAGCATAAACGTGTGTTAAAGTGTCCTCTAGGAGCATAAACGTGTGTTAAAGTGTCCTCTAGGAGCATAAACGTGTGCTAAAGTGTCCTCTAGGAGCATAAACGTGTGTTAAAGTGTCCTCTAGGAGCATAAACGTGTGCTAAAGTGTCCTCTAGGAGACTAAACGTGTGTTAAAGTGTCCTCTAGGAGCATAAACGTGTGCTAAAGTGTCCTCTAGGAGCATAAACGTGTGCTAAAGTGTCCTCTAGGAGCATAAACGTGTGTTAAAGTGTCCTCTAGGAGCATAAACGTGTGTTAAAGTGTCCTCTAGGAGCATAAACGTGTGTTAAAGTGTCCTCTAGGAGCATAAACGTGTGTTAAAGTGTCCTCTAGGAGCATAAACGTGTGCTAAAGTGTCCTCTAGGAGCATAAACGTGTGCGTAACGGGTTGATCACAGTGACGTTTGTTTACATTTGTATTAATATTAATGTGTGAGACACGATGAGAGCCTCAGGAAACAGCTCCTGTCCTCGGGCACTTGGACTCATCGACACCACTCTGCCTTTAATGTCACACACACACACACACACACACACACACACAGATGGAGTGTGTCGAGTGTTTGACGGTGACTTGTGTCTTCAGTGAGTCGGAGCTCCGGTAAATCTCAGCCTCACAGCTCGTTCCTTAAAGAGACACAGACGTCACAGGAAGTGATGTCATCACTGACAGACTCTGCAGGAAGTGATGTCATCACTGACAGACTCTGCAGGAAGTGATGTCATCACTGACAGACTGTGTAAAAACTCTCATCTGTCATCTGCCTTTACCCCCAGCCTCCACCTCCTGCTCCTCAGCCTCCACCTGCAGCCTCCACCTCCTGCTCC
>NC_139846.1:26138636-26141136 GCF_963691815.1 Echiichthys vipera | reverse complement strand
TATATTATATATTTGAGCACATATATTATATATTTGAGCACATATATTATATATTTGAGCACATATATTATATATTTAAGCACATATATTATATATTTAAGCACATATATTATATATTTGAGCACATATATTATATATTTGAGCACATATATTATATATTTAAGCACATATATTATATATTTAAGCACATATATTATATATTTAAGCACATATATTATATATTTAAGCACATATATTATATATTTGAGCACATATATTATATATTTAAGCACATATATTATATATTTAAGCACATATATTATATATTTGACACATATATTATATATTTGAGCACATATATATTCCCCAGTGTGCACGGTTGTTAAAGCGAGTCCAGGTGTGTGCGGAGCCGTGACGCCCGTGGGGGTCCTGTGACGCTGCCGGTCTCGGGTTTGAACCCACGGCTCTGATCTTGTTTCCAAACCTTCCGCCGGTTCAAGTCCCAGAGCTGCCGCTGCTGCCGCTCGTCCTCCTCTGGGCTTGAGTCACGTTAAAGAACAAAAGGCGACGCGTGTAAAGATCTGAGTGTGTGTGATTCACGCTCTGTGGGCTCACGCTGTAAAAGGTGAATCACACACACACACACAGACACACACACACACACAGACACACACACACACACACACACACACACACACACACCCCGAGGGCTCACCTGTCACTCAGGCGGCGGTGGGCGGGACCACAAACCTCCTCTCCTGGATTTCCCTTCTGCTGCGGTGTGTGTGTGTGTGTGTGTGTATGTGTGTGTGTGTGTGCGTGTGAGTGTGTGTGTGTGTGTGTGTGTGTGCGTGGGCGGGAGTCTGGAGCAGCAGATGGAAAAGGTTTGGATGAGGTGGATCCGTGCAGACGGGAAACACACACACACACACACACTCACACACACACACACACACACACACACACACACACACACACACACACACCAGTGTTTGTTTTTAGAGCAGCTCTGGATCCTCTCTGCTGCTCGCTCCTTCAGAGACGCCGTGTTCCAGGCTGCACGCCGTCGCTGACCCCGTCCCAATGCCGTCTCACCCTGAACCTGGTCTCTCCCTGTCCCCCCAGCTCAGCCTGGTCTCTCCACGTCCATGTAACTACACCTATAACTACACCTACAACCACAACTACACCTATAACTACACCTATAACTACACCTATAACTACAACTACACCTACAACTATAACTACACCTATAACTACACCTACAACTACAACTACACCTACAACCACAACTACACCTATAACTACAACTACACCTACAACCACAACTACACCTATAACTACAACTACACCTACAACTATAACTACACCTATAACTACAACTACACCTACAACCACAACTACACCTACAACTATAACTACACCTATAACTACAACTACACCTACAACTATAACTACACCTATAACTACAACTACACCTACAACTATAACTACACCTATAACTACACCTACAACTACAACTACACCTACAACCACAACTACACCTATAACTACAACTACACCTACAACCACAACTACACCTATAACTACAACTACACCTACAACTATAACTACACCTATAACTACACCTACAACTACAACTACACCTACAACCACAACTACACCTATAACTACAACTACACCTACAACTATAACTACACCTATAACTACACCTACAACTACAACTACACCTACAACCACAACTACACCTATAACTACAACCACAACTACACCTACAACTATAACTACACCTACAACCACAACTACACCTACAACTATAACTACACCTACAACCACAACTACACCTACAACCACAACTACACCTACAACTATAACTACACCCACACCTATAACTACACCTACAACTACAACTACACCTATAACTACAACTACACCTATAACTACAACCACAACTACACCTATAACTACAACTACACCTACAACCACAACTACACCTATAACTACACCTACACCTATAACTACACATACAACTACACCTATAACTACACCTATAACTACAACTACACCTACAACCACAACTACACCTATAACTACAACTACACCTATAACTACAACTACACCTACAACCACAACTACACCAATAACTACACCTACAACCACAACTACACCTACAACTACACCTACAACCACAACTACACCTACAACCACAACTACACCTATAACTACAACTACACCTATAACTACAACTACACCTACAACCACAACTACACCTACAACTATAACTACACCTACACCTATAACTACACCTACAACCACAACTACACCTACAACTATAACTACACCTACACCTATAACTACACCTACAACCACAACTACACCTACAACCACAACTACACCTACAACTATAACTACACCTATAACTACAACTACACCTACAACTACACCTATAACTACAACCACTTCTATAACTACAACCACAACTACACCTACAACTATAACTACACCTATAACTACAACTACA
>NC_139846.1:26108636-26126136 GCF_963691815.1 Echiichthys vipera | reverse complement strand
GATGTGCCGTGATGTACGATGATAATCCCAATGCTAGCACTTAGCTGGTTTTCCACGTATTCCCTCTCACGTGACTCTTTCATCGGGGTTTAAATTTGTGTTTTTAAACCTCTGGTGCGACAGTTTCCTCATCTGGCGACGCTGATCTGTTTTCATTGGCATCAAAGTATTCGAGTCTTGGCACCATGCTAACGTCTTTAATCGTGAAATGTTGTAAATTCCCATAAAATGAATCAATCTCAGTGAACGCTACAGCGCTGCAACAAAAACATTAAACTTCCCCCGAGACGCTAAAGCTAAACACGCAGAAACGTTAGCATCGACTCTGTGGCCGTAAGAGACGTGTGATTGGATAAAACCAACGGCTAACACCGTCTGATATGTAGCGATGCTAGCTGGTCAGTTAGCACCAAACGCTAGCATAAATATTTCACATGCGTAGCGAGCGAAACATGAACAGTATTAATCTGAGCGCTCACGAATCCGTCCCGTCAGACGCTCTGAGGACTTTTGTTGAAGACGAGGAGAAAAAGCACTTAGACGAAGAAACTTAAATGCTATCTAGAGTTAGCATGCTAAGAGACAAGCGTACAACCTAGCAGCCCGTTCAGCGACAGCTCGCTAACGCCTCTAACCTTCAAAACGAACAAAAACACAGCACGAGAACAAACTTCCTTAAAAAACCATGTTTGAAACTTTGTCTCTGGTGGATGTTTACAGTTTGGCTACTAGCTAACTGGCTAGTTAGCATTAGCGATGAGAGGGCGCGTTGTTGTTTTTCGCCGTTATTCACTACAAACAAAAACACGTGACTTCATCCCTTCATTTTATTTCTTAAACATCGACGTTTAGGTTCAGTTTCATGTTTCATTAAATCACTTAAACGTCTTTTTACGACACTTTTCTTTAAGTTTCTCTGAAAAACGCTACGACGCCAATCTCTATCTACCCGTTGTTCGATCTCAGAGAGAAAAGGAACGTCTTAAATTATTAATTAGCTCTTAAATGAGGACGATGACCTTCCTTTAAAACCTTTAATCTAAATGTTATTGAAGCTTAAAAACATTAATAAAGACGAGGACCGTTGATTTAAGTCGATCTAAAGTCACTTTGGGGCGATTTAACGCACTTTGGATTCGTTTCATTCGTCACATGAAAAACAAAAGCTGCGATTCCATTCACGTATTTCTGAGTTTATTAAAGAATCACATTAAAAAAGAAACATTTGATGTAAAAAATAAAGAAAAACTTCCTTAAATGTGCAGAAAAACGCGTTTTCCTGCTGTTTTGAGGCGGTTTTGATTCTTTGCGGACGATGTGACGCTCTTCATGAGACACGGGAGAGAAGGTTTAACTCCTCGTCTCCGGACAGCGCGACACAGAAACTAGCTTAGCAAACGTGTTCCTGAAGCTCTCGGCGTCTCTTTCTCCCGTCGCTGCTTTTTCACATCGATGGAAAAACAGCTGAAGAGACGAAACGACCACGAGACAAACCCACAAATGCTTTAATGGAGGAATTCCAACACGTCCTCAAACCCAAAACAACCGATGTTCAGCTTATTTAACGCAGTTTGATCGAGATTACGTGAGGTCAGGGTCCTTAACCCGTCACTGACCCTTTAACGGACGCAGCTGTGTCATCGGCGGACGTTCTTACCGTATCTTTCTCCCGTCGCTGCTTTTTCAAAAGTTCGCTTTAAATTTGGTTGAGGATTGAATGGAAACACAGCTGGAGGCGAAACGACCACGAAACAGCCCGCAAATGGTTAAAGACCTGGATCTCCACACCAGTTAGTTGGTCCAGTCCCGTCCTGGTCCTGGTACTGGTCCTGGTCCTGGTCCAGTCCCAGCCTGGTCCTGGTCCTGGTCCAGTCCCAGCCTGGTCCTGGTCCTGGTCCTGGTCCTGGTCCTGGTCCAGTCCCAGCCTGGTCCTGGTCCTGGTCCTGGTCCTGAGGTGAAACGTCGTCCTGACAAAGAACCAAGTCCAGTTGCTTTTGACTTAAGTGTCTTTGGGGAGAACGACGACCTGGACACATGAGAACATCCGTCCTCGCACCCGAACGGCAGAATAGAGCGATCGCAGACGGCTACAGACAAACCTTTATTCAGCTGATTTAACGCAGTTTGATCCAGATTACCTGAGGTCAGGGTCCTTAACCCGCCACTGACCCGTCACTGACCCGTCACTGACCCGTCACTGACCCGTCACTGACCCTTTAACTGTGTCATCGACGGACGTTCGTTATCGTAACAAACGTCACCTCGTACTTTTGGTTTCACGCAAACTCCTGTCTCTTGGGTGTTTCTTCGACCCGTCCGTCCCCTCAGGCGTCCTCCGTCCCCTCAGGCTTCCTCCGTCCCCTCAGGCGTCCCCCGTCTAAAAGTTTATATAGAGTTACGGTTACCTGTCCTTGTTCCTTGTCCTAAACTGTGGTTGTCCCTAATTTCTCACCACATATCGAGCGCACAGGTAAACCACCATCACGTGAAAGCAAACGTCCATGAAACACGATTTCCTCGCTAATGTTTTGGGGGGATTTATCCGCGGCTAGCAAACGAGCGCGGGTCACCAGCTCCAGATCAGCCCCTGCAGATTAAAGGCGCCGGGCCGTAGAACGAGGATGTGTCGTTTAGTTTCACGTAATATCTTTTCAACATCACCTTGAACTCTAAGATCAAACGTTTCCCGTGTGCACCGTGCAAAAAAACACGTTATTTACACGTTGTTTATGTCATTTTTTGGGCAAAGCTGCAAAGAGCCGCGGGTGCCGACCCCTGAGCTCGAACATGGAAACAAAATCATGAAAACGTCGACTTCCAGACGTGGGAACAGAAAAAAGGCTGCAAGCTCGTTTGCAGTTTCGCAAACACGAAGGTCGTCTGAGCCGTTCGATCGGACTCTGGTCGTGTTTTTGGTGTGAGGACGGACGGATCACGCGTTTCTGTTTGTAGTGAAACGTTTTCTTGTTACCACACAAAGAAGTTAAAGAAGTTAAAGTCGTGTTCTTTAGGTTTAAAGGTAAAAACGAGGACGAGTGCGTCGCTCTGAGGCGCCAAAGAGTAAAGAACTCACTGACGTCTTTAAAGCTCCTGTTCCACGTTCATTTAGTTTTACTTCCTCTTCCTCTGCACATCCACAACTCCACGTCCCAGAATGCTTTGCTCTTCCCTTGTTAGCTCGTCATGAACAGTGTTTGGGAGGAACGAGTCCCACGAGTGTCTCTGCGTCGTCTCTGCGTCGTGTCTCTGCGTCGTGTCTCTGCGTCGTGTCTCTGCGTCTCTGCGTCGTGTCTCTGCGTCTCTGCGTCTGTCTCTGCGTCTGTCTCTGCGTCGCGTCTCTGCGTCTGTCTCTGCGTCGCGTCTCTGAGCCGCGTCTCTACGTCTCTGCGCCGCGTGGTTGCGTCGTGTATCTGCGTCTCTGCGTCGCTGCGTCTCTGCGTCGCGTCTCTGCGTCGCGTCTCTGCGTCGTGTCTCTGCGTCGCGTCTCTGCGCTGCGTCTCTGCGTCGCGTCTCTGTGTCGTGTCATTCGACAAATGATCCAGAGTCCTTCCCTCCTTCGATGAAGTCACGCGTGTTACGTTTTACTTCACTTCCTCTTTTCGTTGCTGTCGTTCCGCAGAGTCGACGCTCGTCTGCGGGACTTTTGCGTACGACACAAAAAAAGTCAGTGCGGTGAAAAAAAAAGCCTCAAAAAGCTGAAAAAGAAGCTGCGTTTGTTGGGATTTGGTTCTTCTGTGGAGGCGAAAACAACGCTGACGCTGAACGAAGCGGACGAGGAATAAAAAACTCTTTTTATTCTGTAAATATGGAAAAACCAGACTCCAGTGTGTCGCGTTGCTCTGTTGTACAGATGAAATGTGCTTGTGGCGTTTTTCTAATCTAATTTATTTCATGGTTTTGTTTTTGTTTCCTGCTTCACCATTAAAGTTTAAGATGTACACAAAGGAGCTGTGTCTCTCCCTCTTTCCAGCGTCTTTCACAGGAGCTGCTCCGAAGACGGATAATTGCAAAACAAGCGTATTTTATGATATTTCTCCCGTGGAACGACTTCTGTTTGTGAACGTTGTAAAGCTGAGCAGCCGTTTGGCGCCGGCGTTCATAACGAGGTAAACTCTGCCTCGTTAAACTCACGCGTTTAAAACCTGCCGCTGAGATTCTCCAGGTGCAGAGGACGACGTTCAGAGGACGAGGTAGAAGTGCAGACGAGGTCACGGCTGCAGACGAGGTCACGGCTGCAGACGAGGCCGAGGTCATGGCTGCAGACGAGGCCGAGGTCACGGCTGCAGACGAGGCAGAGGTCACGGCTGCAGACGAGGCAGAGGTCACGGCTGCAGACGAGGTCACGGCTGCAGACGAGGCCGAGGTCACGGCTGCAGACGAGGTCACGACTGCAGATGAGGTCACAGCTGCAGACGAGGTCACGGCTGCAGACGAGGTCACGACTGCAGACGAGGTCACGGCTGCAGACGAGGTCACGGCTGCAGACGAGGTCACGGCTGCAGATGAGGTCACAGCTGCAGACGAGGCCGAGGTCACGGCTGCAGACGAGGTCACGGCTGCAGACGAGGAGGCCGAGGTCACAGCTGCAGACGAGGTCACGGCTGCAGACGAGGTCACGGCTGCAGATGAGGTCACAGCTGCAGACGAGGCCGAGGTCACAGCTGCAGACGAGGTCACGGCTGCAGACGAGGCCGAGGTGACGGCTGCAGACGAGGTCACGGCTGCAGACGAGGCAGAGGTCACGGCTGCAGACGAGGTCACAGCTGCAGACGAGGTCACAGCTGCAGACGAGGTCACAGCTGCAGACGAGGCAGAGGTCCCAGCTGCAGATGAGGTCGCGGCTGCAGACGAGGTCGAGGTGACGGCTGCAGACGAGGTCACGGCTTTTCCACCGTTTCCAACAAACTAAAACTAAAAACACGATTTTTCTTGGGCTTATTTTCAACACATGACGACATCATGAAACTCCACCCAAAGACTGATTTATGCTTTTTTTGGACATGTACTGACATTTATTTGGACACTAAACTACGACTTTTTTATAACTGACCTAAAAACGCTGTCGTCTGACTGCTTCAGCGTTGTTCGGACACGATTTTAAGACTTTCCTTAACTTAAACACACTTAAACATTCAATTTTGACCTTTTTTCACTTTTTTTGACACTATTTTATTTTATTTTTGGACACTAAATCTTTTCACTTTTGTCATAAATGACTTTTTATCGACACACTATGACTTCACCTCGGGAGCTGGCAGGAGAGCTGTGTGTGTGTGTGTGTGTGTGTGTGTGTGTCTGATGTCACACACACACACGCACATGAAGCCCACAGAAAGAAACAAACAAACCAGACGAACTCCAAGTCACCGATTTGTTTTTATTTCTGCAGTAGTTCAGTTTTTGGCAACAAACAAGCACACACACACACACACACACACAGACACACACACACACACACACACACACACACACACACACACACACACACACACACACACACAGACACAAACTTTCCTCTCTGACTCTAAAACCACATCAGGAAGTGATTTCAGATCCATGTATGAGCTGGATTAATAAGAACACATCCTGTGTGTGTGTGTGTGTGTGTGTGTGTGTGTGTGTGTGTGTGTGTGTGTGTGTGTGTGTGTGTGTGTGTGTGTGTGTGTGTGTGTGTGTGTGTGTGTGTGTGTGTGTGAGTGTGTGTGTGTGTGTGACTGTGTGTGTGTGTGTGTGTGTGTGTGTGTGTGTGTCTGACTCTGACGTCTGCTGTAGAAATAGAAGTCGCTCCTGACGACGGACAAATTACTCACAGATGCCAAAGTTCCCTGCTCATCTATCTCTGTGAGGACCGCTGTGAGCTACACTTAACGGTCTCCTTTAGGACACATTTGTCCACATTTAAAATGCTGCTGGAGGTCCTGAAGTTCCTGGAGGTCCTGGAGGTCTTGGAGGTCCTGGAGGTCCTGCCCCACAGCAGCAGAAGAGCCGGTGTCTCTGAGTCACGCGTCGTTCCAAGTCCAGGTAAAGTCACGAGTCATAAAACCCCGAATGAGAAAATCTAAAGTGTCCTCTAGGAGCATAAACGTGTGTTAAAGTGTCCTCTAGGAGCATAAACGTGTGCTAAAGTATCCTCTAGGAGCATAAACGTGTGTTAAAGTGTCCTCTAGGAGCATAAACGTGTGCTAAAGTGTCCTCTAGGAGCATAAACGTGTGCTAAAGTGTCCTCTAGGAGCATAAACGTGTGCTAAAGTGTTCTCTAGGAGCATAAACGTGTGTTAAAGTGTCCTCTAGGAGCATAAACGTGTGCTAAAGTGTCCTCTAGGAGCATAAACGTGTGCTAAAGTATCCTCTAGGAGCATAAACGTGTGTTAAAGTGTCCTCTAGGAGCATAAACGTGTGCTAAAGTGTCCTCTAGGAGCATAAAAGTGTGCTAAAGTGTCCTCTAGGAGCATAAACGTGTGCTAAAGTGTCCTCTAGGAGCATAAACGTGTGTTAAAGTGTCCTCTAGGAGCATAAACGTGTGTTAAAGTGTCCTCTAGGAGCATAAACGTGTGTTAAAGTGTCCTCTAGGAGCATAAACGTGTGCTAAAGTGTCCTCTAGGAGCATAAACGTGTGCTAAAGTGTCCTCTAGGAGCATAAACGTGTGTTAAAGTGTCCTCTAGGAGCCTAAACGTGTGCTAAAGTGTACTCTAGGAGCATAAACGTGTGTTAAAGTGTCCTCTAGGAGCATAAACGTGTGCTAAAGTGAACTCTAGGAGACTAAACGTCTGTTAAAGTGTACTCTAGGAGCATAAACGTGTGCTAAAGTGTCCTCTAGGAGCATAAACGTGTGTTAAAGTGTCCTCTAGGAGCATAAACATGTGCTTAAGTGTCCTCTAGGAGCATAAACGTGTGCTAAAGGTTCCTCTAGGAGACTAAACGTGTGTTAAAGTGTCCTCTAGGAGCATAAACGTGTGTTAAAGTGTCCTCTAGGAGCATAAACGTGTGCTAAAGTGTCCTCTAGGAGCATAAACGTGTGTTAAAGTGTCCTCTAGGAGCATAAACGTGTGCTAAAGTGTCCTCTAGGAGCATAAACGTGTGCTAAAGTATCCTCTAGGAGCATAAACGTGTGTTAAAGTGTCCTCTAGGAGCATAAACGTGTGCTAAAGTGTCCTCTAGGAGCATAAACGTGTGCTAAAGTGTCCTCTAGGAGCATAAACGTGTGCTAAAGTGTCCTCTAGGAGCATAAACGTGTGTTAAAGTGTCCTCTAGGAGCATAAACGTGTGTTAAAGTGTCCTCTAGGAGCATAAACGTGTGTTAAAGTGTCCTCTAGGAGCATAAACGTGTGCTAAAGTGTCCTCTAGGAGCATAAACGTGTGTTAAAGTGTCCTCTAGGAGCCTAAACGTGTGCTAAAGTGTACTCTAGGAGCATAAACGTGTGTTAAAGTGTCCTCTAGGAGCATAAACGTGTGCTAAAGTGAACTCTAGGAGACTAAACGTCTGTTAAAGTGTACTCTAGGAGCATAAACGTGTGTTAAAGTGTCCTCTAGGAGCATAAACGTGTGCTAAAGTGTCCTCTAGGAGCATAAACGTGTGTTAAAGTGTCCTCTAGGAGCATAAACGTGTGTTAAAGTGTCCTCTAGGAGCATAAACGTGTGTTAAAGTGTCCTCTAGGAGCATAAACGTGTGTCAAAGTGTCCTCTAGGAGCATAAACGTGTGTTAAAGTGTCCTCTAGGAGCATAAACGTGTGCTAAAGTGTCCTCTAGGAGCATAAACGTGTGTTAAAGTGTCCTCTAGGTGCCCTTTAGCCCTTAAAAAAGTCGGTGCAGCCCCTGACGTCACAGCTTTCTTTAAAAAGTCGTCAGATGTTTGGGATCAGAACATCGTCACACACTGAGCAGAGCATTCTGGGTAATTTAAGGGAGAGACAGCCCGGCGTGCTCACAGAGAGCCCTAGAGTGAGCACATGGAGAGTTCCTAGAAACCTCCAGATGAGACGTTTCCTGAGATACGGGCTCAGGTTTCACCCTCACTGTTCTCGTCGCTGCAGGTTCTTAAACGTGTCTGGGAGAAATCAGGAGAAGAAGAAGAGCAGCAAACAGGAAGTGAGCTCGGGTCTCCGCAGGGTTTTATCCACAGAACGACTCTAACTTTAGTGTCTAAACTTAACCGTCTCCTTCCTGTTGAGCGTCTCTTCCCTGTGCAGAACTTTGTTCATGAAAAACACGTTGCTTGACGACTGTTCGGCCCTAAACAGACAGGAAGTGACCTCACAGAGAGGTCAACCCCAGCGCAGGAAGCGTCGGTGCCAGGTGGGGAAGGTGAGGTGCACCTTGTGGCCACGATGACTCAGCGCTGAGTGTGAGAGCAGGTTTATCTTTAGACTGTGAGTTAACAACATAATCGCCCCGTCGCCCCGGAGACAGACTGAACCGAACCCTGACGTCCGTCCACGCCTCGTCCCCGTCACGCCGGAGCAGAACCTGCACCAGCACGGGCGAATCACAACCATCTCATCCTCTCCCTGAGTCTGTGCAGCCGACTGACGCATTACCAGGGTTTAAACCCAAAGAACCTTTAAGTGCCGTCGGTAGTTTCTGGTTTGCTTTCATCTCTTTAACGGTTTTTGAAAACATGCATTTAATCAGAAGAGTCTGTGAGGAGCGCGATTTCTTTCATCACGGCATGAACTGTAGCTGGGGTTAAGCCGGGTTCCTTTAAACCGCAGAACGCCATAGAGGGCGGCAGGAGCGCCGTCTCAGGTCAGCAGGACTGTATTTGAGGTCTGCGGTCTGGCCCCGGGGAGAGCAAGGCCTCCGCGCCGCACGCTGATTTACAGCCGCTCATGGAAAACACAGCTGAGACGTTAATGAGGCTGCTGCTGGGAGCTCCTATCTCCTGCAGGCTCGGTTTGATGCTCCACAGATACGTGTTTCCACTGCGCCTCAGTCACTCACAGCCACAGAGTCAGTCGATTAAAGCGCAGAGTCAGCACAGAGGGACCCCCATGACTCATCAATCACTGAAGGAGCTGATGATTCTTTCTCCATTAGTCAGGAAACAGTTCAACTCATATTTGACCAATTATCTCAGATCCAGAATCTACTTATTACACTCGAGAAACTGATCTGGAACTACTTAGTACACATGAGAACTGATCTAGAACTACTTGGTACACATGAGAACTGATCTGGAACTACTTGGTACACATGAGAACTGATCTGGAACTACTTGGTACACATGAGAACTGATCTGGAACTACTTGGTACACATGAGAACGGATCTAGAACTACTTGGTACACATGAGAAACTGAACTAGAACTACTTGGTACACATGAGAAATGATCTAGAACTACTTGGTACACATGAGAATTGATCTAGAACTACTTGGTACACATGAGAAACTGATCTAGAACTACTTGGTACACATGAGAACTGATCTAGAACTACTTGGTACACATGAGAACGGATCTAGAACTACTTGGTACACATGAGAAACTGAACTAGAACTACTTGGTACACATGAGAACTGATCTGGAACTACTTGGTACACATGAGAACGGATCTAGAACTACTTGGTACACATGAGAACTGATCTAGAACTACTTGGTACACATGAGAACTGATCTGGAACTACTTAGTACACATGAGAACTGATCTAGAACTACTTGGTACACATGAGAAACTGATCTAGAACTACTTGGTACACATGAGAACTGATCTGGAACTACTTAGTACACATGAGAACTGATCTAGAACTACTTGGTACACATGAGAAACTGATCTAGAACTACTTGGTACACATGAGAACTGATCTGGAACTACTTAGTACACATGAGAACTGATCTAGAACTACTTGGTACACATGAGAAACTGATCTAGAACTACTTGGTACACATGAGAACTGATCTGGAACTACTTGGTACACATGAGAACTGATCTAGAACTACTTGGTACACATGAGAACTGATCTAGAACTACTTGGTACACATGAGGAATGATCTAGAACTACTTGGTACACATGAGAAATGATCTGGAACTACTTGGTACACATGAGAACTGATCTAGAACTACTTGGTACACATGAGGAATGATCTAGAACTACTTGGTACACATGAGAACTGATCTGGAACTACTTGGTACACATGAGAAATGATCTGGAACTACTTGGTACACATGAGAACTGATCTGGAACTACTTAGTACACATGAGAACTGATCTAGAACTACTTGGTACACATGAGGAATGATCTAGAACTACTTGGTACACATGAGAACTGATCTAGAACTACTTGGTACACATGAGGAATGATCTAGAACTACTTGGTACACATGAGAACTGATCTGGAACTACTTGGTACACATGAGAACTATCTGGAACTACTTGGTACACATGAGAACTATCTAGAACTACTCGGTATACATGAGAACTGATCTAGAACTACTTGGTACACATGAGAACTGATCTGGAACTACTTGGTACACATGAGAGATGATCTAGAACTACTTGGTACACATGAGAACTGATCTAGAACTACTTGGTACACATGAGAACTGATCTGGAACTACTTGGTACACATGAGAACTGATCTGGAACTACTTGGTACACATGAAAACTATCTGGAACTACTTGGTACACATGAGAGATGATCTAGAACTACTTGGTACACATGAGAACTGATCTAGAACTACTTGGTACACATGAGAACTGATCTGGAACTACTTGGTACACTTGATAAATGATCTAGAACTACTTGGTACACAAAAAAACAATTGACTTTATTTAGTTTTAATCCAGAAAGATAGAACTGATGAATGGGAACTGACGGTTTTTGGTTCCTTTGCAGCGAAAATAAGAAACGATATCTTGAACTTGCTTATGTCTCTTTTTCTAAAGTGACACGTCTTCTGATATTTGGATAAACTGATGCTATAGAACGAAGCCGCCTCAGCATCCACAGCCTTTCACCAGTTAGACGAGTAGTTAGAAGAGTTCCCCGTCTGATCTAGAGCCGAGCAAACACAGCCCGGACACATCCTGACAGAGAACAGCATGCCAGAGCAATTACACGAAGACAGTAAGTCCAGGAACCTGTGCACAGTTTGTGGGCCTGCAGCCCAGAGCTGGACTCTGAGCTGGACTCTGAGTAACTGCTGCCATTTGTTTCCCATCAGCCTCCTGAGTGAGGAACGCCCTCCCTCTCAGCGTGCACGCCGCTCCTAAAACACATGATTATCAGCTCACGTGGTCCGAGTGGCTCTGACCTCGCTCACTGTCTGTCATCCCGCCGCTTTTATCCGACTCTCTCCACTTCACTCCGCTTTCAGGACGACGTGCAGTAAATCCAGCAGCTGCTCGTCCGCGTCTCCGGCTGTTACCGAGGATTCTCTTTAGTACTTTCAGATGTTCGACATGTTGCTGAAGCCCAAAAGTGTCGGATCCGTTTGGATTCGCCCTAAAAAACAGTCGCACAAAACAATCAGCACCAGCTTATTCAGACGGGAGCAGGAGGAACGGGTTTGTGTTCAGAGGCTCCAGCTGCTGAGAATGAAAACCAAACACACATCTCTCTACATAACAGGGTCCAGGACCGGGGTCAGGACCAGGGTCAGGACCAGGGTCAGGACCAGGGTCCAGGACCAGGGTCAGGACCAGGCGACCTCTGTCAAGAATAACCAGAGAAAGAAAAGAGCTGACTCAGTTTAGTGTTGATAAAGTTTTTATTCTTATTAAATATTAAAACCAGGGACGGATTATTGAACAAACAAGGACACAAAGAAAAACACAACATGATCTCAGAGACAGAAAACGACCTCGTAGATTCCTAAAACATCTGAAGATTGATGCAAAATGACTAAAAATAGATGCAAAACCAGCACAAAAAGATGCAAAATGACTAAAAATAGATGCAAAACCACCACAAAAAGATGCAAAAAGACTAAAAATAGATAAAAAACCAGCACAAAAAGATGCAAAATGACTAAAAATAGATGCAAAACCAGCACAAAAAGATGCAAAATGACTAAAAATAGATGCAAAACCAGCACAAAAAGATGCAAAATGACTAAAAATAGATGCAAAACATCACAAAAAGATGCAAAATGACTAAAAATAGATGCAAAACATCACAAAAAGATGCAAAATGACTAAAAAATAGATGCAAAACCAGCACAAAAAGATGCAAAATGACTAAAAATAGATGCAAAACCAGCACAAAAACATGCAAAATGACTAAAAATAGATGCAAAACCAGCACAAAAAGATGCAAAATGACTAAAAATAGATGCAAAACCAGCACAAAAAGATGCAAAATGACTAAAAATAGATGCAAAATAATTAACCCCAACCCTAACCCTAACCCTAACCCCAACCCTAACCCTAACCCCAGCCCTAACCCTAACCCTAACCCTAACCCTAACCCCAACCCTAACCCTAACCCTAACCCTAACCCTAACCCTAACCCTAACCCTAACCCCAGCCCTAACCCTAACCCTAACCCTAACCCTAACCCCAACCCCAACCCTAACCCTAACCCCAACCCTAACCCTAACCCCAACCCTAACCCCAACCCTAACCCCAACCCTAACCCTAACCCTAACCCTAACCCTAACCCCAACCCTAACCCTAACCCTAACCCTAACCCTAACCCTAACCCCAGCCCTAACCCTAACCCTAACCCTAACCCTAACCCCAACCCTAACCCTAACCCTAACCCTAACCCTAACCCTAACCCCAACCCTAACCCTAACCCTAACCCTAACCCTAACCCTAACCCCTAACCCTAACCCTAACCCTAACCCTAACCCTAACCCCAACCCTAACCCTAACCCTAACCCCAGCCCTAACCCTAACCCCAACCCTAACCCTAACCCTAACCCTAACCCCAACCCCAACTCCAGCCCTAACCCTAACCCCAACCCTAACCCCAACCCTAACCCTAACCCTAACCCCAGCCCTAACCCTAACCCTAACCCTAACCCTAACCCCTAACCCTAACCCTAACCCTAACCCTAACCCTAACCCCAACCCTAACCCTAACCCTAACCCCAACCCCAACCCCAACCCTAACCCCAACCCCAACCCCAACCCTAACCCTAACCCCAACCCTAACCCTAACCCTAACCCTAACCCCAACCCTAACCCTAACCCTAACCCCAACCCTAACCCTAACCCTAACCCTAACCCCAACCCTAACCCCAACCCCAACCCTAACCCTAACCCTAACCCCAACCCTAACCCCAACCCTAACCCTAACCCTAACCCCAACCCTAACCCTAACCCCAACCCTAACCCCAACCCTAACCCTAACCCTAACCCCAACCCTAACCCTAACCCCAACCCTAACCCTAACCCTAACCCCACCCCAACCCTAACCCTAACCCTAACCCCAACCCTAACCCCAACCCTAACCCTAACCCCAACCCCAACCCCAACCCTAACCCTAACCCCAACCCTAACCCTAACCCCTAACCCTAACCCTAACCATAACCCCTAACCCCAACCCTAACCCTAACCCTAACCCTAACCCTAACCCCTAACCCTAACCCTAACCCTAACCCTAACCCCTAACCCTAACCCTAACCCTAACCCCAACCCTAACCCTAACCCTAACCCCAACCCTAACCCTAACCCTAACCCCAACCCTAACCCTAACCCTAACCCTAACCCCAACCCTAACCCTAACCCCAACCCTAACCCTAACCCCAACCCCAACCCCAACCCTAACCCCAACCCTAACCCCAACCCCAACCCTAACCCTAACCCTAACCCCAACCCTAACCCCAACCCCAGCCATAACCCCAACCCCAACCCTAACCCTAACCCCAACCCTAACCCTAACCCCAACCCCAACCCCAACCCTAACCCTAACCCCAACCCTAACCCTAACCCCAACCCTAACCCTAACCCTAACCCCAACCCCAACCCTAACCCTAACCCTAACCCCAACCCTAACCCTAACCCCAACCCCAACCCTAACCCCAACCCCAACCCTAACCCCAACCCTAACCCTAACCCTAACCCTAACCCTAACCCTAACCCCAACCCTAACCCTAACCCTAACCCCAACCCTAACCCTAACCCTAACCCCAACCCTAACCCTAACCCCAACCCTAACCCCAACCCTAACCCTAACCCTAACCCTTACCCTAACCCTAACCCTAACCCTAACCCTAACCCTAACCCTAACCCCAGCCCTAACCCTAGCCCTAACCCTAACCCTAACACTAACCCCAACCCTAACCCTAACCCTAACCCTAACCCTAACCCCAACCCTAACCCTAACCCCAACCCTAACCCTAACCCTAACCCTAACCCTAACCCAAACCCTAACCCTAACCCTAACCCTAACCCTAAACCCTAACCCTAACCCCAACCCTAACCCTAACCCCAGCCCTAACCCTAGCCCTAACCCTAACCCTAACCCTAACCCTAACCCTAACCCTTACCCTAACCCTAACCCCAACCCTAACCCTAACCCTAACCCCAACCCTAACCCTAACCCCAGCCCTAACCCTAACCCTAACCCTAACCCCAACCCTAACCCTAACCCTAACCCTAACCCTAACCCTAACCCCAACCCTAACCCTAACCCCACCTTAACCCCAACCCTAACCCTAACCCTAACCCTAACCCTAACCCTAACCCTAACCCCAACCCTAACCCCAACCCCAACCCTAACCCTAACCCCAACCCTAACCCTAACCCTAACCCTAACCCTAACCCTAACCCCAACCCTAACCCCAACCCTAACCCTAACCCCAACCCTAACCCTAACCCCAACCCTAACCCTAACCCTAACCCTTACCCTAACCCTAACCCTAACCCAAACCCTAACCCTAACCCTAACCCTAACCCTAAACCCTAACCCCAACCCTAACCCTAACCCCAACCCTAACCCTAACCCCAGCCCTAACCCTAGCCCTAACCCTAACCCTAACCCTAACCCTAACCCTAACCCCAGCCCTAACCCTAACCCTAACCCTAACCCTAACCCTAACCCTTACCCTAACCCTAACCCCAACCCTAACCCTAACCCTAACCCCAACCCTAACCCTAACCCCAGCCCTAACCCTAACCCTAACCCTAACCCTAACCCCAACCCCAACCCTAACCCTAACCCTAACCCTAACCCCAACCCTAACCCTAACCCTAACCCCAACCCTAACCCTAACCCCAGCCCTAACCCTAACCCTAACCCTAACCCCAACCCCAACCCTAACCCTAACCCTAACCCTAACCCCAACCCTAACCCTAACCCTAACCCTTACCCTAACCCTAACCCCAACCCTAACCCTAACCCTAACCCCAACCCTAACCCTAACCCTAACCCTAACCCTTACCCTAACCCTAACCCCAACCCTAACCCTAACCCTAACCCCAACCCTAACCCTAACCCTAACCCTAACCCTAACCCCAACCCTAACCCTAACCCTGACCCTAACCCTAACCCTGTCAGACTTTACATTCAGCACTGCTCCACATAGACCACAGACCTGCTCCTGTCCCCTGCACTGTGCAACACGTCTGTTCTGAGGTCACTTCTGTTTATTTGTTCATATTTGCTCATATTTATTTATTTATTCCATATTATTTTATTACAAAATGACTCAAAAGTTTGTGATTATGTCTGTTGTGATAAAGGGCGTGTCCGTCAGCTCTGGTTCTTCTTCTCTGACACAAAGAAGCGTCTCCGTCGCTCGTCTGATACAAAGTTCTGCAGAACATCGTGGAACTTTCCTGCTGACGTCAAACTACGACAAAGTAACAGTGTCAGGCTGAGGGGTGTGTGTGTGTGTGTGTGTGTGTGTGTGTGTGGGGGGGCGTTACAGTCACAGATGAAATAAATAATAATGAACTCACGGCGTCTAAACGTGGTCTTTGGTTATTTCCTGATTTGGCTTCTTGTTTTCTAAACACATATTTATGCTCCTAGAGGACACTTTAACACACGTTTATGTTCCTAGAGGACACTTTAGCACACGTTTATGCTCCTAGAGGACACTTTAACACACGTTTATGCTCCTAGAGGACACTTTAACACACGTTTATGCTCCTAGAGGACACTTTAGCACACGTTTATGCTCCTAGAGGACACTTTAACACACGTTTATGCTCCTAGAGGACACTTTAACACACGTTTATGCTCCTAGAGGACACTTTAACACACGTTTATGCTCCTAGAGGACACTTTAACACACGTTTATGCTTCTAGAGGACACTTTAGCACACGTTTATGCTCCTAGAGGACACTTTAACACACGTTTATGCTCCTAGAGGACACTTTAGCACACGTTTATGTTCCTAGAGGACACTTTAGCACACGCTTATGCTCCTAGAGGACACTTTAACACACGTTTATGCTCCTAGAGGACACTTTAACACATGTTGATGCTCCTAGAGGACACTTTAACACACGTTTATGCTCCTAGAGGACACTTTAACACACGTTTATGCTTCTAGAGGACACTTTAGCACACGTTTATGCTCCTAGAGGACACTTTAACACACGGTTATGCTCCTAGAGGACACTTTAGCACACGTTTAGGCTCCTAGAGGACACTTTAACACACGTTTATGCTCCTAGAGGACACTTTAGCACACGTTTATGTTCGGCACTTTAGCACACGTTTATGCTCCTAGAGGACACTTTAACACACGTTTATGCTCCTAGAGGACACTTTAACACACGTTTATGCTCCTAGAGGACACTTTAACACACGTTTATGCTCCTAGAGGACACTTTAGCACACGTTTATGCTCCTAGAGGACACTTTAACACACGTTTATGCTCCTAGAGGACACTTTAGCACACGTTTATGTTCCTAGAGGACACTTTAGCACACGTTTATGCTCCTAGAGGACACTTTAACACACGTTTATGCTCCTAGAGGACACTTTAACACAAGTTTATGCTCCTAGAGGACACTTTAGCACACGTTTATGCTCCTAGAGGACACTTTAGCACACGTTTATGCTCCTAGAGGACACTTTAACACACGTTTATGCTCCTAGAGGACACTTTAACACACGTTTATGCTCCTAGAGGACACTTTAACACACGTTTATGCTTCTAGAGGACACTTTAGCACACGTTTATGCTCCTAGAGGACACTTTAACACACGTTTATGCTCCTAGAGGACACTTTAGCACACGTTTATGTTCCTAGAGGACACTTTAGCACACGCTTATGCTCCTAGAGGACACTTTAACACACGTTTATGCTCCTAGAGGACACTTTAACACATGTTGATGCTCCTAGAGGACACTTTAACACACGTTTATGCTCCTAGAGGACACTTTAACACACGTTTATGCTTCTAGAGGACACTTTAGCACACGTTTATGCTCCTAGAGGACATTTTAACACACGTTTATGCTCCTAGAGGACACTTTAGCACACGTTTAGGCTCCTAGAGGACACTTTAACACACGTTTATGCTCCTAGAGGACACTTTAGCACACGTTTATGTTCGGCACTTTAGCACACGTTTATGCTCCTAGAGGACACTTTAACAC
>NC_139846.1:26091136-26098636 GCF_963691815.1 Echiichthys vipera | reverse complement strand
AGTCCTTGTGGAGGTTTTAGGTGTACCTGAGGTAATTGGAGGTCCCTGGAGAGGTTTAACATGGTTCCAGACCTATTTGAAGAGGACCCAGAAGGCCTTGTGGTTGTTTACGGTGTCCTTGATGTGGTTCTAGGTGTACTTGAAGAGACACATAGGTCCCTGAAGAGGTTGAAGAGGGTTCCAGATCAATTTGAAGTTCATCCACAAGTCCTTGTTGATTATTTAAAGGACCTTGAAAAGGTTCAAGGAGATTCCAGGTCTTTTTGAAGAGGACCCAGAAGTCCTTGTGGATGTTTCAGGTGTCCTTGATGAGGTCCCGGTTGTACTTAAGGACACTTGGAGGTCCCTGGAGAGGTTAAAGAAGGTTCCAGATCTATTTGAAGATAATCATGAAGTCCCTGTGGATGTTTTAAGGGTCCTTGATGAGGTTCTAGGTGTACTTGAGGAGACTCTGAGGTCCCTGAAGAGGTTGAAGAAGGTTAAAGATCTATCTGAAGAGGACCCAGAACCCCTTGTGGATTATTTAAAGGCCCTTGAAAAGGTTCAAGAAGATTCCAGATCTTTTTGTAGATAATCCAGAAGACCTTGTTGAGGTTCTAGGTGTACCTGAGGACGCTTGGAGGTTCCCAAAGGGGTTCAACATGGTTCCAGATCTATTTGAAGAGGACCCAGAAGACGTTGTGGGTGTTTTAGGTGTACTTGAGGAGACTGTGAGGTCCCTGAAGAGGTTCAAGAAGGTTCCTGATCTATTTTTAGTGGATCCAGGAGTCGCTGTGGATGTTTTAGGTGTCCTTGATGAGGTCCCGGGTGTACTTGAGGTAATTGGAGGTCCCTGGAGAGGTTGAAAATGGTTCCAGATCTATTTGAAGAGGACCCAGAAGACCTTGTGGAAGTTTTACGTGTCCATGATGAGGTTGTTGGTGTACTTGAAGTCGGAGGTCCCTGAAAAGGTTCAAGAAGGTTCAATATCTATTTGTAGTGGATCCAGGAGTCGCTGTGGATGCTTTAGGTGTCCTTGATGAGGGTCTAGGTGTACTTGAGGAGTCTCTGAGGTCCCTGGAGAGGTTCAAAAAGGTTACAGATCTATTTGATGATGTCCCAGAAGACCTTGTGGATGTTTTAAGCAAAATTCGATGGAGGCTAAACTTCGACAGGCACTCTGGTTACTGCACAGACTTAATCAAAACCAGAGCCGACACAACATGGCCGCCAGTTTCAACACCAAATGGCTCCACAAACATCAGTGCATGTGTGTGTGTGTGTGTGTGTGTGTGTGTGTGTTAATCCCTGGTATTAACTGTCTAGACGGTTGCGTCTCTAAGGTCCTCACTCTGCAGGGTCACCTCCTCTCTCTTCCCACAGCAGAGACGTGTCAGCGGACCACGGCGCTGACCTCCTCTACACTTGTTCATTTGGGTCTTTCCTCCTCCTTCATTCCCTTCTTCACTCGCTTTCCTTCTCCTCCCTCTGCTCCTCTTTTATCCTCTTCTCTACTTTTCTCCTCAACTTCTTCGTTTAAGGTTAAATGGTTAAAGTTAAAGTCAGACGTTGACCTTGAATGGTTAAAGTCAGACGTTGACCTTGAATGGTTAAAGTCAGACGTTGACCTTGAATGGTTAAAGTCAGACTTTGACCTTGAATGGTTAAAGTCAGACTTTGACCTTGAATGGTTAAAGTTAGACGTTGACCTTGAATGGTTAAAGTCAGACGTTGACCTTGAATGGTTAAAGTCAGACGTTGACCTTGAATGGTTAAAGTCAGACGTTGACCTTGAATGGTTAAAGTCAGACGTCGACCTTGAATGGTTAAAGTCAGACGTTGACCTTGAATGGTTAAAGTCAGACGTTGACCTTGAATGGTTAAACTTTAAGAAGGAACGAGAGAAGGAAGAGGAGGAAAGAGAGATGAGGAGAGCGGAGAGAAGAGCGATGGAGTGGACGGACGGAGAGTAAGAGATATGTAAACCACTCCAGTCGTATTTACACTACAGGTGCCCGGAGAGGACAAACAGAGCTTTGCTTTAATCCCTCCCTTCACTGAGAGGACATGTGGCCATCGTCAGCGCCTGCAGGACCCTCACACCTCCTCACACACACACACACACACACTCATGATCCCTTTATTGACAGAGGAGGGAAATAACAAAGTCCGTTTATTCAAGTGCACTGAAGAACTCTGCTATTTGAAGAGGAGGACGCTCGGAGGTCCCTGAAGGGGACCCAGAAGACCTTGTTGAGGTTCTATGTGTACCTGAGGACGCTTGGAGGTACCCAAAGGGGTTCAACATGGTTCCAGATCTATTTGTAGTGGATCCAGGAGACCTTGTGGATGTTTTAGGTGTTCTTGTTGAGGTTCTAGGTGTACCTGAGGAGACTCTGAGGCCCCTGAAGAGGTTGAAGAGGGTCACATATCTATCTGAAGAGGACCCAGAAGTCCTTTTTGATTATTTCAAGGCCCTAGAAAAGGTTCAAGAAGATTCCAGATCTTCTTTAGTGGATCCAGGAGTCCCTGTGGATGATTTAAGGGTCCTTGTTGAGGTTCTAGGTGTACCTGAGGACGCTTGGAGGTTCCCAAAGGAGTTCAACATGGTTCCAGATCTATTTGACGATGACCCAGAAGACCTTGTTGATGTTCTAGGTGTACTTGAGGAGACTCTGAGGTCCCTGAAGAGGTTCAAGAAGGTTCCAGGTCTATCTGTCGTGGATCCAGGAGTCGCTGTGGATGTTTTAGGTGTCCTTGATCAGGTCCCGGATGTACTTGAGGCAATTGGAGGTCCATGAAGAGGTTAAAGAAGGTTCCAGATCTATTTGAAGATGATCCAGAGGACCTTGTGGATGTTTTAGGTGTCCTTGATGAGGTTCTAGGTGTACTTGAGGAGACTCTGAGGTCCCTGAAGAGGTTGAAGAGGGTCACAGATCTATCTGAAGAGGACCCAGAAGTCCTTTTAGATTATTTCAAGGCCCTAGAAAAGGTTCAAGAAGATCTTTTGTAGTGGATCCAGGAGTCCCTGTGGATGTTTCAAGGGTCCTTGATGATGTCCCGGGTGTACTTGAGGTGATTGGAGGTCCCTGAAGGGGTTCAACATGGTTCCAGATCTATTTGACGATGACCCAGAAGACGTTGTGGAGGTTTTAGGTGTCCTTGAAGGGACAAAGAGGTCCCTGAAGAGGTTCAAGAAGGTTCCACATCTATTTGAAGATGATCCAGATGTCCCTATGGATGATTTAAGGGTCCTTGATGAGGTTCTAGGTGTACCTGAGGACGCTTGGAGGTACCCAAAGGGGTTCAACATGGTTCTAGATCTATTTGACGATGACCCAGAAGACCTTCTTGATGTTTTAGGGGTCCTTGATCAGGTCCCGGGTGTACTTGAGGCAATTGGAGGTCCCTGGAGAGGCTCAAAAGGTTCAAAAAGGTTCCAGATCTATTTGAAGATGTCCCAGAAGACCTTATGGATGATTTAAGGGTCCTTGTTGAGGTTCTAGGTGTACTTGAGGACGCTTGGAGGTCCCCGAATAGGTTAAAGAAGCTTCCAGATTGTAGTGGATCCAGGAGTCGCTGTGGATGTTTTAGGTGTCCTTGATCAGGTCCCGGATGTACTTCAGGCAATTGGAGGTCCATGAAGAGGTTAAAGAAGGTTCCACATCTATTTGAAGATGATCCAGAAGACCTTATGGATGTTTTAGGTGTCCTTGATGAGGTTGTTGGTGTACTTGAGGAGACTCTGAGGTCCCTGAAGAGGTTGAAGAAGGTTACAGATCTATCTGAAGAGGACCCAGAAGTCCTTGTGGATTATTTCAAGGCCCTTGAAAAGGTTCAAGAAGCATCCAGATCTTTTGTAGTGGATCCAGGAGTCTTTGTGGATGATTTAAGGGTCCTTGATGAGTTCTAGGTGTACCTGAGGACGCTTGGAGGTCCCTGAAGAGGTTCAAGAAGGTTCCAGATCTATTTGTCGTGGATCCAGGAGTCGCTGTGGATGTTTTAGGTGTCCTTGATCAGGTCCCGGATGTACTTGAGGCAATTGGAGGTCCATGAAGAGGTTAAAGAAGGTTCTACATCTATTTGAAGATGATCCAGAAGACCTTGATGAGGTTCTAGGTGTACCTGCAGACGCTCTGAGGTCCTTGAAGAGGTTGAAGAAGGTTCCAGATCTATTTCAGGAGGGTCCAGAAGACCTTGTTGATGTTTCAGGTGAAGAACTCTGACTTTCCTTATTTGAGTGTTTCCATTTCCTGCGACTTTAAACTCGACCTTCACTGAACCCAAGAGGTCGATGTTCGTCTGACGGCTTCAGTCACTTTTCAGATTCAGATTATTTAAACAAACTGTGATCAAATAATAACAAAGATGTGTGTGTGTGTGTGTGTGTCTGTGTGTGTGTGTGTGTGTGTGTGTGTGTGTGTGTGTGTGTGTGTGTGTGTGTCTGTGTGTGTGTCTGTGTGTGTGTCTGTGTGTGTGTCTCTGTGTGTGTGTGTGTGTGTGTGTGTGTGTGTGTGTGTTTCACTGGTGGTGCTCAAGCTCTCTCTGGTGGAACTTGAAGGAAGCTCCAAATAAAAAAAGGTAAAAACATGAATTACTAAATTAATGAAACACTAAAATAAAATAAATAAATAAAAAACAGGATCTTTGAAACGTCGTTTAAAATAACTTCAGCGTTTCCTGTCGTGTGTTTGTTTATGTAAAGTTTTCCCTTTAATGTGAAACCTGCAGAGTCTCGACCACGTTTAAAGGATCTGGCACTGGAATCGAACCTGTGACGTCTCAGGGTTTGTCTGATTAAAGAGATTAAAGAAGAATCAGGAGCTAATCTGAGACGTGAGCGCGTGAGCAAATGGACTTGGTAAATGGACTTGTACTTATATAGCGCCTTTCTAGTCTTCTGACTACTCAAGGTGCTTTCACAGTGTTTGTCACATTCACCCGTTCACACAGACATTCACACTGATGGCAGTGGACATCTACATACCATCTAATCTGATCTAACCATTCACACACATTTACACACCCATGAGCAGCACGGGGAGCAATTCTGGGTTCAGTGTCTTGCTCAAGGACACTTCGACATGTGGACCAGGGGGAGATGGGGATCGAACCACCAATCTCTCGATCAGAGGACGACCCACTCTGCCACCAAGCCACAGCTGCCGTGTGCAGAGGTCAAACGATCGATGCTAACGCTTCACACAGCTCACGCGGCTGAGGCTGAAGTCAGTCACCAGTAAATAATCTCCTGATGAGGAACAAAGCGTCCCGTCCGCAGCTGCAGAGCGTCGGCCTTTGAGCATCGGTCTGAGGGGCGGGACTTATGTTTACTATCGTGGAACGTCATGTTCAGGGTTTGGGAACCTCTGGATTATTAATTATTTTAAGGGATTTATATGTTTTTTTTAGGGGATTATTGTGTATTTTAGGGGATTATTGTGTATTTTAGGGAGATTATTGTGTATTTTAGGGAGATTATTGTGTATTTTAGGGGGATTATTGTGTATTTTAGGGAGATTATTGTGTATTTTAGGGGGATTATTGTGTATTTTAGGGGATTATTGTGTATTTTAGGGGATTATTGTGTTTTTTAGGGGATTATTGTGTATTTTAGGGAGATTATTGTGTATTTTAGGGGGATTATTGTGTATTTTAGGGAGATTATTGTGTCTTTTAGGGAGATTATTGTGTCTTTTAGGGAGATTATTGTGTATTTTAGGGGGATTATTGTGTATTTTAGGGAGATTATTGTGTATTTTAGGTGATTATTGTGTATTTTAGGGGGATTATTGTGTATTTTAGGGAGATTATTGTGTATTTTAGGTGATTATTGTGTATTTTAGGGGGATTATTGTGTATTTTAGGTGATTATTGTGTATTTTAGGGGATTATTGTGTCTTTTAGGGAGATTATTGTGTATTTTAGGGGGATTATTGTGTATTTTAGGGAGATTATTGTGTATTTTAGGTGATTATTGTGTATTTTAGGGGGATTATTGTGTATTTTAGGGAGATTATTGCGTTTTTTAGGGGATTATTGTGTTTTTTAGGGGATTATTGTGTATTTTAGGGGGATTATTGTGTATTTTAGGGGGATTATTGTGTATTTTAGGGGGATTATTGTGTCTTTTAGGGGATTATTGTGTATTTTAGGGGGATTATTGTGTATTTTAGGGGATTATTGTGTTTTTTAGGGGATTATTGTGTATTTTAGGGAGATTATTGTGTATTTTAGGGAGATTATTGTGTATTTTAGGGAGATTATTGTGTATTTTAGGGGATTATTGTGTATTTTAGGGGGATTATTGTGTATTTTGGGGAGATTATTGTGTATTTTAGGGGATTATTGTGTTTTTTAGGGGGATTATTGTGTATTTTAGGGAGATTATTGTGTATTTTAGGTGATTATTGTGTATTTTAGGGGGATTATTGTGTCTTTTAGGGAGATTATTGTGTATTTTAGGTGATTATTGTGTATTTTAGGGAGATTATTGTGTATTTTAGGTGATTATTGTGTATTTTAGGGGGATTATTGTGTATTTTAGGGAGATTATTGTGTATTTTAGGGGGATTATTGTGTCTTTTAGGTGATTATTGTGTATTTTAGGGGGATTATTGTGTATTTTAGGGAGATTATTGTGTATTTTAGGGGATTATTGTGTATTTTAGGGGGATTATTGTGTTTTTTAGGGGGATTATTGTGTATTTTAGGGGGATTATTGTGTATTTTAGGGGGATTATTGTGTATTTTAGGGGGATTATTGTGTCTTTTAGGGGATTATTGTGTATTTTAGGGGATTATTGTGTATTTTAGGGGGATTATTGTGTTTTTTAGGGGGATTATTGTGTATTTTAGGGGGATTATTGTGTATTTTGGGGGATTATTGTGTATTTTAGGGGGATTATTGTGTTTTTTAGGGGGATTATTGTGTATTTTGGGGAGATTATTGTGTATTATAGGGAGATTATTGTGTATTTTAGGGAGATTATTGTGTATTTTAGGGAGATTATTGTGTATTTTAGGGGATTATTGTGTATTTTAGGGGGATTATTGTGTATTTTAGGGGATTATTGCGTCTTTTAGGGGATTATTGTCTCTTTTAGGGGATTATTGTGTCTTTTAGGGGATTATTGTGTCTTTTAGGGGATTATTATGTATTTTAGGGGATTATTGTGTCTTTTAGGGGATTATTGTCTCTTTTAGGGGATTATTGTGTCTTTTAGGGGATTATTGTGTCTTTTAGGGGATTATTATGTATTTTAGGGGATTATTGTGTCTTTTAGGGGATTATTATGTATTTTAGGGGATTATTGTGTATTTTAGGTGATTATTGTGTATTTTAGGGGATTATTGTGTCTTTTAGGTGATTATTGTGTATTTTAGGGGGATTATTGTGTATTTTAGGGAGATTATAGTGTATTTTAGGGAGATTATTGTGTATTTTAGGGAGATTATTGTGTATTTTAGGGGGATTATTGTGTATTTTAGGGGGATTATTGTGTCTTTTAGGGGATTATT
>NC_139846.1:26076136-26086136 GCF_963691815.1 Echiichthys vipera | reverse complement strand
TACACACACTGTGTAACTGATATTGTAAATACCTTGATCATATTACCGTTATATAACAGGAGATGTTCTCACACACACACACACACACACACACACACACACACACACACACAGCCTCAGGTCAGTAGATTTATGCTTTGAAACCTCCCGTCTGTGTTCATGATATGTGTGTGTTTCATACTGTAATAAATCCGGACGCAGCAGAGGAAGTCAGTGATGTCTCTGTTCACAGGAGGAAGACACACACACACACACACAGAGAGAGCTCACACACACACACACGCACAGAGAGCTCACACACACACACACGCACACACAGACACACACACACACACAGAGCTCACACACACACAGACACACACGTGGAGTCACGTCTCATTTTATGAAAATGAACCTGAAAACAATGAATGGATGAAATAAATAAATGAAAAAAGTCGATTGTGACGAAAAAGTCGTAAAATTTTGGGATAAAAAGAGTCGAAATATCGTGTGAATATAAAATAAACATGGTGTTTAGGGGGCGTTACCTGTGGACACACACACACACACACAGACACAGACACACACACACACACACACACACACACACACACACACACACACACACACACGCTGTTCTTCTACGCTCTGCAGCGGCGGCTGGAGACGGACCTGAGGTCGGCCGTGGTCCTGTAACGGTCCGGGATCAGACCCCCGGCTGCTGAGTCTGTGGCGCGGAGGCACAGTGTGTGTTTCCCCCGCTGTTGATAAAAGTCCTGGAGGAAACACTGACATGTGGAGTATCATGTGCTGTTAGCTGCTAATGTTAGCTACTGTTAGCTTGCTGCTAATGCAGATGAACTGCTAGCTAGCTGAGGTAGCAACATCCTGTCTTGAGTGGAAAACGTCGGCTGACTCATCCAGATTCATGCAGCGTAGCTACAGCTAGCTGGTTAATGCTAGCAAGGAGCTAACATTAGCTCAGTGAAACCTAAGCTGGCTAACCTTAGCTCCTTGCTTACAATAGCTCAGTGAACCCTAAGCTGGCTAACGTTAGCTCCTTGCTTACAATAGCTCAGTGAACCCTAAGCTGGCTAACGTTAGCTCCTTGCTTACAATAGCTCAGTGAACCCTAAGCTGGCTAACCTTAGCTACTTGCTAGCATTAGTTCAGTGAAACCTAAGCTAGCTAATGTTATCACAGTGAAACCTAAGCCAGCTAAGGTTAACCCCTTGCTAACATTAGCTCAGTGAAACCAAAGCTGGCTAACGTAAGCTCCTTGCTAACATTAGCTCAGTGAAACCTAAGCTTGCTAGCGTAAGCTTCTTGCTAACATTAGCTCAGTGAAACCTAAGCTGGCTAACTTTAGCTCCTCGCTAACATTAGCTCAGTGAAACCTAAGCTGGCTAACGTTAGCTCCTCGCTAACATTAGCTCAGTGAAACTTAAGCTGGCTAACGTTAGCTCCTTGCTAACATTAGCTCAGTGATATCTAAGCTAGCTGTGTCTCAGATGCATAAATCTGGCGTCGTCTGATGCAGCGATTAAAAAAACAGCGAGCGGCGTTATCAGTTAAAGTTTTATACAAACACGCCGCCGGCCGAACACGTTCAGTCGCACTGTTCTGGTCGATACGAGCGACGGGACGACACCAAACACCGGTTCTGACGTTTGGATCTGAACCCGATCGTTAAAGAGTCGGAACCTGAACCTGGATTTCATGTGAGTGGAAAAGAAACTGGAGGAAAACCTGAAGTTTGATCTGAGCTTTGATAAAAGAACAGGAAAGTTTTAAATTATCGGTTCAAAGAGACACAAAGGAGCGTCTGAGGCTGAGACAATGGGCCCTCAGTGCGGTCTGACAGGCTGCTCAGGTTGATGCAACACAGATCACAGCTGCTAAATATTAAAGATCGCAGCCTCTATTGTTTTCTGTTCAACGGCCTTTTGTGTTCGACCGCCTCACACTCTTCTGTCCTCGGAGCCTCAGAGTTCACACGGACTCACGCTCCCCAGAGGCTGCGTCCTGACGCTGCCGGTGACCCTGTGCCCCTGTCCTCTGAACGCTGCGTTCACAACAGCACAAGACGACAAACGGGTGTTTGGTTTGAAAACAGCTGATGAGAACGCAGCTGATTCTTTACCCAGAGCAACTTCAGTGCGTTCAACGTGGATGTGGTTTCTTCACGGCAACGGCACCAAAATAAGAGATAAAATTGTGAAAATTCATCGTAAAAGTCTCTTCAGAACACGTGGTTTCGTACGTGGTTCTTGTTCGAGGCTCGATGTTGACCGTGACCAAAGACGGACGTTCCTGACGCGTCTTCTTTTCGACCTTGTGCTCGCAGACTTCGTCTTTCTCGCCCTGATCTGGAGTTCGCATTTCCACCGCGACGGCTCGGAGCGATCGCAGTTCTAAGAACGGCGTTTTTTGAGGGACTTTTTCAGCTCCTACGTCTCGTCTACGTCTCTCCGATCGAAAGAAGAACGAGCAACTTCAGTGCGTTCAAACGTAAAGAAGTGGTTTCTTCACGGCATCAGCACCAAAATACCAGAAACACGTGGTTTCGTACGTGGTTCTTGCTCGAGGTGTGTTGGCCATCACCAAAGGACGTTGTTCCTGACGCGTCTTCTTTTCGACCTTCTGCTCGCAGACTTCGTCTTTCTCGCCCTGATCTGGAGTTCGCATTCGCACCACGACGGCTCGGAGCGATCGCAGTTCTAAGAACGCGTTTTTTTGAGGGGGACGTTTTCATCTCCAACTTCTCTCCGAGCGAAAGAAGAACGAGGACAAACAACGTGGTTTCGTACGTGGTTCTTGTTCGAGGCCCGATGTTGACCGTGACCAAAGATGGACGCTATTCCGGACGCATCTTTTTCTCTTCGGTTCGACATTCTGGGCGACGCAGTCCGCGGACAGAAGGAAGTCCGCGGACTTCGTCTTTCTCTCCTTGATCTGGAGTTCGCATTTGCACCGCGACGGCTCGGAGCGATCGCAGTTCTAAGAACGTTTTTTTAAGACGGACGTTTTCAGCTCCAACTTCTCTCCGAGCGAAAGAACGACGACAACAAACGACGTGTTTGGTTTGAAAACTCAGTGAAACCTAAGCTGGCTAACGTTAGCTCCTTGCTAACATTAGTTCAACCGTGACGATGTGGTTTCTTCACGGCATCGGCATCAAAATACCAGAAAAATGGTGGATGTTCTTCTAAATTACTCGTAAAAGCGCCTTCAGAACACATCGTTTCGTACGTGGTTCTTGTTCGAGGCTCGATGTTGACCGTCACCAAAGACAGACGTTGTTCCTGACGCGTCTTCTTTTCGACCTTCTGTCCGACGTCTTCGTCTTTCTCTCCTTGATCTGGAGTTCGCATTTGCACCGCGACGGCTCGGAGCGATCGCAGTTCTAAGAACGTTTTTTTTAGACGGACGTTTTCAGCTCCAACTTCTCTCCGAGCGAAAGAAGAACGACGACAAACTGGTGTTTGGTTTAGAAACAGCTGAAGAGACGCAGCTGCTTCTTTACCCAGAACAACTTCAGTGCGTTCAAACATGACGATGTGGTTTCTTCCACCCGTGTGCAACAAGCAAACACAGAAGTGAGCTGTGCGACGCTGTAGAGCTCAGAGACAAGACGTCGTTTCTCGCCCTGAAAATAGAGGATTTGATTTCTAAACTAAGACTTTTTTCGAGGCTGAACTTTCAGTCACAGCAAAGTCATTTACAGGTAAAGGTGAGAAATGCTGCGACATGCAGCTGCACTGGTGTTTAAGATGGTTCCTGTTCTCTCATCCTGTCCTGTCGGCGTCCCACTGTGTGTTTGTTAATCTGACTTGTGAGTCAGTGCCTCCCCGACCCCGACCCTCACTGCACGCCACTGGATCCCAGACGCTGACTCTAACACCACGTCTGAACGGGACCCTGATGGTTTTACCGTCTGTCCACATCAAGAACACACTTTCTATCTCGCCCTGATATTGAGTCCAGGAGCGTCCTGCGGAGTGCACGCGTGTCCATGTTTTGTCCCGACGCAGAAGAGACTCCGCCCTCTTCCTGTTGTTGGGTCCATTCATCATCGTTGCACTAAACACAAACAGCCTTTCTCACTTCCTGCCTGGCACACGGACGTTTACCATGACGTCGTGCGTTTGGCAGATCTCACAGGTTTGTGTTTGAGGGGAAACCCCGGCACAGAGGGCGGACTCATCAGGTCCAGACTCCCTCACAGACACATCTGGGCTCCTTCCAGGCTAACGTGCTAACGCTATCAGATCAACATCGCCCTGCGTTCCATCAGGGCCCGGCTCAACAACGTGTTCTGGATTATTCTCACACAACAGACTCACTTCTTTGATCCTTTGGTGCGTTCAGGTCTGAGGGCTGCAGAGGCGCCGGGCCGGTCGTCAGAGCGTCTCAGGGTGAAACAAGGACGCGTGTTGTTTTCAACGGTCAACAATGACTTTGATTTTTGTTCTTGGTTTGTTGACGTTCGCCAAACGCAGCCTCTCGTTGTCTGACGTCAGTTTGACACACTCCCACACGTGTTTGTTGTGTGTGTGTGTGTGTTCGTTCATGATGTTGCACTTTCCTTGCACGCTGCGTCCTGGTTCTGTCTGAAGGACTGCAGGTGACCCGCGTTCATGTCTTCATGAACTGATGGAGGACTGTGATCGTCACGCGTGACCCCCTTAGTTTGAAGGGTTGTTGGAAACCTCTGAACGCCCCACGCCGCCCACCCTGACCCGTCACGTACGGACGCTCTGCAGGCATAGTTTGGTTTGGAAGAGGAGGACGTGAGTGGGACGGGGACGGCCGTCTCCTGGGTACAAGTCCAGGGTTTGTGTGAGGCATCGACCCCACGACCTCCTGTCTGCGTTGGTCGCTCTTGCTTCTGGATCCTGGTGCGTCTTAGACTCGAGGGCCAGGAAAGAAAATGGCGGTACAGGGAATAACACGAGGAACCCAATGCAGAGACGCGGTACCACGTAAATGAGGAAACGATCTGGCGCAGAATGTGTCAGACATCCTGCTCTTAAGGGCGCCCTCCCACTGTGCCTCCGTGCCGTGCCCCGTGCTTTAGGGTCCTTGTCCCCCCTCCAGGCCCGTTTGTACTCACACTACCTGGGCCTCGGAGAATGCTTCTTGCTGCCTATACGTCATCACGCCGTAACACGTCACACGCATTGATGACGTCATGGCGATGCGTGGCTTTGTTTCCAGATCTTTCCGTAGACCTCGGAGTTTTTGTGCGTCTAGTCGACTGTTTTTGAATCTTTTCATCGACCAAATCTGCAGTAAACACTCCACCTCCGCATCACACCAACGTGAACCTTTCACCGCCATTGTTTGAAATGTCCGCGCATGGTCCCTCCTTCTTTTCTCTACGTCCCAACAGGCGCACAGGAAATGACCTCAGAACCGCCGTAGGCCTCGTGCTCGTACACGTGCGCACGCTCGTGCTCGTACATGTGCAAACGTGCTTTACTAAAGCCCACCTCTCCCAAACGGGCCGTGGACGGCAAGCGTGCCGCTCCTAGACGTGGTACGGTTGCACTCACACTGGTCAAAGGAACCAGACTTTAGCCGTGACACGTGCTGGGGCACGGGACGGAGGCACAGTGTGAGTGCGCCCTAAACCTGCTATAAAAGTCCGAGTTAATTCACGAGAGGTTGGGACTTTCCTTTGCGGTGCCGTGACGGGGAAACCTCGCGTTTGGCTCAGTGGGTCAGAAAATAACCTGAAAAAGACTCTTGGACTTTGAGGCTCAGGTCCGAACGAGACGCTCACAGGTGTTTTTAATGTGCACTACAGTCGGTCGTTGGTTTGAATCCCATCTTTGAGTCCGTGCAGGGTTCATGTGCGGTGACTCTTCACAGTGTTGCGGACCCTAGAAGACCTCTGCTGTGAACACTGAGGCGTCCCGGTCCCTCGCACAGTTCTGCTCGTCGGGTCACGGGACGTTTAACGACACTGCGTTAAATATGAAACGTAAACATCCGTGTGTTTACGAGCGGCGTCTGATTCAGGACGGTTCCGTTTGGGACTCAGCCGCCCGCGCTCTGATGTCCTGGCCCGGTTCATGTCTCTGTGAGCGTCCGTCGTCTCGTCTCCTCTGAATGGGTTGAGGCCCAGTTTACCCAGAATGACCCGGTTCTTGTGCCCCGGCTTTGTTTCCTGTGTGCTGCTCATTCTCCAGAGGTCAGTGTGCTTCAGACGCTCAGGCGGAAACGTTCGGAGCTAAACTGTCACATGTTTGGAGCCCGATCTGCTCCTAGAGGACACTTTAACACACGTTAATGCTCCTAGAGGACACTTTAGCACACGTTTATGCTCCTAGAGGACACTTTAGCACACGTTTATGCTCCTAGAGGACACTTTAGCACACGTTTAGGCTCCTAGAGGACACTTTAGCACACGTTTATGCTCCTAGAGGACACTTTAACACACGTTTATGCTCCTAGAGGACACTTTAACACGTTTAGTCTCCTAGAGGACACTTTAGCACACGTTTATGCTCCTAGAGGACACTTTAACACACGTTTATGCTCCTAGAGGACACTTTAGCACACGTTTATGCTCCTAGAGGACACTTTAACACACGTTTATGCTCCTAGAGGACACTTTAGCACACGTTTATGCTCCTAGAGGACACTTTAGCACACGTTTATGCTCCTAGAGGACACTTTAGCACACGTTTATGCTCCTAAAGTACACTTTAGCACACGTTTATGTTCCTAGAGGACACTTTAGCACACGTTTATGCTCCTAAAGTACACTTTAGCACACGTTTATGTTCCTAGAGGACACTTTAGCACACGTTTATGTTCCTAGAGGACACTTTAGCACACGTTTATGCTCCTAGAGGACACTTTAGCACACGTTTATGCTCCTAGAGGACACTTTAACACACGTTTATGCTCCTAGAGGACACTCTAACACACGTTTATGCTCCTAGAGGACACTTTAACACACGTTTATGCTCCTAGAGGACACTTTAACACACGTTTATGCTCCTAGAGGACACTTTAACACACGTTTATGCTGCTAGAGTTCACCTTTAACACACGTTTATGCTGCTAGAGTTCACCTTTAACACACGTTAATGCTCCTAGAGGACACTTTAACACACATTTATGCTCCTAGAGGACACTTTAACACACATTTATGCTCCTAGAGGACACTTTAACACACGTTAATGCTCCTAGAGGACACTTTAGCACACGTTTATGCTCCTAGAGGACACTTTAGTACACGTTTAGGCTCCTAGAGGACACTTTAGCACACGTTTATGCTCCTAGAGGACACTTTAGCACACGTTTATGCTCCTAGAGGACACTTTAACACACGTTTATGCTCCTAGAGGACACTTTAACACACGTTTATGCTCCTAGAGGACACTTTAACACACGTTTATGCTCCTAGAGGACACTTTAACACACGTTTATGCTCCTAGAGGACACTTAAGCACACGTTTATGCTGCTAGAGTTCACCTTTAACACACGTTAATGCTCCTAGAGGACACTTTAACACACATTTATGCTCCTAGAGGACACTTTAACACACATTTATGCTCCTAGAGGACACTTTAACACACGTTAATGCTCCTAGAGGACACCTTAGCACACGTTTATGCTCCTAGAGGACACTTTAGCACACGTTTATGCTCCTAGAGGACACTTTAACACACGTTTATGCTCCTAGAGGACACTGTAACACACGTTTATGCTCCTAGAGGACACTTTAACACACGTTTATGCTCCTAGAGGACACTTTAACACACGTTTATGCTCCTAGAGGACACTTTAGCACACGTTTATGCTCCTAGAGGACACTTTAGCACACGTTTATGCTCCTAGAGGACACTTTAACACACGTTTATGCTCCTAGAGGACACTTTAACACACGTTTATGCTCCTAGAGGACACTTTAACACACGTTTAGGCTCCTAGAGGACACTTTAGCACACGTTTATGCTCCTAGAGGACACTTTAACACACGTTTATGCTCCTAGAGGACACTTTAGCACACGTTTATGCTCCTAGAGGACACTTTAGCACACGTTTATGCTCCTAGAGGACACTTTAGCACACGTTTATGCTCCTAGAGGACACTTTAACACACGTTTATGCTCCTAGAGGACACTTTAACACACGTTTATGCTCCTAGAGGACACTTTAACACACGTTTAGGCTCCTAGAGGACACTTTAACACACGTTTATGCTCCTAGAGGACACTTTAGCACACGTTTATGCTCCTAGAGGACACTTTAACACACGCGTCGGTGAGATTCCTGGTCCGTGCTCTGACTGTGACACAGTGAACGAGGACACGTGTCTCCGTTTCCCAGCGGAGCAGAAACGTGACCGTCCTCAGCGGCGACAGCGCGTCCAGCCAGGGCTCACAGAGGTCACGGGAGAGCGCCGCCTCTGACCCCGAACGCTCGCTGGCGAGGGTTCAGAACGAGGGCACGAGGGGGAGGGGGGGACAGGGGGGTCCCGATGTAAAGATGACAGGATTATAATTGGACGGAGGGACGCGGCCGACGCTCCGGAGTGTGAGAGAGCAACAGGGAGTAAAAGAGAGAGAGAAGGAGGTGAAGGAGAGGCTGTGATTGGTCGATGTCCTCGGGGGAACCTTCATTTAAACGATTTATAGTCACTGCACATTAACAGACATTTTACTCTGAAAATCTTTATCACGGATGAGTCATTTCCTGTAAATTTACGTATAAGAAAAGACTTCAGACTAAAGACTCAGACTTCAGAGACACAAAAAACTACAAAGAGACACAAAACAACTACAAAGAGACACAAAACAACCACAAAGAGACACAAAACATCCACAAAGAGACACAAAACAACCACAAAGAGACACAAAACAACTACAAAGAGACACAAAACAACCACAAAGAGACACAAAACAACCACAAAGAGACACAAAACAACCACAAAGAGACACAAAACAACCACAAAGAGACACAAAACAACTACAAAGAGACACAAAACAACCACAAAGAGACACAAAACAACTACAAAGACACACAAAACAACCACAAAGAGACACAAAACAACCAAAAAGAGACAAAACAACCACAAAGAGACACAAAACAACTACAAAGACACACAAAACAACTACAAAGAGACACAAAACAACTACAAAGAGACACAAAACAACCAAAAAGAGACAAAACAACCACAAAGAGACACAAAACAACCACAAAGAGACACAAAACAACTACAAAGAGACACAAAACAACTACAAAGAGACACAAAACAACCACAAAGAGACACAAAACAACCACAAAGAGACACAAAAACAGAAACCTGTTTTGTTCTTTTTAACGACGTGAAAGTGAGAAAAGGAAGAAGCTGAATGACGCTGAAGGGTGGAGTCTCCACGACGACGTCATCACAGCTGAGCCATCGTCCACGACAACAAACAGCTGCAGACACACACACACACACACACACACACACACACACACACACACACACACACACACACACACACACACACACACACACACACACACACACACACACACACACACACACACACACACACACACACACACACACACACACACACACACACACACACACACACACACACACACGGCTCTCGTTAATGAGTTCAAGAACTCATTTAACGGTGGGAAATGTGACGTCCACGCCTGTGAATCCAAACTTCAAAGACTCTCCGACGCTCTTCAACGCCGTTGTTGTCGCCTTGGCAACAAATTAGCATAAAAAAATACACGGAGATGGCGTGATGATCGGGAATGAGGCTTTTGTTGCGTTGTTGTTTCGCGAAAATCGCAAAAACTGCAGCAAAAAAGCGGCGTCAGAGGAGGTTTGTCCGTAATCCACGTCCTCGGCCTCACGGATGTAATCCAGAAACTTCCATGTACCCGATGTTCACGTCCTCTCGACCCCACAGGAAGTTCAAACGGCGCCTGATCACGTGACGCACCCACGAAACAGTTTGCGTTTGCCGCGCTGAAGAGAAACCAGTCGAA
>NC_139846.1:25970254-26070936 GCF_963691815.1 Echiichthys vipera | reverse complement strand
CCAGGTCAGGACCCAAAGAACCAGGTCCAGGTCAGGACCCAAAGAACCAGGTCCAGGTCCAAGCGTGTGAAGTGTGTTTCCTCAGGAGGGGGTCTGGAGTCTCCCTTAGAGAGAGGGGGAGAAGTTCAGCATCCGTGAGGAACTCGGAGTAGAGCCGCTGCTCCTTTGTGTTGAAAGGAGCCAGTTGAGGTGGTTCAGGATCATCTGGTCTGGATGAACCCTGGGCGCCCTCCCTAGGGAGGTGTTCCAGGCACGTCCAGCTGGGAGGAGGCCTCGGGGAAGACCCAGGACCAGGTGGAGAGATTAGATCTCCACACTGGCCTGGAACGCCTCAGGATCCCCCAGTTAGAGCTGGTTAATGTGGCCCGGGAAAGGGAAGTTTGGGGTCCCTGCTGGAGCTGCTGCCCCTGAGACCTGATCCAGGATCAGAGGCTGGAGCTGCTGCCCCTGAGACCTGATCCAGGATCAGAGGCTGGAGCTGCTGCCCCTGAGACCTGATCCAGGATCAGAGGCTGGAGCTGCTGCCCTGAGACCTGATCCAGGATCAGAGGCTGGAGCTGCTGCCCCTGAGACCTGATCCAGGATCAGAGGCTGGAGCTGCTGCCCCTGAGACCTGATCCGGGATCAGAGGCTGGAGCTGCTGCCCCTGAGACCTGATCCAGGACCAGATTAAAGTAAAAAAAAAAATAGAAATTCATGGAAATTAAATTTTTATTTTTATTTTTTATAAAATCAAAAAAGTTAAAAACAGAAGTTTTGAATGTTTTGTTGATTCTGTTGATTCTTTGTTCGGCTGCTCTGATTGGTTCTGCTCGCGTGGCCCCGCCCCCCTCTCCCGGCCAATCAGGACGCTTCGTTCTGTGCCACCGCCCCGGAGTCCAGCAGCGCCCTGATGACATCATCACTGTAGGACAGGATGTCACGCAGCACCTGGACGGTGTGCTGGCCAATCAGAGGAGGGGGCGTCGGCTCGCCGGGGGACCAGCCGCTGAATCGAACCGCCGGACCTGAGGGGGGGGGGGAGAGAGGGGGGGGAAGTCTTAGAACGCCGCCACGCTTCAACCGCCTCCGCCCTTCAACCGCCTCCACGCTTCAACCGCCTCCGCCCTTCAACCGCCTCCGCCCTTCAACCGCCTCCGCCCTTCAACCGCCTCCACGCTTCAACCGCCTCCGCCCTTCAACCGCCTCCGCGCTTGCAACCGCCTCCGCCCTTCAACCGCCTCCACGCTTCGACCGCCTCCGCCCTTCAACCGCCTCCGCCCTTCAACCGCCTCCACCCTTCAACCTACTCTGCGCTTCAACCGCCTCCACGCTTCAACCGCCTCCGCCCTTCAACCGCCTCCACGCTTCAACCGCCTCCACCCTTCAACCGCCTCCACGCTTCAACCGCCTCCACGCTAAAACCGCCTCCACCCTTCAATCGCCTCACGCTTCAACCGCCTCCACCCTTCAACCGACTCCGCGCTTCAACCGCCTCCACGCTTCAACCGCCTCCACCCTTCAACCGCCGCCGCGCTTCAACCGCCTCCACCCTTCAACCGCCTCCACCCTTCAACCGCCTCCACGCTTCAACCGCCTCCACGCTTCAACCGCCTCCACCCTTCAACCGCCTCCACCCTTCAACCGCCTCCACGCTTCAACCGCCCTCCACGCTTCAACCGCCTCCGCCCTTCAACCGCCTCCGCGCTTCAACCGCCTCCACGCTTCAACCGCCTCCACCCTTCAACCGCCTCCACCCTTCAACCGCCTCCACCCTTAAACAGCCTCCACGCTTCAACCGCCTCCGCCCTTCAACCGCCTCCACCCTTCAACCGCCTCCACCCTTCAACCGCCTCCACGCTTCAACCGCCTCCACCCTTTAACCACGCCTCCACGCTTCAGCCACCTCCACGCTAAAACCGCCTCCACCCTTTAACCACGCCTCCACGCTTCAACCGCCTCCACCCTTCAACGCCTCCGCCCTTCAACCGCCTCCGCCCTTCAACCGCCTCCACGCTTCAACCGCCTCCGCCCTTCACCGCCTCCGCCCTTCAACCGCCTCCACGCTTCAACCGCCTCCACCCTTCAACCGCCTCACACCCTTCAACCGCCTCCGCCCTTCAACCGCCTCCACGCTTCAACCGCCTCCGCCCTTCAACCGCCTCCGCCCTTCAACCGCCTCCACCCTTCAACCGCCTCCGCCCTTCAACCGCCTCCACGCTTCAACCGCCTCCGCCCTTCAACCGCCTCCACGCTTCAACCGCCTCCACGCTTCAACCAGCCTCCGCCCTTCAACCGCCTCCGCGCTTCAACCGCCTCCGCCCCTTCAACCGCCTCCGCGCTTCAACCGCCTCCGCCCTTCAACCGCCTCCGCGCTTCAACCGCCTCCGCACTTCAACCGCCTCCACCCTTCAACCGCCTCCACGCCTCAACCGCCTCACCCTTCAACCGCCTCCACACCTTCATCCGCCTCCACCCTTCAACCGCCTCCACGCTTCAACCGCCTCCACGCTTCAACCGCCTCCACGCTTCAACCGCCTCCGCCCTTCAACCACCTCCGCCCTTCCACCGCCTCCCCGCTTTAACCGCCTCCACGCTTCAACCGCCTCCACCCTTCAACCGCCTCCACCCTTCAACCGCCTCCACGCTTCAACCGCCTCCACCCTTCAACCGCCTCCGCCCTTCAACCGCCTCCGCGCTTCAACCGCCTCCGCGCTTCCACCGCCTCCGCCCTTCATCCGCCCTCCACGCTTCCACCGCCCCTCCGCCCTTCAACCGCCTCCACGCTTCCACCGCCTCCGCCCTTCAACCGCCTCCGCCCTTCAACCGCCTCCACCCTTCGACCGCCTCCGCCCTTCCAGCGCCTCCACCCTTCAACCGCCTCCACGCTTCAACAGCCTCCACGCTTCAACCGCCTCCACGCTTCAACCGCCTCCACGCTTCAAACCGCCTCCACGCTTCAACCGCCTCCACGCTTCAACAGCCTCCACGCTTCAACCGCCTCCACGCTTCAACCGCCTCCACCCTTCAACCGCCTCCACGCTTCAACAGCCTCCACGCTTCAACCGCCTCCACGCTTCAACCGCCTCCACGCTTCAACCGCCTCCACGCTTCAACCGCCTCCACCCTTAAACAGCCTCCACGCTTCAACCGCCTCCACGCTTCAACCGCCTCCACGCTTCAACCGCCTCCACGCTTCAACCGCCTCCACCCTTAAACAGCCTCCACGCTTCAACAGCCTCCACGCTTCAACCGCCTCCGCCCTTCAACCGCCTCCACGCTTCAACCGCCTCCACGGTTCAACCGCCTCCAACCTTCAACCGCCTCCACGCTTCAACCGCCTCCACGCTTCAACGGCCTCCACGCTTCAACTGCCTCCGCCCTTCAACCGCCTCCGCGCTTCAACCGCCTCCACGCTTCAACCGCCTCCACGCTTCAACCGCCTCCGCCCTTCAACCGCCTCCGCCATTCAACCGCCTCCACGCTTCAACCGCCTCTGCCCTTCAACCGCCTCCACGCTTCAACCGCCTCCACGCTTCAACCGCCTCCGCCCTTCAACCGCCTCCACCCTTCAACCGCCACCGCGCTTCAACCGCCTCCATGCTTCAACCGCCTCCGCGCTTCAACCGCCACCGCGCTTCAACCGCCACCGCGCTTCAACCGCCTCCACCCTTCAACCGCCTCCACGCTTCAACCGCCTCCACCCTTCAACCGCCTCCGCCCTTCAACCGCCTCCACCCTTCAACCGCCTCCACGCTTCAACCGCCTCCGCCCTTCAACCGCCTCCACCCTTCAACCGCCTCCACGCTTCAACCGCCTCCACCCTTCAACCGCCTCCACCCTTTAACCACGCCTCCACCCTTTAACCACGCCTCCACGCCGGTGATGAACTCTCAGCGTGGAGCGTCTGTGTTAATAATCTGATGCTGAGTCGACTGGATCCAAACCAAACGCAACACACACGACCTGCCTCTGCTCATTATGGATGACTTCCTACACACACACACACACACACACACACACACACACACACACACACACACACACACACACACACACACACACACACACACACACACACACACACACACATCCATCAAACTGAGCAGGACAGCCCCCCCCCCCCACACACACCACTTCTAGGAAAATGTAATTTAACAAGTTGGTGTCAAAACCAGAAAGAGTGTGTGTGTGTGTGTGTGTGTGTGTGTGTGTGTGTGTGTGTGTGTGTGTGTGTGTGCTGACCCGGTACAGCGATGCTTCCTGCTGTCGGATGGTTCATCTCCTGGATGAGGCCGTTGTGTTTCACCTGCAACACAAAAATAAAGAGACGTCAATCAGAGAAACACACACACACACACACACACACACACACACTCTCACACACACACTCTCTCTCACACACACACACAGAGTAAGTTTAGACACTAAAGGAGACGGTTAAGTTTAGGGCGCCCTCCCACTGTGCCTCCGTCCCGTGCCCCAGCACGTGTCACGGCTAAAGTCTGGTTCCTTTGACCAGTGTGAGTGCAACCGTACCACGCCTAGGAGCGGCACGCTTGCCGTCCACGGCCCGTTTGGGAGAGGTGGGCTTTAGTAAAGCACGTTTGCACGTGTACGAGCACGAGCGTGCGCACGTGTACGAGCACGAGGCCTACGGCGGCTCTGAGGTCATTTCCTGTGCGCCTGTTGGGACGTAGAAAAAAGAAGGAGGGACCATGCGCGGACATTTAAAACAATGGCGGTGAAAGGTTCACGTTGGTGTGATGCGGAGGTGGAGTGTTTACTGCAGATTTGGTCGATGAAAAGATTCAAAAACAGTCGACAAGACGCACAAAAACTCCGAGGTCTACGGAAAGATCTGGAAACAAAGCCACGCATCGCCATGACGTCATCAATGCGTGTGACGTGTTACGGCGTGATGACGTATAGGCAGCAAGAAGCATTCTCCGAGGCCCAGGTAGTGTGAGTACAAACGGGCCTGGAGGGGGGGACAAGGACCCTAAAGCACGGGGCACGGGACGGAGGCATAGTGGGAGGGCGCTCTAACCTTGACTCATATCTTCCCCTAGAGTGAGACAGACACTGTCCTGGTGTCAGCGAGGAGCCGCTGGGCCTCGTTTGACGTGTGTTGTGAGGTTTTCAGATGTGACGTGAACATCTTCACTCCCGACCCTCCTCCACCTCTCATCCATTCACAGCCATTTCAAACATCAGTTATTAGAAAGCGCGCTCTTTGTCCCGGTCGCCCTGACCTCAGATCAGGTCTGCGTGACATGGACGTTTGTACGAGTGGTGACAGATTCAGACGGATCCTTTATCAGGGGGAGCTGAGAGACAGGAAGCTGCTGACAGGAAGCTGCTGACAGGAAGCTGCTGACGGAGCGCGGCGGCTCTGAGCGGATTCACAGAAACACCTGAATCATCCGCGGTGACAACAGCAAACAGGAAATGACGCAGCGCGTGTCGAGGAAACATGAGTTATTTGGGATGAAGAGCCGGGAGTCTGAGTCTGTCGGGGTGGAATTTAGAGACAGAACAACAGGAGTTAGAGAAGCTGAGAGTCAGAGACGAGTTACAGTGTCCTCTAGGAGACTAAACGTGTGTTAAAGTGTCCTCTAGGAGCCTAAACGTGTGCTAAAGTGTCCTCTAGGAGCATAAACGTGTGCTAAAGTGTCCTCTAGGAGCATAAACGTGTGTTAAAGTGTCCTCTAGGAGCATAAACGTGTGTTAAAGTGTCCTCTAGGAGCATAAACGTGTGTTAAAGTGTCCTCTAGGAGCATAAACGTGTGTTAAAGTGTCCTCTAGGAGCATAAACGTGTGTTAAAGTGTCCTCTAGGAGCCTAAACGTGTGCTAAAGTGTCCTCTAGGAGCATAAACGTGTGCTAAAGTGTCCTCTAGGAGCATAAACGTGTGCTAAAGTGTCCTCTAGGAGCATAAACGTGTGTTAAAGTGTCCTCTAGGAGCATAAACCTGTGTTAAAGTGTCCTCTAGGAGCATAAACGTGTGTTAAAGTGTCCTCTAGGAGCATAAACGTGTGCTAAAGTGTCCTCTAGGAGCATAAACGTGTGTTAAAGTGTCCTCTGCATTGCTGAGGACGCTCTACAGGTGCCCCTTTTTCCTCCTTTTGGCCCCTGCTCTTCAAAAAGTCAGTGCAGCCCCTGCTGTCTAAATTAAAAACGTCCTGATCTCCAGAGGATGAACCCTCAGAGTTTAATGACATGTTAACACGTAACACACACACACACACGCACACACACACACACACACACTCTTCATCTCCAGGGGGGGGGAACTTTAATAAGAGCCAAACTCTGATCGATGGCTTTAATTTAAACATCAAACATGACAAACTGGTGCAGGAAGTCGACCAGTGCTAAACTAATTACACTGTGTGTGTGTGTGTGTGTGTGTGTGTGTGTGTGTGTGTGTGTGTGTGTGTGTGTGTGTGTGTGCGTGTGTGTGTGTGTGTGTGTGTGTGCAACATGCATCTGAAACATGAAACAGTGATTTCAGGACGGACTCATCTTCTGAAGTTAAATCATTTTTAAAGTTTTAGACGACAGAAAGAAAAGATGAGGCGGCTCCTCCCTTCAGTGTGTGTGTGTGTGTGTGTGTGTGTGTGTGTGTGCATCTATATTTGTGCATGCGTGCGTACAAGTGTAACAGTATGATTGCATGCATGTGTGTGTGTGTGTAATACTATCTACTTGTTATGCAGGGTATCATTACATCCATATGGTCACACACACACACACACACACACACACACACACACACACACACACACACACACACACACACACACACACACACACACACACACACACACACACACACACACACACACACACACACACACACACGCACACACACACACACACACACACACACACACAGGTCAGACTCCATGTTGTTGTTTTTTAAAAACAATAAAAGAGAAACAGAATAAAACGTCGTTTGCGGATTAAAGAGAAACCAGTGAAACGTGAAGTCGTTAAAGTTCTCAGACACGATTTAATGACTTCAACATTTGGTGAAACCTCAGAACGAGAGACGACGTGATGTGTGGGGACGTCTGTGCGCTGTTAAAGGCCAGACGGCTGCGCCCTCATTTAATAAACACACACCACTGAGACAACGCCGTTTATGGGTCAACGACAAATAAAGCTGTGAAAACGTCTTCAATAAAGTTTATTTCACTTTAGGAGCATAAACGTGTGTTAAAGTGTCCTCTAGGAGCATAAACGTGTGTTAAAGTGTCCTCTAGGAGCATAAACGTGTGTTAAAGTGTCCTCTAGGAACATAAACGTGTGCTAAAGTGTCCTCTAGGAGCATAAACGTGTGCTAAAGTGTCCTCTAGGAGCATAAACGTGTGCTAAAGTGTCCTCTAGGAGCATAAACGTGTGTTAAAGTGTCCTCTAGGAGCATAAACGTGTGTTAAAGTGTCCTCTAGGAGCATAAACGTGTGCTAAAGTGTCCTCTAGGAGCATAAATGTGTGTTAAAGTGTCCTCTAGGAGCATAAACGTGTGTTAAAGTGTCCTCTAGGAGCATAAACGTGTGCTAAAGTGTCCTCTAGGAGCATAAACGTGTGCTAAAGTGTCCTCTAGGAGCATAAACGTGTGTTAAAGTGTCCTCTAGGAGCATAAACGTGTGTGAAAGTGTCCTCTAGGAGCATAAACGTGTGTTAAAGTGTCCTTTAGGAGCATAAACGTGTGCTAAAGTGTCCTCTAGGAGCATAAACGTGTGTTAAAGTGTCCTCTAGGAGCATAAACGTGTGCTAAAGTGTCCTCTAGGAGCATAAACGTGTGTTAAAGTGTCCTCTAGGAGCATAAACGTATGTTAAAGTGTCCTCTAGGAGCATAAACGTGTGCTAAAGTGTCCTCTAGGAGCATAAACGTGTGCTAAAGTGTCCTCTAGGAGCATAAACGTGTGTTAAAGTGTCCTTTAGGAGCATAAACGTGTGCTAAAGTGTCCTCTAGGAGCATAAACGTGTGTTAAAGTGTCCTCTAGGAGCATAAACGTGTGCTAAAGTGTCCTCTAGGAGCATAAACGTGTGTTAAAGTGTCCTCTAGGAGCATAAACGTGTGCTAAAGTGTCCTCTAGGAGCATAAACGTGTGCTAAAGTGTCCTCTAGGAGCATAAACGTGTGCTAAAGTGTCCTCTAGGAGCCTAAAACGTCCTAAAAAGACGTCTTTGAGTTACACCTCCCGTCCCTGGAGCTGCTGTCATCCATCCATCAACTGAGCCGATGACTTCTTCACCCCGTGTTCCTCCCGCTCTCTTCACGCCTCCTCTCCTCCCCGTCACTCTCTGCTCGCTCTGAGTCTTTGAAGCTCGCTGTGGCAGCACCCGCGGGAGCCATCCAGCCCCGCTGTTACATCATGTAACTGCAACATCAAGGAGGCGCAGGACGGGTGTGTGTGTGTGTGTGTGTGTGTGTGTGTGTGCAGCAGGATGCACGGAGCGTCGTGTGTGTGAAGATCTGAGGTTGCCTGAACCTGCTGCTCTGGGTTTGACCTCCACAATCAAAGCAGCTTCTGAATATCGCAGCGTTTTGATTCCTGTGAAGTGTCGGAGCGCTGCCTCTCTTCAGATGAGTTACGTAAAGCCGCGGCCGCAGCGTCAAAGTCCCCCGTGAGATGGTTTCTCATGATTTCAGCTCATGACATGAATAATGCTCTTCATCGTGTTCTCAAACGAGTGTTTTCAGTTGGAGAAATATTTATTTCCGACTTTGAAGAGTAAAGAAGACACGTGTCACGACTTCCTGTTCCACGAGTCAGGCCCCGTCCCTGCTCCGTGTGTGAACACAGACGTGTGTTCTCCTGGTTCCTGCTCCGTGTGTGAACACAGACGTGTGTTCTCCTGGTTCCTGCTCCGTGTGTGAACACAGACGTGTGTTCTCCTGGTTCCTGCTCCGTGTGTGAACACAGACGTGTGTTCTCCTGGTTCCTGCTCCGTGTGGTTCTTGAGTTAGGGACTAACCAAGTCCAGAACTACTTCCACCAACCACTGGACCTGGACCAGGACCAGGACCAGGACCTGGACCAGGATCAGGACCAGGACCAGGCTGGGACAGGACCAGGACCAGGACCAGGACCAGGACCAGGCTGGGACTGGTCCAGCACTAACCAAGTCCAAACCTACTTCCACCAACGACTGTCACTAACGACGGAGCAATAAGGGTTCAAGTGACATCATCGGCCTGTGGGAGGTTAAAGACCTGGATCTCACACCAGGTAGTTGGACCAGTCCCAGCCTGGTCCCAGCCTGGTCCCAGCCTGGTCCTGGTCCTGGTCCTGGTCCAGTCCCAGCCTGGTCCTGATCCTGGTCCTGGTCAGATGCGTACATGAACTGATGAAGCCTCTTGAATCTGACAAAGAACCAAGTCCAGTTGCTTTGGACTGAAGCTGTTTTGGGGAGGATGAAGTGTGGTCACTCTTTGTTGTGTCTTCTTCCGCCCCTCTGGTTCTTGTTCTGGTCCTGGTCCAGACCCAGCCTGGTCCTGGTCAGATGCGTACATGAACTGATGAAGCCTGATGAACTGATGTCTTCTTCCGCCCCTCTGGTTCTGGTTCTGGTTCTGGTTCTGAAGTATAAAATCACACGTATGTCGCACGCTCCAGAGTTCACTCGACGGCGACAGTCACTCCTCCGAGGTGGACCAGAGAGAAGGCGTTTGGTCCGCAGACGAGTTCGATTCCAGCGTTCACACTCATGAACCGCAAACGCTCCCGGGTTCACTCCAACCGGACTAAACAGGGCGGGTTTGAACGCACCCCGGTGCTCTCTGATTGGATGTTTGTGTACTTGACGGACCCAGTGTTGCACCTTCGACCCTGTGGTCCAGAGATACGACTGTTTCAACCGTTACTGAAGCGTTCACTGCCGTCTAACCTCTTTTCCACCCTCTGAGCCTGGATCTGCTTCCTATGATCGCTGAGCGCTTTATAAAATACTTAAAGAGCCGTCCGACATCTGTACGCGACGCAATCACCGAGTGTAAACACACACTCAGCCGGACCGATCGTCCAAACAAAGATCAAAGGGTTCCACATGTATGGTTTCCACACCTCCATCAGACGTGCGGTTCGGTTCCAGGCCGCGTTGCATCCAAACAACCTCCACCCTCTCTTGGCTTTGCACTCAAGAGGATCTCCTGTTTGTGATCCGACCCTCTTTGTTTCACCACGAGCTCCTTTTAAACTGGATCCACCTGTGGGTCTGCACGCCGGGCGGAGCGAGCGGTCTCACTTTACATCTGGCGTGTTCCAAACAAGGAGACACGGAGACGGGTTCTGTGAAGGGCTGCGGGCTGCGGGCTGAGGGCTGCGGGTTCGGCTACAGTTGAATTGGATTTCCCTCAGAATGTAATTTGTCGGTGGAGTTTCACAAACGCAGCAGCAGCTGGAGCAGGAGGAGGGGGTTTATCTGGGCTCAGAGGGTCCAGAGGGGCTCAGGACTCAGCCTTCAGGACCTCCTGCTGCACGGGTTACCGGGTTACCTCACGCCCCTCCCCCTCTACCAACAAGCTCCTCCCTCCCTCCCTCCCATCGAGTGCTCGTCAGTGCACGTGCACCAGATTCCCGTGTCTTCTCTCATCAAAACACAGCAAAGGGTACACGCTACATGGAGGTAGAGTGGCTAACTCATAGATAGGAACGACTAACGTCTCTTAGCGTATGCTAGCTTGAGGCGTGTGCCTAACCTAATCGGGGGGGGGGGGGGGGGGGTTTGTGGCATGTGCACGAACCGTGAACTGTGCTGAGTGGACAGGATGATATGGATTTTTGCAAAACAAACATCGAGCTCTAGGTGCAGTAGAGGTCTCATCTCACTCCTCTCCAGCCTCTGATCCTGGATCAGGTCTCAGGGGCAGCAGCTCCAGCCTCTGATCCTGGATCAGGTCTCAGGGGCAGCAGCTCCAGCCTCTGGTCCTGGATCAGGTCTCAGGGGCAGCAGCTCCAGCCTCTGATCCTGGATCAGGTCTCAGGGGCAGCAGCTCCAGCCTCTGATCCTGGATCAGGTCTCAGGGGCAGCAGTTCCAGCCTCTGGTCCTGGATCAGGTCTCAGGGGCAGCAGCTCCAGCCTCTGATCCTGGATCAGGTCTCAGGGGCAGCAGCTCCAGCCTCTGATCCTGGATCAGGTCTCAGGGGCAGCAGCTCCAGCAGGAGACCCCAAACTTCCCTTTCCCGGGCCACATTAACCAGCTCTAACTGGGGGATCCTGAGGCGTTCCCAGGCCTCCTCCAACCTGGTAGAGGTGCATATCGGATGATTTCTGTCGTTCTGTCGGAGCAGAGTGTCGGCTCCAGTGATTTGGATCAAACTAATTTTGCCGACTGGGACTTTAATGATAAACAGAAGTGGTTCGGTCGTTCTCTCTTTTAACGTGAATCAGTTAAACTTTAAAACACAGAGAGACGACTGAACGCTGGACGGGGTTGTTTTTGAAACCGTGACCCAGAAACAGACACAAAGCAAACGGCGGGCGGGCTGCAACACACACACACACACACACACACACACACACACACACACACACACACACACACACACACACACACACACACACACACACACACACACACACACACACACACACACACACACACACACACACACACACACACACACACACACACACACACACACACGTGGTTCAGAAGTGGATCAAAAATGTTTACAGCGTGATTATAGAAATGAATTCTTTCCTAAACAACGGAGAAGGCTTTGATGAGCACTCACACACACACACACACACACACACACACACACACAGACACGCACGCATGCACACGCACGCACACACACACACGCACACATGTACGTGAGTATGAAGTGGAAACCTTGGCATGTGGAGTGTGTGTGTTTTGGATGGAAGAGTTGCCCGTGTGCAGGAGGAGTGTGTTGCTGTAAGTGTGCAGGAGTGTGTAGCTGTAAGTGTGCAGGAGTGTGTTGCTGTAAGTGTGCAGGAGTGTGTAGCTGTAAGTGTGCAGGAGTGTGTAGCTGTAAGTGTGCAGGAGGAGTGTGTGGCTGTAAGTGTGCAGGAGTGTGTTGCTGTAAGTGTGCAGGAGGAGTGTGTTGCTGTAAGTGTGCAGGAGGAGTGTGTTGCTGTAAGTGTGCAGGAGGAGTGTGTGGCTGTAAGTGTGCAGGAGGAGTGTGTTGCTGTAAGTGTGCAGGAGGAGTGTGTAGCTGTAAGTGTGCAGGAGTGTGTAGCTATAAGTGTGCAGGAGGAGTGTGTGGCTGTAAGTGTGCAGGAGTGTGTAGCTATAAGTGTGCAGGAGGAGTGTGTGTGTAAGTGTGCAGCAGGAGTGTGTGGCTGTAAGTGTGCAGGAGTGTGTTGCTGTAAGTGTGCAGGAGTGTGTAGCTGTAAGTGTGCAGGAGGAGTGTGTTGCTGTAAGTGTGCAGGAGGAGTGTGTAGCTGTAAGTGTGCAGCAGGAGTGTGTTGCTGTAAGTGTGCAGGAGGAGTGTGTGGCTGTAAGTGTGCAGGAGGAGTGTGTGGCTGTAAGTGTGCAGGAGTGTGTAGCTATAAGTGTGCAGGAGGAGTGTGTGGCTGTAAGTGTGCAGGAGTGTGTAGCTATAAGTGTGCAGGAGGAGTGTGTTGATGTAAGTGTGCAGCAGGAGTGTGTTGCTGTAAGTGTGCAGGAGTGTGTAGCTGTAAGTGTGCAGGAGGAGTGTCTTGCTGTAAGTGTGCAGGAGGAGTGTGTGGCTGTAAGTGTGCAGCAGGAGTGTGTGGCTGTAAGTGTGCAGGAGGAGTGTGTTGCTGTAAGTGTGCAGCAGGAGTGTGTGGCTGTAAGTGTGCAGGAGGAGTGTGTTGCTGTAAGTGTGCAGGAGGAGTGTGTGGCTGTAAGTGTGCAGCAGGAGTGTGTTGCTGTAAGTGTGCAGGAGGAGTGTGTAGCTGTAAGTGTGCAGGAGGAGTGTGTGGCTGTAAGTGTGCAGGAGGAGTGTGTTGCTGTAAGTGTGCAGGAGTGTGTAGCTGTAAGTGTGCAGGAGGAGTGTGTGGCTGTAAGTGTGCAGGAGGAGTGTGTAGCTGTAAGTGTGCAGGAGGAGTGTGTGGCTGTAAGTGTGCAGCAGGAGTGTGTTGCTGTAAGTGTGCAGGAGTGTGTTGCTGTAAGTGTGCAGGAGTGTGTGGCTGTAAGTGTGCAGGAGGAGTGTGTTGCTGTAAGTGTGCAGGAGGAGTGTGTTGCTGTAAGTGTGCAGGAGTGTGTGGCTGTAAGTGTGCAGCAGGAGTGTGTAGCTGTAAGTGTGCAGCAGGAGTGTGTTGCTGTAAGTGTGCAGGAGGAGTGTGTTGCTGTAAGTGTGCAGGAGGAGTGTGTTGCTGTAAGTGTGCAGGAGTGTGTTGCTGTAAGTGTGCAGGAGTGTGTGGCTGTAAGTGTGCAGGAGGAGTGTGTAGCTGTAAGTGTGCAGCAGGAGTGTGTTGCTGTAAGTGTGCAGGAGGAGTGTGTTGCTGTAAGTGTGCAGGAGTGTGTTGCTGTAAGTGTGCAGGAGTGTGTGGCTGTAAGTGTGCAGGAGGAGTGTGTTGATGTAAGTGTGCAGGAGTGTGTAGCTGTAAGTGTGCAGGAGGAGTGTGTAGCTGTAAGTGTGCAGGAGGAGTGTGTAGCTGTAAGTGTGCAGCAGGAGTGTGTGGCTGTAAGTGTGCAGCAGGAGTGTGTGGCTGTAAGTGTGCAGCAGGAGTGTGTTGCTGTAAGTGTGCAGGAGGAGTGTGTTGCTGTAAGTGTGCAGCAGGAGTGTGTTGCTGTAAGTGTGCAGCAGGAGTGTGTAGCTGTAAGTGTGCAGCAGGAGTGTGTAGCTGTAAGTGTGTTGCTGTGAGTGTGCAGCAGGAGTGTGTAGCTGTAAGTGTGCAGCAGGAGTGTGTAGCTGTAAGTGTGTTGCTGTGAGTGTGCAGCAGCAGCAGCAGCAGCAGCAGCAGCAGCAGCAGCAGCAGCAGCAGCAGCAGCAGTAACAGCATCAGCAGCAGCAGTAACAGCAGCAGCAGCAACAGCAGCAGCAGCAGTAACAGCAGCAGCAGCAGCAGCAGCAGCAGCAGTAACAACAGCAGTAACAGCAGCAGCAGCAGTAACAGCAGCAGCAGCAGTAACAGCAGCAGCAGCAGTAACAGCAGTAACAGCAGCAGTAACAGCAGCAGCAGCAGCAGCAGCAGCAGCAGTAACAGCAGCAGCAGCAGCAGCAACAGCAGCAGCAGCAGTAACAGCAGCAGCAGCAGTAACAGCAGCAGCAGCAGCAGCAGCAGCAACAGCAGCAGCAGCAGCAGCAGCAGCAGCAGCAGCAGCAGCAGCAGCAGCAGCAGCAGCAGCAGCAGCAGCAGCAGCAGTAACAGCAGCAGCAGCAGCAGCAGCAGCAGCAGCAGCAGCAGCAGTAACAGCAGCAGCAGCAGCAGTAACAGCAGCAGCAGCAGCAGCAGCAGCAGCAGCAGCAGCTGTGCTCCAGGTGTGCAGCAGGACTCTAACCTCCTGTCAGCAGGGAGCTGTTCAGGAGCAGCAGACTGAGGAAAACAGCCAGATATGATTTCACAGAGTGTGAGAGAGAGCTGGGTCTCAGAGCTGGGGCCGCGGAGAGTCTCTGTGAACGTGTGAGCAGGGGAGCGAGCTTCAGAGCCGACTCTCTGCAGCTCCGGTGACCTGACTGGGACTCTCACACGCACGGAAAGGAACCGAAGCAAACGGGACTTTAACTCAAAGCTGATGAGAGGAAACTTTGTGTCATCGCTCTGAAGTCTGACACTGATTCATGAGCTGTTAGAAATGAGGATCCAAGTGTTTCCAACGTTTGATTTCAGAACAAAAACATCACATTTCCATCACAATCAACACAGATCTGAATGTGGCCTTTAGCATGAAGGATGCAGAATGATACGGAGGAAATGTGCGCGGAACGGAGGACGCACAGAAGTCTCCGTCTGTGTGCGTCTCTAACGTAGAGCAGCAAAGAGCAATCGTTGTGAAACATCAGCGACAGCTCGACTGAAAAGACTACGATTAAATCTGAGCGCCACGTTCACGACGTGAAGAAGAAGAAGAACGGGAGAGAGAGGACGAGTGAGAGTCCGCAGAGGAAACTCAGAGCAGCTTTGAGTCGTGAAGTAAAAGTGTTCAGGACGGACGGAGAGCATCGGCTGCTCTGCGGCGCAAAGATGGTGACGCAGGAAAATACCAATAACACATAAAGTTGCTTTAGAGTCTCTGCGACGTTTGAGAGGATCAAACATGTGAGCGTGTGTGTGAAGGATGAGATGAACCTCTTCTGTCTTTAAACGTGACAGAGTTCAACAGTGGAGTCCAAAACAGAACGGAGGAGGAACTAAGGTCGTAACACACGTTAACACAGGAGGATGGATGAAGGGATGATGGACGGAGGAGGAGGTGAAAGAGAGGGTGAGAGTCTGCGGAGGTGGAAGTGATGAACTCATAAAGTGGGCTGATCCAGGACTCACGCGGGATTAAAGGTGTTCGGAGTTCAAACCAGTTTTTATTGAGGCTTTGACGCTTCAATCACACCTAAATCTCTCTGCACCGCGCGGCACAGAGCCGCAGAGAGCCGCGGATATAAGAGGAAACACACGCGGACCCGCTCAGCCGCTGCAGAGAGCCGCGGATATAAGAGGAAACACACGCGGACCCGCTGAGCTGCTGCAGATATAAGAGGAAACACACGCGGACCCGCTGAGCTGCTGCAGATATAAGAGGAAACACACGCGGACCCGCTGAGCCGCTGCGGGGTCAGCGGGAAACTGATCCCAGATAAAAGTGCGGCGTGCAGCGTGCGGATCCCGGCCGTGCGTCTCTCCAGAACAGAACAAACAGCTTCAGCACGGAGGGGAAACACCCTCTCACGTTCCTCTTTGTGCATCTCAAACTCTTTAAAGAGCCGATATCAAAGACGCGGCGACACCTCGGAGTTCTGCGCAGGTCTGCGGATCGTCCACAGCCGGGGTTCAACCAGGGTTCAGTCCGAACACGTTAGACCTGAGTCACCTGCGTCTCAGGTGTCAGGAGGATTCACAGCCCAGGACCAATCAGCTCGTCCCTTTCTGTCGTTTCCACTCTTTTCTTTTCTGAACTTCAAAGTTTCCTAAAAACGAACGGCGACGAAACGCCAAAGAAATGCAGCAGCTGCTAAAACTCAGCAGGATTTAACTCTCATATAGTTCTGATAAACGTTAGCTTATTGTTAGCTTGTTATTAGCTTATCGTAAGCTCATATCTCTCTCTCTCTCTCTCTCTCTCTCTCTCTCTCGTCTCCTCTTCCTCTTTTCGCACAAACCACAAACCTCGTCTTCTCCTGAGTCCTGACGAGTCGCCCAGAGGTCACGAGAGGAGCCGAGAGGAGCCGCCCGCGTGTTTACGTTTCCTAAACGCTGCGTAAACTTTTATGCAAAGCACTTTTCCAGATGAAGTTACAGAGTGTGTGTGTGTGTGTGTGTGTGTGTGTGTGTGTGTGTGTGTGTGTGTGTGTGTGTGTGTGTGTGTGTGTGTGTGTGTATGTGTGCGCGTGTGTGTGTGTGTGTGTGTCTGAGCGACATATTGAAAGAGTTTTTGTTGCGCCCTGAACCCTCGGTCTGGTCCAGAGGAGTCCCTCACCCCTTCATCAGCTCCTGCTGCGTTAGAAACATCTGCAGACGCATCGTAAACCTTCCGACGCCGCTCACGTCTCACGTAGCTCGCAGCTAAAGAACATCAGGTGTGAAGTCGCCTCAAATGAAAACATCTGAATGAATAAAGTCTCCGATCTGCGTCACGTCCGCTTTCTGAGAGACTGGAGCGGAGTCGCCGCCATTTTAGGACCAACTGTCACATGTTCTTGTACCAAAACAAACATGGACGCCAACTGTCAGGTGCTCTTGTACCAAAACAAACATGGACGCCAACTGTCACGTGTTCTTGTACCAAAACAAACATGGACGCCAACTGTCACGTGTTCCTGTACCAAAACAAACATGGACGCCAACTGTCACGTGTTCTTGTACCAAAACAAACATGGACGCCAACTGTCACGTGTCCTTGTACCAAAACAAACATGGACGCCAACTGTCACGTGTTCTTGTACCAAAACAAACATGGACGCCAACTGTCACGTGTTCTTGTACCAAAACAAACATGGACGCCAACTGTCACGTGTTCTTGTACCAAAACAAACATGGACGCCAACTGTCACGTGTTCTTGTACCCAAACAAACATGGACGCCAACTGTCACGAGTTCTAGTACCAAAACAAACATGGACGCCAACTGTCACGTGTTCATGTACCAAAACAAACATGGACGCCAACTGTCACGTGTTGACTAGATCTACATCCAGGCCTGGGAACGCGTCAGGATCCCCCAGTTAGAGCTGGTTAATGTGGCCCGGGAAAGGGAAGTTTGGGGTCCCTGCTGGAGCTGCTGCCCCTGAGACCTGATCCAGGATCAGAGGCTGGAGCTGCTGCCCCCGAGACCTGATCCAGGATCAGAGGCTGGAGCTGCTGCCCCTGAGACCTGATCCAGGATCAGAGGCTGGAGCTGCTGCCCCTGAGACCTGATCCAGGATCAGAGGCTGGAGCTGCTGCCCCTCAGACCTGATCCAGGATCAGAGGCTGGAGCTGCTGCCCCTGAGACCTGATCCAGGATCAGAGGCTGGAGCTGCTGCCCCTGAGACCTGATCCAGGACCAGAGGCTGGAGCTGCTGCCCCTGAGACCTGATCCAGGACCATAAAAGCCCGAGCAGCAGAGGAAAGTGATGTTCTCAGACTTTCTGAACGTTTTAAATAAACGCTCTGATTGAAGTCGTCTCAAATATGTGTTATTGTCGGACGCCGTGACGTCGTCGTCTTCTCGTTTGATCCGTGTCTTCAAACGTTTCGGTTTTAGCTCGTTAGGAAAAACCTCCAGAAATAACATGTGACATACCAGCGGCTGTCCGCAGGCCTCGCTCTCCCTCCCCGCCTGCTTTTGTCTCAGACTCGCTCCGTTCCTGATTATCATCGTCTGTTTATCAGTGTCAACCTTTAATTGGACGCCCCCCCCCCCTCCCCCGTCCCCCCCCCCCTCCCCCGTCCCCATGGGAAAGTATGCAGACACATTTTGATTTGATTATAACTCACAAACCAAACTATGCTCCGTCACATTCCCACTGCAACAAACAGACGGCTGCAGAGCCAGGCACCGGCCGGGGTCCAGGAAAGGCTCCTAGAGGACACTTTAGCACACGTTTATGCTCCTAGAGGACACTTTAGCACACGTTTAGGCTCCTAGAGGACACTTTAGCACACGTTTATGCTCCTAGAGGACACTTTAACACACGTTTATGCTCCTAGAGGACACTTTAGCACACGTTTATGCTCCTAGAGGACACTTTAACACACGTTTATGCTCCTAGAGGACACTTTAGCACACGTTTATGCTCTTAGAGGACACTTTAACACACGTTTATGCTCCTAGAGGACACTTTAACACACGTTTATGCTCCTAGAGGACACTTTAACACACGTTTATGCTCCCAGAGGACACTTTAGCACACGTTTATGCTCCTAGAGGACACTTTAACACACGTTTATGCTCCTAGAGGACACTTTAGCACACGTTTATGCTCCTAGAGGACACTTTAACACACGTTTATGCTCCTAGAGGACACTTTAGCACACGTTTATGCTCCTAGAGGACACTTTAACACACGTTTATGCTCCTAGAGGACACTTTAACACACGTTTATGCTCCCAGAGGACACTTTAGCACACGTTTATGCTCCTAGAGGACACTTTAACACACGTTAATGCTCCTAGAGGACACTTTAACACACGTTTATGCTCCTAGAGGACACTTTAGCACACGTTTATGCTCCTAGAGTACACTTTAACACACGCTTATGCTCCTAGAGGACACTTTAACACACGCTTATGCTCCTAGAGGACACTTTAGCACACGTTTATGCTCCTAGAGGGCACTTTAACACAAGTTAATGCTCCTAGAGGACACTTTAACACAAGTTTATGCTCCTAGAGGACACTTTAGCACACGTTTATGCTCCTAGAGGACACTTTAACACACGTTTATGCTCCTAGGGGACACTTTAACACACATTTAGGCTCCTAGAGGACACTTTAACACACGTTTATGCTCCTAGAGGACACTTTAACACACGTTTATGCTCCTAGAGGACACTTTAACACACATTTAGGCTCCTAGAGGACACTTTAACACACGTTTATGCTCCTAGAGGACAAGTTAACACACGTTTATGCTCCTAGAGGACACTTTAACACACGTTTATGCTCCTAGAGGACACTTTAGCACACGTTTATGCTCCTAGAGGACACTTTAGCACACGTTTATGCTCCTAGAGGACACTTTAACACACGTTTATGCTCCTAGAGGACACTTTAGCACACATTTATGCTCTTAGAGGACACTTTAACACACATTTATGCTCCTAGAGGACACTTTAGCACACGTTTATGCTCCTAGAGGACACTTTAACACACGTTTATGCTCCTAGAGGTTATGCGATTGTATAGAAGTCAATGAGAAAATGAGCCACTCCACCTGCTCCACAAAAAAGTGCGATTGTGTGGAAGTCAATGAGAGAAGAGTAAAATGCCAAACTCCAGGGTTGTAAACATGAGTCCGGGCGACCTCACGGTGGCTACGCGCACATCTTTCGTAGCGTCGGTGGTCCAGCCCCTCTCCCAGGTGCCATCTGAAGCGTAACAGCTGAATGTGGAGAGAAGGAGAAGGAACGAGGGAGGGAAGAGGAGGAAGAGGAGAAGAAGAGGAGGAAGAGCCCGAGGAAAAAGAGGAGAGGAACACAGGAAGAGCCGCCCTCTCTCTGATCGCACATAAAAAAGGAAACCACGACACGTTCCTGCGAATCGTCCTGTTTGTTGTGCAGCGATGTCCTCGCACGACCTCAACGTGTGTGTGTGTGTGTGTGTGTGTGTGTGGGGAGCAGATGTTCCTCGGTGCGTCCACACACACACACACACACACACACACACACACACACACACACACACACACACACACACACACACACACACACACACACACACACACACACACACACACACACACACACACACACACACACACACACACACACACACACACACACACACACACACACACAGGTTCATTAAAGTTCAGTCAGTGTGAAGTTTGTTTGACTCTTTGTGCGTCTTTATTTGAAGAGTCACGTCTGACCCGTCGGCGTGTTTGTGTCCAGGACGCTTCGTAAACTCCACACTTGGCGGTTTTCTTTGGACGGACGCTCGCAGCTCGCCGTGTTTCTGCTTCTCTCTCCAACAAACATGTTTCTCATTTCTGAACTTTCTGTAAAAGCAAACAGCTGCTTCTCTCTCTCCGTATCTCTGCTTCTGCTGAGGGTTTCCCAGATCTGCACCGCAGACTGTTGATGCTACACGTCTACGTGATCCGGATCGGTCCAGTCCAGGTCCACCACAGAGCTGGAGACTCGCCCGGTCCTCTCAGGGCGCCCTCCCACTGTGCATTCCGTGCCGTGCCCCAGCACGTGTCACGGCTAAAGTCTGGTTCCTTTGACCAGTGTGAGTGCAACCGTACCACGTCTAGGAGCGGCACGCTTGCCGTCCACGGCCCGTTTGGGAGAGGTGGGCTTTAGTAAAGCACGTTTGCACGTGTACGAGCACGAGCGTGCGCACGTGTACGAGCACGAGGCCTACGGCGGCTCTGAGGTCATTTCCTGTGCGCCTGTTGGGACGTAGAAAAAAGAAGGAGGGACCATGCGCGGACATTTCAAACAATGGCGGTGAAAGGTTCACGTTGGTGTGATGCGGAGGTGGAGTGTTTACTGCAGATTTGGTCGATGAAAAGATTCAAAAACAGTCGACAAGACGCACAAAAACTCTGAGGTCTACGGAAAGATCTGGAAACAAAGCCACGCATCGCCATGACGTCATCAATGCGTGTGACGTGTTACGGCGTGATGACGTATAGGCAGCAAGAAGCATTCTCCGAGGCCCAGGTAGTGTGAGTACAAACGGGCCTGGAGGGGGTTTTACAGCACGTTTCCAGCCTCGTGATTGGCTGAACCGGCCTCCGCCTGCTGCTTTTGCGCGTGCACGACACTGTTGGAGGCAGATTTTGCGGTTTCACGCGGACAGGTATTTAAAAAGATTCAAAAATACTCGTGTTCCTGTGGATTTGACCTCACAGACCCGTAAAATATGGACATTTTCACTGGTTCTGAAACACGTCCCAGCGGTTCACAGCCCCTTAAAATGTCATTTACTTAAAATACTGTGATCCAAACTATTTCTACGCGGCCCTCGGCGCCCGGCGTTCCCTTGGCGCCCGGCGTTCCCTTCGCTCAGACATTCAAAACAAGGCGTCACAAAGAAGAGCAGAACAGTCCGGATCCTCACGCCATCAACAACTGAACCTGCAGCTAAACGATGAGACACGCGGTGATAAAACACGGCAGTTGCTCCGCACAGAGCACTAAAGTCTTTATGCGGCTCGTTGGCCTCGGTTCGTCCCCGCGGGGCGGCTCAGGTTTCATCTTATCCGCTGTAACTCTCAGCTCCTCTTCCTCCTCCTCCTCCTCCTCGCTCCGTCACGTCGTCTGTCACCGCATGTGTTCCCCTTCGCTCTGTGAGGTTCTCAGACTTTAATAGCGTACCTGGACTCTGTCAAATCCAGCCCTCGCACTTTCCCAGATGTCCCAGAGCGGCTTTGCGGCGACCGCGGAGGATTTCCCACTGATTGTTTCCTTACACTACGCTCCCTCCGCTCCATCACATCCTCCGCCCACTCTGATTACTGTCAACAAAGAGCCACGACTTATTCCTTCTGCACGCGGTCATCGGGAGGTCACGGCGGCGCTCAGGACGTCTGACCTCCAAACTGCTCCTGAGTAGTTCAGTTCAGGAGCGGAGGAGATTCACAGGCTTTCATCAACATGGCCGACGTCTCAGAGAGAGACCTGCAGGAGCGACTGTTCCCCTGTTTGTCGCTGTCGGACTCTTTTCAGCGTCCGCAGTGACGTTTGAACTCCTCACTTCACCGTTTAATGCATCTGTGTTAATTAGTTGGTTTGTTTGTTTGTTTGTTTGTTGACAATTGTTATCAAGCGCGTTTCTAAGACACATTAGAGCTTTAATATTCATAAGTTGAGTATTTTTTGACGTAACGTCGCAGAACAAACGTTAAAATCTATAAATGTTGTGTTTACCACAGAACTGGTTTCAGGGATTTCACCAACAACGCATTCAGACGAGGAAACAGGAAGAACACAAATGCATTTCCGGGTTTGGAAGTCGCTCCTGAGACACTTGATGGAGCCGCCGCAGCGCCTGGAGCCGCGCGGTGACCTGCAGCAGCGCCTGCAGCAGCGCCTGGAGCCGCGCGGTGACCTGCAGCAGCACCTGGAGCAGCTCGGTGACCTGCAGCAGCGCCTGGAGCAGCTCGGTGACCTGCAGCAGCGCCTGGAGCCGCGCGGTGACCTGCAGCAGCTCGGTGACCTGCAGCAGCGCGGTGACCTGCAGCAGCGGACTGGCTGCACTGGTGCGCTCACAGTGTGAACATGTGGACGGGTAAGACGCCGGGCAGAGCTCCGTCGGATCTCCCTGGATAAATAAAGTTTAACAAGCAGCTGTTGCTCCGTCTCCCCGCGCTCCTGTAACGAGCCGCTGTTGGCCGGCGGCCTGCAATCACAGCGTGACCTCTGACCTCTGACCGGGTCACCGTGCACAGTCAGACAGCACACACCCTGAACTCTGGACAGCGTTACAGTGATTAATAATCCTGCTTCACGTCAAAACGTCACCCTCAGGAGGGAGAGAGTGGATCAGAGAAGGACGGAGTGACGGGCGTGAGAGGACGGAGGAAAAGACAACACAAGGAAACAGAAACAGCTTCAAAAGAAACGCTTTCTCAGCAGAAAAGGATCAGCAGACGAAGAGCGCCGTGAGATAAATCAGGGACTTTTCATCCCTGGAAAGCAGCGAGAAGGAATTCCAGGTGTTTCCAGGATGTGTGGGAACCCCCCGACCCGGGCCCAGACTTAAACAGCTGTCAGGCCGGATGATTAATCCGCCGCAGCAGGAGAACAGCGCGTGTGCTCCGAGCGCAGCAGAGTGACAAACCATGAAACATCAGCAGCTCGTGTGTTTACACTACAGCTCGTTGATGGGACGCACGTTAAAGCTGCATCCTCCCTCCGCTGCCAACGACAACACCACGCTGTCAGGGAGTCCACACACTGTGTGAGTAGCGAACGCAGGCCCATCTGTGCACCCGTGGGCGTGTTGGGCTTCAGATGAGGAGCGTCAGGCGCTTTGTTGGCGCACTGCGACGTCAAGGCACCGACCTTAAAGTGTAAAACGGCACCAACCTGATTTGAAATCATGTCTATTTGTATGTAGAGTCTTAACGTCGTCGTCTCAACAACAAAAAAGAAGTCCAGCAGTGGGGTTGCCAGGTTGGTCAGACCCGGCCCAGTAGCTCCAGGAGAGCGGAGTCTGTTTGAGCCTGTTTGAACCCGTCCCCTCCAGAAAACCACAGCATCAAAACAAGGATTAGAGGAGTTTGACTGACAGTTAGCGTTAGCCGTTAGCATTAGCCGTTCGAGCTAAGTGCAGATGAAAGTGATGTTAGCATCCAGGAGCAGCGTAACCATGTGGGCGTGCGTTTGAATGGCGTTCCTCTCCTTTCTCTCAGTCCATGGAGTGAATGCTCGGCCTATAGTGACTCTGGTTGTTGCCCGTCTCCGCTCACTCAGCTGCTGGGACAAAGAACGCCCCCTTCACTGAGGCTCCCAAGCAGCTGCACGATTGGCTAACTCCATTTCACCCAGTGCCAGCCTACAGTAGCTGCACCCAACAACAGGCAACCCTGGCAACCAGCAACGCCCAACGTTATTGGCTGCTGCCATGGAAACACAACGGGACAGGAAGTCAAACATATATAACTTTAATAAAGATTCTACAGATTCACGGGTTCAAACGCGGCCGTGGTCGTTTACTCTGAGATCTTCTGGAGGCTTGAACTCGTCTGGGACTCGGAGCCGACGTTGTGCAAGAAGTGAAGTGTCGTCAGAAATAAACAGCTGAGCCACTCCATCGACGGACCCCATTACTGTGAAGAGGGAACAGGTCGTACAGCACTGAGCTGCGAACGCGCCGCGCCCCGACACTATGACGGAGGACGAGGAGAACTCGCCGCCAATCGTTCCGTCCATAAAGCAGAAGAGGAGGACGGGCTGAGATCACCGAGTCCCTCTCTTCCTGCTCCAAATGGCTGTGAAACACTCTGGATGAGCCGACAGCTGAACAGGCTCAGCGTTATGAAAGACAGGCGAGGTTCATGTGACCTCGGAGATCAATCACAGGTAATCTGAACGCCTGATTTACACTCAGGGAGTCAGGGAGTCACAGCAGCCTCGAGGAGAACGAACCCAGAGACACTCCACCTCAAGGAAATGAGCATTTTTAGGAAATGACGGATAAATTATGTAGAAAGAGAGGGAACTATTCAGGACTGTGAGTAACACACGAATTACAACGAAGATCAGCTCCTGAGAAAGAAAACAACAGACGTTCATCTGCTGTCTATAACACACGTTTAGGCTCCTAGAGGACACTTTAACACACGTTTGTGCTCCTAGAGGACACTTTAGCACACGTTTATGCTCCTAGAGGACACTTTAACACACGTTTATGCTCCTAGAGGACACTTTAGCACACGTTTATGCTCCTAGAGGACACTTTAGCACACGTTTATGCTCCTAGAGGACACTTTAACACACATTTATGCTCCTAGAGGACACTTTAGCACACGTTAAGGCTCCTAGAGGACACTTTAACACACGTTTGTGCTCCTAGAGGACACTTTAGCACACGTTTATGCTCCTAGAGGACACTTTAACACACATTTATGCTCCTAGAGGACACTTTAGCACACGTTTATGCTCCTAGAGGACACTTTAGGACACGTTTATGCTCCTAGAGGACACTTTAACACACGTTTATGCTCCTAGAGGACACTTTAGCACACGTTTATGATCCTAGAGGACACTTTAGCACATGTTTATGCTCCTAGAGGACACTTTAGGACACGTTTATGCTCCTAGAGGACACTTTAACACACGTTTATGCTCCTAGAGGACACTTTAGCACACGTTTATGCTTCTAGAGGACACTTTAGCACACGTTTATGCTCCTAGAGGACACTTTAGCACACGTTTATGCTCCTAGAGGACACTTTAGCACACATTAGTGGGTGGGAGGTGGTGTTTCTGCTGCTTGTAAACAGTATTCAGGAGATAGATAGAAACTATACTTGTATAATGTAACCAAGTTAGCATTCAGCACTTATTTGGACATGAACCAAATTATTAGAAAGTGAGATTTCGGCGCTCCAGGATCCAGGAAACCAGCGTGGGTACAACGACGGAGGCCGCCGGGCGCCTGCACACTGACGACCAACTGACCTCCATAGAGCTGGAAACACAGATTCAGCCTCAGTCTTCATCACTCTCTCTGCCTCATCACGACAACTGCATGTGTGTAACGTAGAACCGTGTGTATACGACAAAAACAAAGTGAGCAAGTAAAGTTTAACAACAACACGTCAAAGTCCAGCGTGACAGTAAGTCGGTCTTTATTGTCCTATCACTCTTTTTTCCACAGATGTCGTTCAGGGAGTCGGTTTCACTTCAAACCCCTCGACATTTGAAACTGAAATACAGTTATTGGGAAACAGGTTGAGTCTGCTGGTCACGAAGTCCTCTCTGGCTCGCTCCGCTGCTCTCGAACATCACTGGGATGAAATAAAAGAGTCTCTTTCCAAGAAACACACAGATATGCAGGAGGGTCTTCATAGACCGTTAGAGAGGGGGATAAATCCGTCAGTGGGTTCAGCAGATGATAAGAGCTATTAGTCGCAGGAGACGGCAGCGTGCTGGAACAGATCCTCCTCTAATTGAGTTTCAAGAGTCTTCACGGACAGAAAAAGACAAATGTGCTCACGCCATCATTCTTTCAGCAGTCGCAGAGGCAGCAATCACCGGAGGAAACCACACCGCTGGAATTACAGGGATTCAAGAGCCCTCATAAAAACACTGAGACAAACCAGGAGGGACTGCTGCCACAAAAACGCCCGTCAATCATCCGCGCGGCAATCACGGGTTCTGTTGATGGAGCGCCTGTCACCTCGCAGCGCTCCGGGCGGGGGAAGTGAAGAGGGAAATATCATAATGAAAGATTCCTTCACACCTTCATAAAGGCTTCTGTCAAATGCAACCGTAGGAAAGGTAATTGCTGCCTGGGTGATGGTAACTGACAGCCTCTGTTCCAAGTGTCACACGTTAAAGCCATTCGTCAAATGATGAATCAGATGTGGGCGTGATGGGAACAAGTCGAACCAGGTCAGTCGGCGGATAAATGGTTCGTCGACACGATGGAAAACCACCTTTTTTCTCTCCATCGTTCTTAAAAAGTTGCCTTTTCCCCTGGTCCTGGTCCTGGTCCTGGATCCTAAATCTGTGCTGGGCCTCATTCAGTCCCATGCATGTGGCTCAGAGTCCAGTTCACTAAACAGTCTCTGGGTCCGTCTCTGTCCTCTCACGCAGCAGCACTGTTGTTGTTATGTGACGCCGCGGGGTCAGAGGTCGGAGGTGGGGCCGTGACAGTTGGTGTCCATGTTTGTTTTGGTACAAGAACACGTGACAGTTGGCGTCCATCTTTGTTTTGGTACAAAAACATGTGACAGTTGGCGTCCATGTTTGTTTTGGTACAAGAACACGTGACACTTGGCGTCCATGTTTGTTTTGGTACAAGAACACGTGACAGTTGGCGTCCATGTTTGTTTTGGTACAAGAACACGTGACAGTTGGCGTCCATGTTTGTTTTGGTACAAGAACACGTGACAGTTAGCGTCCATCTTTGTTTTGGTACAAGAACACGTGACAGTTGGCGTCAATGTTGGTTTTGGTACAAGAACACGTGACAGTTGGCGTCCATGTTTGTTTTGGTACAAGAACACGTGACAGTTGGCGTCCATCTTTGTTTTGGTACAAGAACACGTGACAGTTGGCGTCAATGTTGGTTTTGGTACAAGAACACGTGACAGTTGGCGTCCATGTTGGTTTTGGTACAAGAACATGTGACAGTTGGCCTCCATGTTTGTTTTGGTACTAGAACACGTGACAGTTGGCGTCCATGTTGGTTTTGGTACAAGAACACGTGACAGTTGGCGTCCATCTTTGTTTTGGTACAAGAACACGTGACAGTTGGCGTCCATGTTTGTTTTGGTACAAGAACACGTGACAGTTGGCGTCCATGTTTGTTTCGGTACAAGAACACGTGACAGTTGGCGTCCATGTTTGTTTTGGTACAAGAACACGTGACAGTTGGCGTCCATGATTGTTTTGGTACAAGAACACGTGACACTTGGCGTCCATGTTTGTTTTGGTACAAGAACACGTGACAGTGGGCGTCCATGTTTGTTTTGGCGATAAATTAAAATGTGCTGTTAATTTAGCATCATTTTGAAATTCTGAACGTGTAAATAAGCTTCGGGGTTCTTGCTTGTAGGGTCACAGTGTTCTTCCTGAGCAGCAGTCGTTTAGTTTTGGGTCATCTGCGATTTCGATCTATAAGTGATGGATCTTCCACCCAGGAGCCGACCGATTACATCCGTCAAAAGTCTGCTCCAGGTTGTTTGTTCAGCAGGACGAACGGCCGATCCAAAGAAGCGTTTACCTACATGTGTTTTCTCTCATCCCTTTTCATGCTTTGAAGCTTCTTGTTGGGTCCATTACAACAACAAAAAATGCTGTCGCTCGTCCAAACTACACCCGCAGTCGAGTTATAAGAAGCTCCTCTCCCTGCTGACTCAGCACTCCCTCTGATAAAGAGCGATTCATCATTTGACGGATGATTTATCTGGTGGAGAAATGTGTTTGTGAGCAGAGAAAGAGGCTGGCTGGGTGGGTGGGTATCTTCCAGACCACCTAAAAAACCCCGTGAGGACAGGCGAAGCTTCGCTGATGTCATTTTTATTCCCAAACCACCCGAACTACAGGACCAACCCTGTCTGCTGACGGAGCTGCTGCCTGGCTATCGAGGAGACACTTAATGAGGATCAGATTCCCTGAAACACTTCTTTCTCTTTACACATAACTGAACTGAGGGCTGTTATCTATCAGCACATATGCCCGACACATGACGGCTGCAGAGCGTAGGGAAATGTAGCTGCACGGTACCAACATCACACTTGTTCCTCGCCAGGTAAACGTAGGTTACTGCTTTCCTTGTGAGGGAAACGTTTCATGTCAGGGCGGACCAGAGAAGCAAGAAAGAAAGAAAGAGGATGAACTTCACCTGCTCTCCAGCGATTAGCCAAAAAACCTGACGTGTGCTGCAGCGAGCCAGAGAGTTTAGTCCTCACAAGCTGTGAATAAATGTCCTTGGACGAGACGACTGTTGTTGCAGACTCTGGGAACCTTTGGCTCCAGGATTACAGATGCGAGCAGAGCGAAGTGAACGCTGAACCTTTTGAGAGAATGAAACATTACTTTGAGAAGTTAGTTTAGGAAAAGCACAGAAGTCGTAACTGCACTAAGCCGATCGACGTCATGTGCTTCATTCACGCGTCACCGTGAACGGTTGATCAGCTGTCGAGTAACGACCAGTCACATTCACACTGGGGTGCAGGCCGACCTTTACAACCTGAAACTTCTTAGTCAGTCCCAGCCTGGACCTGGTCCTGGTCCAGTCCCAGCCTGGTCCTGGTCCTGGTCCAGTCCCAGCCTGGTCCTGGTCCTGGTCCAGTCCCAGCCTGGTCCTGGTCCTGGTCCTGGTCAGATGCGTACATGAACTGATGAAGCCTCTTGGATCAGAGGTGAAACGTCTTCCTGACAAAGAACCAAGTCCAGTTGCTTTGGACTGAAGCTGCTTTGAGGAGAACGACGACCTGCACACATGAGAACATTCACAGGCCTATCGGTTCTTTACGCCTTTATTAGATGGACGACTGTAGAGATCTGACCTGAACTGAGGGGCAGTGACACGTAACAAACGTCCAGACATGAACCAGAGACCTTGGTCAACACGTTAAAGTGTCATTCCGGTCATGGTCTTTCTCCGTAACACTAGTTTTAAATGTCTCCTGCACCTTTAAAAAGCTTATTTTTCCTTTTTTACACATGTAAAATACTGTTTCTGTTGTGAATAATACCCCATAATATCAATCAGAGGTCACTATCAATCATTTTTTGTGAATGTTCAATTTCTCTTTATGGTGGAAACTTAATTTTCATTCCTCTCCACACCCCCTCATTACTCCGTCAGCTCCACCACTCATCCACACCAGAAATATTTCCCCCGCGCTGTTAAGCTGTCAGTCCGTGGCGTATCTGGTGATCTGGGAACAGCCGGGGTTCGGTCTACGTGACCTGGAGGAAGCTTCAAGTCTGTCAACATGAATCCAACATATCCTGAACCAAACCCCGACATTATTCAATATCTGAGGAGGAAGAATCCGACCCGTCAAGAACCTTTTCATCCTTTAATCGAGGCTGATGCAGCACAGCCATGACTTTATGGGAGTAGATGTTCCCAGTTGGCGTCCATGTTTGTTTTGGTACAAGAACACGTGACAGTTGGCGTCCATGTTTGTTTTGGTACAAGAACACGTGACAGTTGGCGTCCATGTTTGTTTTGGTACCAGAACACGTGACAGTTGGCGTCCATGTTTGTTTTGGTACAAGAACACGTGACAGTTGGCGTCCATGTTTGTTTTGGTACATGAACACGTGACAGTTGGCGTCCATGTTTGTTTTGGTACAAGAACGCGTGACAGTTGGCGTCCATGTTTGTTTTGGTACAAGAACACGTGACAGTTGGCGTCCATGTTTGTTTTGGTACATGAACACGTGACAGTTGGCGTCCATGTTTGTTTTGGTACAAGAACACGTGACAGTTGGCGTCCATGTTTGTTTTGGTACAAGAACACGTGACAGTTGGCGTCCGTGTTTGTTTTGGTACTAGAACACGTGACAGTTGGCGTCCATGTTTGTTTTGGTACAAGAACACGTGACAGTTGGCGTCCATGTTTGTTTTGGTACAAGAACACGTGACAGTTGGCGTCCATGTTTGTTTTGGTGCAAGAACACGTGACAGTTGGCGTCCATGTTTGTTTTGGGTACAAGAACACATGACAGTTGGCGTCCATGTTTGTTTTGGTACAAGAACACGTGACAGTTGGCGTCCATGTTTGTTTTGGTACAAGAACACGTGACAGTTGGCGTCCATGTTTGTTTTGGTACAAGAACACGTGACAGTTGGCGTCCATGTTTGTTTTGGTACTAGAACACGTGACAGTTGGCGTCCATGTTTGTTTTTGTACTAGAACACGTGACAGTTGGCGTCCATGTTTGTTTTGGTACTAGAACACGTGACAGTTGGCGTCCATGTTTGTTTTGGTACTAGAACACGTGACAGTTGGCGTCCATGTTTGTTTTGGTACTAGAACACGTGACAGTTGGCGTCCATGTTTGTTTTGGTGCAAGAACACGTAACAGTTGGCGTCCATGTTTGTTTTGTTACAAGAACACGTGACAGTTGGCGTCCATGTTTGTTTTGGTACTAGAACACGTGACAGTTGGTGTCCATGTTTGTTTTGGTACTAGAACACGTGACAGTTGGCGTCCATGTTTGTTTTGGTACATGAACACGTGACACTGCTTCACATCACTTTAAAGTTATCAGACGTTCCTCAGACAGGTTTCCACCTCTCCCCATTCCTCACATTCACTCGTCCGTCCGTTATAAATTACCGGGATAAATCGCATGAATCTCTGGAGCTCTTTGGGGAAAACTACATCATATCAGACACAAAAGACGTCTCCAGACTCGTAGAACCTTTCCATGATCCAATCCATCCCTCCATCCGTCTCACAAGAGACACAAATACCGTCACGCTTGACAAATACGGACGAAATCTGACGTTTAAGTGCTGCATTAAATCTCCATCGCCGTCCCAGTGACCTCGGAGGACGCATTTCATCCGTCCTTACACCTCCAGCCTTCATTTCAGCCCTTATGGAGGGAATTTCTCCCAACAAAAGTGGGACTGGAGGCTCACTTTTCCTTCCAGGAGACAGCGTGAGGTCCTCATGAGCCACGAGTGGGACGCCGCTGGACGCTGACGTCTTCGGCTGCAACGTTTTTACGCTGTTTCTGTTTTATTTGACAGTTTCTAGACGGTAATAAAGGTTATTCCAGGAGCTGGCGTCCAAACAAAGACACAAAGAGCTCCAAAGACGAACAAAAGACCCAGTGAGTGACAAAATCAACAGCTAAAACTTCACGCAGCAACGGTTCGATTCCCTGGAGCAAGTCTAGAGACAGCAATCCGTCAGAAAGACAGCAGCACTAGAAGTCATTTGCACTGTTAGGGTTGTGGGTTTGATTCCTTGAAATTAGGATAAAGATACTAAAACTGCCATGGCCGCAGAGCAAGGCACCAATACAGCCAGGGTTAGAGGTTCAATTCTCTAGAACATACCTGTTCTCTCGTTCTTTACACATCTCGAGGTTCCAACATGTATGGAGCGTGGACTGGTGGCTGGAGAGGTGCCAGTTCATCTCCAGGGCACTGCCGGGCTGCTGTTGAGCAAGGCATCGAACCCCCAACTGCTCGGGGCGCTGATCCATGTGTCTTGCTAGTAAACTTGATTTTATTTGAGAAAGTGAGAGAATAATCTGGAAACAACACAAACATTTTTCCACACTGATCCTGGAAAAGATTGGACTTTTCCGTGCTGAGCGGGGTTTGAACCTGCGGCCAACGTGGAAACTTCACGCACCCGCTCTTGCACTCCACTGTGATGTGGTTGGATTTGTTTACAGCCTGTGAATGGATGCTAATGAACGCACGCCGCGCTGTTATTCCCCGGCACGCTCGGGATCAACATGTGGAGGAAAGTGCATCTGCTGAGTCCCAGTTTCTGCACACGCCTGGATTCTTCCCGTTAATTGCCGTCATCATGTGGGAAACGTTTACTGCCAGAGAGACGCGAGCAATTATGGGAGCAGAATAAATACAGAGAAGGGCTGCTGTCAGCGCTCTTGTGTCAGACCAGGTGCCCCTGAGCAAGGCAGCGGACCTGGAGGTTAGCCCAGCAGCAGTTAGGGAAGGGACGGTTGGAAGAGTTGTTTCAAAATGGACGCGAGCGTCGATTTAAAGAGAAATGAATAAGGGGCACCTTTATTCCAGCTTCCTGGTTCATCCTGATTGGATCAACCAGGAAGCTGTGGGCGGGGCTTGGTTGGAACATGTTTTGGGGGTTGGTTGGAACATGTTTTGGGGGTTGGTTGTAACATGTTTTGGGGGTTGGTTGGAACATGTTTTGGGGTTGGAACATGTTTTGGGCTTGGTTGGAACATGTTTTGGGGTCGGTTGGAACATGTTTTGGGGTTGGTTGGAACATGTTTTGGGGGTTGGTTGGAACATGTTTTGGGGGTTGGTTGGAACATGTTTTGGGGTCGGTTGGAACATGTTTTGGGGGTTGGTTGGAACATGTTTTGGGGTTGGTTGGAACATGTTTTGGGGTCGGTTGGAACATGTTTTGGGGGTTGGTTGGAACATGTTTTGGGGGTTGGTTGGAACATGTTTTGGGGGTTGGTTGGAACATGTTTTGGGGGTTGGTTGGAACATGTTTTGGGGGTTGGTTGGAACATGTTTTGGGGGTTGGTTGGAACATGTTTTGGGGGTTGGTTGGAACATGTTTTGGGGGTTGGTTGGAACATGTTTTGGGGTTGGTTGGAACATGTTTTGGGGTTGGTTGGAATATGTTTTGGGGTTGGTTGGAACATGTTTTGGGGGCTGGTTGGAACATGTTTTGGGGGCTGGTTGGAACATGTTTTGAGGCTGGAACAGGTTGAATGATGCTGTGAAAACGGCCTGTTTAACATGGGAGTCAATAGGAAACTGCTCTGTTATGAAACCTGCCCCTAGTGGACACTCAGAGAACTGCAGTTTTCGGAGGTTCCTGATTGGATCAAACAGGAAGTCGCGTTGATGGAGGATTGGGTGGAAAGTAAAAAAACAGACCCAGAGTTCAGGTACAAGTGGAGTCTAAAGGAGGTATTCGTTAAAGGAGAACACACACGATGAGAGCTGAAACCGAGCACGCTCAGATCCTTTCACGTCCACTTAGGCCCTGACATCCAGAGGCCTGTGGGGGTGAAAGGAGACCCTCCCTGACATCCAGAGGCCTGTGGGGGTGAAAGGAGACCCTCCCTGACATCCAGAGGCCTGTGGGGGTGAAAGGAGACCCTCCCTGACATCCAGAGGCCTGTGGGGGTGAAAGGAGACCCTCCCTGACACCCAGAGGCCTGTGGGGGTGAAAGGAGACCCTCCCTGACACCCAGAGGCCTGTGGGGGTGAAAGGAGACCCTCCCTGACATGAGCGGAGTGTGACAGCCCGGGGAGCAGGGCCGCGGTCTGCTCCGGCTCAACATGTGCAGAAACCAGAGTCGAAGTCTGACAGTTCATCTGACAACATGAGGTCCAGATTTGACGGATGATTCAAACCACCGACGTTCAGTTGGAGCCAGATGTGTGCAAACATCTGCATCACCAGTCAGCACTCACAGGTGTGTGTGTGTGTGTGTGTGTGGGGGGGGGAAAGTGTGTCCTAACTTAGTTGAAAACAAGTTGGTGTGGCAGGAATCTAGAGGCAGATGGGCCGGTCTAACACACACACACACACACACACACACTGAGTCATAGCTTTTATGTGACTTGCTGTGCCAGGTGGTGATGGGAGCTGTTGTCCTCAAAACACACATTCACATAAAACTGAATTCAGCCCACAGAGAGGAGCGGATCACGCGCTGACACCTTTGTCTCTTTATCGTTTCAGTCATCGCCAACGCCAGAAAAAGCCCTCGAGTACAACGAGTCACCGCAAGAGTGTTGGTCAACAAGTCTGAGGAGATGCATCCAAGAAAACCTTGGAGACGGACGGAGGCGCCACACGCTCACGAGCGCTTCTTCTTCTTCTCTGCGTGGGTCGTTCCGTAACTTACGCTGTCGTGTTCAGGACTTCCTGTGGACGGACGTCTCTGTGAAGGACTCAGGACGACGTGAGGGTTTGTAGAGCAAATTTAAACCACGTTCACAGAAAGTCATTAAAAATAAAACAGCGCTGAAGTCTGGTTTCCATTCATTCCTGTTGTGAATATGAGTAAAATACATAAACAGCTCGTTCTCCTGGTTCCTGCTCCGTGTGTGAACACAGTCGTGTGTTCTCCTGGTTCCTGCTCCGTGTGTGAACACAGTCGTGTGTTCTCCTGGTTCCTGCTCCGTGTGTGAACACAGACGTGTGTTCTCCTGGTTCCTGCTCCGTGTGTGAACACAGACGTGTGTTCTCCTGGTTCCTGCTCCGTGTGTGAACACAGACGTGTGTTCTCCTGGTTCCTGCTCCGTGTGTGCCCGGTGCTCGACACTGCCCCCACGGTTTCAGGTGGTACTGCAGCGTTTGCTCCGTATCTGTACGCATCCGTCAGCTTTCAGGATACGCACAGAAACACGGAGGAGACAGACGCAGAGGACGCACAGAAGGCTGCGTCTGTGGGAGGAGCTAACGGAGAGCAGAAATGAGACGTAACGTGAACAAATGTGAGTCCACACACGCTGTTCCTCTGTTCTACGTCCTGGAAGAGTCCGGGATCAGACCCCCGGTGCTGGGGTTGAGGCCGGCTGAGGGTCTGCGCGCTGCTGCAGAGTGTGTAACGGTCATTTACTGTGTCGCTGATCACAAGAGTTTAGAAAGAAAGCACGTCTTTATGAGTCCTGCGAGGAGAAATTCACTTTACACCCTGTTTTTGTTGTTTACTTTATTGTTACAGGTCCTCTCTGGCTGTTCCGTAGTGATGTAACACCCTTTCACAATAAGACTTCCTGTCTGAGCCTCGTGTTCCCGTTGTTTGAACAAATCTGAGTTTTTAAAAACATCATAATTGACCTTTGACCTCTTTCAAACTGACCAAAGAGCTGATCCTGATCGATCACATGTTCGGACGTTGGTTCTGTTTGGTTTCAACGGAGCGTTTGGACCTGGAACTCTTATTTTGAAAGGGTGTTGCGTCTCTAAACAGAGCTGTAGTCGCTGATAAGAGTTTAACCTCCTGGACGCAGCAGATCTCTGATCAGCGTTAACGTGGAACACACATCCAACAGATGGTGCGTCCGCCAACCGCAAACCCACCGCTGATGAAAACTAATGGGAGTCATCAGGAGGAGGCGGGGCTGAGGAAACGGGGGCGGGGCCAGGTGGGAAATTCTCACGGCTGATTGGGTGAAACGGTGGAGAACCAGCTGCAGGCGGCTCGCCCACTAATCAAAGTGTTTGTTTTTATTTTAGAGACAAAGAGAGGCTCGCTGTGTGATTCATACACACACACACACACGCACACGGACACGCACACACGCACACGCACACGCACACACACACACACATACGCACACACACACACACAGGAACGACGCCTGCAGCAGTGTGTTACTGTGACGAGTTGTGTAATCTGTGAGAAGTGACTAATGTGTTTTTAATTCATATGGAGGGACAGTGTGATGAGCAGCCATGACACTGTGTGTGTGTGTGTGTGTGTGTGTGTGTGTGTGTGTGTTACCTGTGGATCGGAGAAGACTTGCTGGATGCTGTTGATTGGTCCAACAGGAACCCCCGAGCCCTCAAACCTCCTCAGCCAATCAGCCGTCGTCTCCTGAAGGAACCTGACGGAGTCGGAGGAAAAGAAGAGTACTTGAGCCTAAACGTGTGCTAAAGTGTCCTCTAGGAGCATAAACGTGTGTTAAAGTGTCCTCTAGGAGCCTAAACGTGTGCTAAAGTGTCCTCTAGGAGCATAAACGTGTGCTAAAGTGTCCTCTAGGAGCATAAACGTGTGTTAAAGTGTCCTCTAGGAGCATAAACGTGTGCTAAAGTGTCCTCTAGGAGCATAAACGTGTGTTAAAGTGTCCTCTAGGAGCATAAACGTGTGTTAAAGTGTCCTCTAGGAGCATAAACGTGTGCTAAAGTGCCCTCTAGGAGCATAAACATGTGCTAAAGTGTCCTCTAGGAGCATAAACGTGTGTTAAAGTGTCCTCTAGGAGCATAAACGTGTGCTAAAGTGTCCTCTAGGAGCATAAACGTGTGTTAAAGTGTCCTCTAGGAGCATAAACGTGTGTTAAAGTGTCGTCTAGGAGCATAAACGTGTGTTAAAGTGTCCTCTAGGAGCATAAACGTGTGCTAAAGTGTCCTCTAGGAGCATAAACGTGTGTTAAAGTGTCCTCTAGGAGCATAAACGTGTGCTAAAGTGTCCTCTAGGAACATAAACGTGTGCTAAAGTGTCCTCTAGGAGCATAAACGTGTGCTAAAGTGTCCTCTAGGAGCATAAACGTGTGTTAAAGTGTCCTCTAGGAGCATAAACGTGTGCTAAAGTGTCCTCTAGGAGCATAAACGTGTGTTAAAGTGTCCTCTAGGAGCATAAACGTGTGCTAAAGTGTCCTCTAGGAGCATAAACGTGGGCTAAAGTGTCCTCTAGGAGCATAAACGTGTGCTAAAGTGTCCTCTAGGAGCATAAACGTGGGCTAAAGTGTCCTCTAGGAGCATAAACGTGTGTTAAAGTGTCCTCTAGGAGCATAAACGTGTGTTAAAGTGTCGTCTAGGAGCATAAACGTGTGTTAAAGTGTCCTCTAGGAGCATAAACGTGTGCTAAAGTGTCCTCTAGGAGCATAAACGTGTGTTAAAGTGTCCTCTAGGAGCATAAACGTGTGTTAAAGTGTCCTCTAGGAGCATAAACGTGTGCTAAAGTGTCCTCTAGGAACATAAACGTGTGCTAAAGTGTCCTCTAGGAGCATAAACGTGTGCTAAAGTGTCCTCTAGGAGCATAAACGTGTGTTAAAGTGTCCTCTAGGAGCATAAACGTGTGCTAAAGTGTCCTCTAGGAGCATAAACGTGTGCTAAAGTGTCCTCTAGGAGCATAAACGTGGGCTAAAGTGTCCTCTAGGAGCATAAACGTGTGCTAAAGTGTCCTCTAGGAGCATAAACGTGGGCTAAAGTGTCCTCTAGGAGCATAAACGTGTGTTAAAGTGTCCTCTAGGAGCATAAACGTGTGCTAAAGTGTCCTCTAGGAGCATAAACGTGTGCTAAAGTGTCCTCTAGGAGCATAAACGTGTGTTAAAGTGTCCTCTAGGAGCATAAACGTGTGCTAAAGTGTCCTCTAGGAGCATAAACGTGTGTTAAAGTGTCCTCTAGGAGCATAAACGTGTGTTAAAGTGTCCTCTAGGAGCATAAACGTGTGTTAAAGTGTCCTCTAGGAGCATAAACGTGTGTTAAAGTGTCCTCTAGGAGCATAAACGTGTGTTAAAGTGTCCTCTAGGAGCCTAAAGGTGTGCTAGCGTGTACCTCTGTGACAGCGTGTGCAGCAGCTGTTTGCGGTTCTGGACTCTCAGGTTGTTGGTTCTGTACTTCGGGTCGTCCTTGAGCTCCGTCAGCTGCAGAACCTGCAGACAAACACACACTGCTCCATTTCCTGGCTCTGGTTCTGTAAATGAAGCTTCGGCCCGTTTGGGTTCTGAACTCTAAATGAGCCGGAACATGTGACGTAACTCACCCGACAGACGCTGAGGAACTGTTTGTCGTTGCCCGCTGCCACGACCACGTGTCCGTCCTTGGTGGCGAAGCCCTGAGACAGAGACGAGAGCGTTCAGACACCTGCACACGTCAACAGGACCCAACGCTTTCACAATAAAAGACACTTTCTATGCTGAGGAGACCAGTGTTTACGCTCTGACCTTTCACAATAAAAGCCTGCTACATGTTACATCACTGCCACAAGAGTCACTCAGAACAGTTCAAGAGGAAACGCAACAAACAAGATCTCGCTGTTGTTGTTGGTGATGTTATTGTTGTTTTTGGTGATGTTGTTATTGTTGTTGATGTTGTTGTTGTCGTTGGTGTCATTGTTGTTGGTGTCGTCGTTATTGTTGGTGTTATTGTTGTCGTTGGTGTAGTTGTCGTTATTGTTGGTGTAGTTGTTGTTGGTGTCGTTGTTGATGTTGTTGTTGGTGTCGTTGTTGATGTTGGTGTCGTTGTTGATGTTGGTGTCGCTGTTGATGTTGTTGTTGTTGTCGTTGTTGATGTTGTTGGTGTCGTTGTTGATGTTGTTGTCGTTGTTGTTGTTGTTGGTGTCGTTGTTGATGTTGTTGGTGTCGTTGTTGATGTTGGTGTCGCTGTTGATGTTGTTGGTGTCGTTGTTGATGTTGGTGTCGTTGTTGATGTTGTTGGTGTCGTTGTTGATGTTGGTGTCGTTGTTGATGTTGTTGGTGTCGTTGTTGATGTCGTTGTTGATGTTGGTGTCGTTGTTGATGTTGGTGTCGTTGATGTTGTTGTTGGTGTCGTTGTTGATGTTGGTGTTGTTGTCGTTGTTGATGTTGTTGGTGTCGTTGTTGATGTCGTTGTTGATGTTGGTGTTGTTGTCGTTGTTGATGTTGTTGGTGTTGTTGGTGTCGTTGTTGATGTTGTTGTTGTCGTTGTTGATGTTGTCGTTGTTGATGTTGGTGTCGTTGTTGATGTTGTTGGTGTTGTTGTTGTCGTTGTTGGTGTCGTTGTTGTTGTTGTCGTTAGTGTTAGTGATGATGTTGTTGCCGCCGTTGTTGTTACTGTTGTCATTGTTGTCGTCATTATTGTTGTTGCTCTTGTCGTTGTCGGTGTCGTCGGTGAATCTTCCCTCCTGGCGTTTGTTCTTTTGCACTGAAGTCGTCTTTTAAATCTCTCAGTTTTGAGTTTGTGATCATTTAAACACTGTTTATTAAAGTCCCAGAGAACAGAGCTGTGTGTGGCTGTGCGGAGTCCGCAGAGACGCAGACGTTCTGTCGTTCACTTTGGGGATCATTACATATTAAACGTTTATATTTATATATTTAAGCCGGTCGATGTGAGCTCCACTCTGATTAAACAGGAGGCTGTGTGTGTGTGTGTGTGTGTGTGTGTGGGGGGGGGGGGGTTTAATCGCACGGCCCCAGATGAGTTTTAAAGAAGTTTAATAAGCTGAAGCTGGAGGAGGGAAAGTCCTCTGCCCTCCTTTATCTTTCCTTCCCCCGAGTCATCCCTCTCTTCTTCCTCACTCGTTCTCTTCTTCCTCACTCGTTCTCTTCCTCCTCTCGTTCTCTTCCTCCTCTTCCTCACTCGTTCTCTTCCTCTTCCTCTTTCACAATTGCTTGTAATAAAAACTGCTCACCACATGAAAGGAGGACAAGAAGTGCCGCGGTGCAGCGCACACACACCAGCGACCACATCCCAGCGCGTGTGTGTGTGTCTTCAGACCGCTCACCCTTCACTCACACGGCTCTGAGCGCCTCGCTTTCATCCCCCCAGCCTCAGGGACTTGTGGGTAACGTAATCCACCGGGGGACTACGACGGGACGTTCATCCGCAGAAACCCCAAACGGTCCCCAGAGAGCGCCGGCGGTGCGGTCGGGTCGCAGCGGGACGACTTCTGCCCCCCGACAGAACCGTCAGAAAGCTGCAGCTCCATGTGGCTCTGATCCACATCCTCCTGGTTCTGCAGCACGTTTCCTGTCTGCTCCGGTCTCTGGGGGACCCCCTGGGCCCGTCCTGGGTTCTCTGTTTTTCCTGCCTGTCGCCTGATTCTGGCGTGAGGCGGCGAGGTCGGTGTGTGTTGCCCTTTAACAGCACTGGAGTACAACTTTTAAACTCCCAGATAAACACGTTTAGAGTCACAGCAAACAAACGAGGCACGGATTAGTAGCTCCGTGAGTCCGTCCTGATTCACTCTCAGATCAGTCTGGAGACGTTTGACCAGTTTGAACCAATCAGCGTTGGTTTAGAGGAGGACTGAAGTTCACTTTAAGACACGTTTATGCTCCTAGAGGACACTTTAGCACACGTTTATGCTCCTAGAGGACACTTTAGCACACGTTTATGCTCCTAGAGGACACTTTAGCACACGTTTATGCTCCTAGAGGACACTTTAACACACGTTTATGCTCCTAGAGGACACTTTAACACACGTTTATGCTCCTAGAGGACACTTTAGCACACGTTTATGCTCCTAGAGGACACTTTAACACACGTTTATGCTCCTAGAGGACACTTTAGCACACGTTTATGCTCCTAGAGGACACCTTAGGAATACAAACACCTGAACGTGGAAACAAAGAACTCGAGGGCACGAACGAGACTGTGGGAAAACGCTGGATACATTCGACACAAGGTACAAAATAATCTGGCACTGGACGGAGGGGGGGGGCACGGACGTTATACACATGAGGGGAACCACAGGTGGGAACAATCAAGGATCAGGGGAGGACGTCAGACAGGTGACACAAGAGGAAGGGCGAGTGACCTGGAACGAGAGGAGAGTTACCTTTCAAAATAAAACAGGAAATTCACAAGACAGAAACCCAGAGACAGGACAGACCTCACCGCGGCGTGACATGGATGTGAAAAAGCTTCCTCTTGAATGTAAGACATTAATGTACTCTGTCAACTTCTCCTCCCGGGCTCCAGCGCCTCGTCTCCGACACCACGGACGTCTCACTTTACGTGGTTTTGAACGGACTCGTTTAAAAAATCGGATGTGAACTTTGACGGGGACGGATGACTTCTTCAGCTCTAATATCTTCCTCACGCGGCCGCGACCGCAGAACACCAATAATTCTGTTGTTTCGACCGTCACGATCTCTGAAGGACCCGTCTGCTTAAACGCTTTCATCTCCGGCGCCCGGGGGGGGGGAGGCGATGCGGCGTTGTGGGTAAGGCGGTTCACACGAGGATTAGATCCGAGCATCGGGACAATAACGCTGCGGCTGCTGAGAGACGACGACCACAAGAATGGAGCCTCCGCGGCCGCGTTCCCGTCGAGCAGATGGAGAGAAACTTCAGGAGGAGCTGACAGTTTATCTGCGTGTGATGGTTTAATGTCCTCATGCAGCTCAACACAGCAACATCTCAGCTCTCTAATGTGAAGCAGGCGCGGGTCTGAATGTAAGGAAGCGCTGTTTTTACAGGGGTCGGAGCATAAACGTGTGTTAAAGCGTCCTCTAGGAGCATAAACGTGTGTTAAAGTGTCCTCTAGGAGCATAAACGTGTGTTAAAGTGTCCTCTAGGAGCATAAACGTGTGTTAAAGTGTCCTCTAGGAGCATAAACGTGTGTTAAAGTGTCCTCTAGGAGCATAAACGTGTGTTAAAGTGTCCTCTAGGAGCATAAACGTGTGTTAAAGCGTCCTCTAGGAGCATAAACGTGTGTTAAAGTGTCCTCTAGGAGCATAAACGTGTGCTAAAGTGTCCTCTAGGAGCATAAACGTATGTTAAAGTGTCCTCTAGGAGCATAAACGTGTGCTAAAGTGTCCTCTAGGAGCATAAACGTGTGCTAAAGTGTCCTCTAGGAGCCAAAACTTGTGCTAAAGTGTCCTCTAGGAACATAAACGTGTGCTAAAGTGTCCTCTAGGAGCATAAACTTGTGCTAAAGTGTCCTCTAGGAGCATAAACGTGTGTTAAAGTGTCCTCTAGGAGCATAAACGTGTTAAAGTGTCCTCTAGGAGCATAAACCTGTGTTAAAGTGTCCTCTAGGAGACCAAACGTGTGTTTAAGTGTCCTCTAGGAGCATAAACGTGTGTTAAAGTGTCCTCTAGGAGCATAAACGTGTGCTAAAGTGTCCTCTAGGAGCCAAAACTTGTGCTAAAGTGTCCTCTAGGAACATAAACGTGTGTTAATGTGTCCTCTAGGAGCATAAACGTGTGTTAAAGTGTCCTCTAGGAGCATAAATTTGTGCTAAAGTGTCCTCTAGGAGCATAAACGTGTGTTAATGTGTCCTCTAGGAGCATAAACGTGTGTTAAAGTGTCCTCTAGGAGCATAAACGTGTTAAAGTGTCCTCTAGGAGCATAAACCTGTGTTAAAGTGTCCTCTAGGAGACCAAACGTGTGTTTAAGTGTCCTCTAGGAGCATAAACGTGTGTTAAAGTGTCCTCTAGGAGCATAAACGTGTGCTAAAGTGTCCTCTAGGAGCCAAAACTTGTGCTAAAGTGTCCTCTAGGAGCATAAACGTGTGTTAAAGTGTCCTCTAGGAGCATAAATTTGTGCTAAAGTGTCCTCTAGGAGCATAAACGTGTGTTAAAGTGTCCTCTAGGAGCCAAAACTTGTGCTAAAGTGTCCTCTAGGAGCATAAACGTGTGTTAAAGTGTCCTCTAGGAGCATAAACGTGTGTTAAAGTGTCCTCTAGGAGCATAAACGTGTGCTAAAGTGTCCTCTAGGAGCATAAACGTGTGTTAAAGTGTCCTCTAGGAGCATAAACGTGTGTTAAAGCGTCCTCTAGGAGCATAAACGTGTGTTAAAGTGTCCTCTAGGAGCATAAACGTATGTTAAAGTGTCCTCTAGGAGCATAAACCTGTGCTAAAGTGTCCTCTAGGAGCATAAACGTGTGCTAAAGTGTCCTCTAGGAGCCAAAACTTGTGCTAAAGTGTCCTCTAGGAACATAAACGTGTGCTAAAGTGTCCTCTAGGAGCATAAACTTGTGCTAAAGTGTCCTCTAGGAGCATAAACGTGTGTTAAAGTGTCCTCTAGGAGCATAAACGTGTGTTAAAGTGTCCTCTAGGAGCATAAACGTGTTAAAGTGTCCTCTAGGAGCATAAACGTGTGTTAAAGTGTCCTCTAGGAGACCAAACGTGTGTTAAAGTGTCCTCTTGGAGCATAAACTTGTGCTAAAGTGTCCTCTAGGAGCATAAACGTGTGTTAAAGTGTCCTCTAGGAGCCAAAACTTGTGCTAAAGTGTCCTCTAGGAGCATAAACGTGTGTTAAAGTGTCCTCTAGGAGCATAAACGTGTGTTAAAGTGTCCTCTAGGAGCATAAACGTGTGCTAAAGTGTCCTCTAGGAGCATAAACGTGTGTTAAAGTGTCCTCTAGGAGCATAAACGTGTGTTAAAGTGTCCTCTAGGAGCATAAACGTGTGTTAAAGTGTCCTCTAGGAGCATAAACGTGTGTTAAAGTGTCCTCTAGGAGCATAAACGTGTGCTAAAGTGTCCTCTAGGAGCATAAACGTGTGCTAAAGTGTCCTCTAGGAGCATAAACGTGTGTTAAAGTGTCCTCTAGGAGCATAAACATGTGCTAAGTGTCCTCTAGGAGCATAAACGTGTGTTAAAGTGTCCTCTAGGAGCATAAACGTGTGCTATAGTGTCCTCTAGGAGCATAAACGTGTGTTAAAGTGTCCTCTAGGAGCATAAATGTGTGTTAAAGTGTCCTCTAGGAGCATAAATGTGTGTTAAAGTGTCCTCTAGGAGCATAAACGTGTGTTAAAGTGTCCTCTAGGAGCATAAACGTGTGCTAAAGTGTCCTCTAGGAGCATAAACGTGTGCTAAAGTGTCCTCTAGGAGCATAAACATGTGTTAAAGTGTCCTCTAGGAGCATAAACGTGTGTTAAAGTGTCCTCTAGGAGCATAAACGTGTGTTAAAGTGTCCTCTAGGAGCATAAACGTGTGTTAAAGTGTTCTCTAGGAGCATAAAAGTGTGCTTAAGTGTCTTTAGGAAGTGAGGGACACTCGGGTGTTACCTGATAAGGTACGATGCTCTCGTGGGCCGTCCCCCAGCGCCTCGCCTCCTTCCCTGCGTTCAGAAAGTTGGCAGCGATGTGGCTGAGACAGGAAACCTGAGGGGAGAGAGAAGAGGTGGAGCGGCGTTACACCGGAGCGGTCTGGCCCGTCATGGGTACTACAGCGTCTGGAGGCGCTGCACCTGGTTTCCTGTGGACGCACACATTTAGGATCCAGGACCAGGATCAAGGACCAGGACCAGAGGAAAAGGGAACTTCTTAAGAACGACGGAGCCTCAGAGTCGATGTTCAGCAGGTTTCTGTTTAAATAAAGTTTTAAATGTTGTGATTTTAACGCTGATGGCGGCGCTGGAGGAAAAGTCCGAGGATCACCAAAGTTATTAAAACACTTCCTCCTGAGGGACGTGATCGACACTTTTACATCCACGACGATCGCAGGGCTGGAAAAAGATGTTCTGTGGTGATGTGACGTCCTTTGATGCTTCATCTCAACACAGAACAAATGTCTCGCAGCTGACGGGCGGCGCTCGCAGCCACATGCACGACACAACGCTTCCCTCCCATTTATCAGTGAACCGGCACGACATCGGGCAATCAATCCATCAGGATGTGGAGGAACACGAGCAATCATCCCCGTTTCATCCCAGCAGGGGACGTCTGCGGTGCAGGACGTCACTTTAAAGGCCGATGCAGCGCTGAAGGAAGAAGAAAGCAGAGGGAGAGCGGAGGAGAGGAAACGTGTGATTACACAGGAAACGAGGAGCGGCAGAACATCAGAGCGCGCTGACGTGACGGAGCGGAGACACGCGGACGCTCGGGCGGGTGGTTCTGTCGATCACAGCGCTGTTTAGAAACCGATATCAGCCTCTGTCACTCTAAGTAAAGGCGGTGCAGGAGATATGGATATATATGTGTACACAGGGTTGATGCCGAGAGGCGCGGGGCCCAGAGGACGGTGGCACCACATGTGAGAGGACTTTCTGCAGTCGTATCAAAGAGTTTCATGCTCGTGTTCAGAATCAAAAGGTCCGGCTGTAATAAAGGAGAAGCGTCCGCGACCTGACGTCAGGACAGTTCAGACCGACCACGTTGGTTACGCCAGGAAGTCGATCTTAATCCTACGGGTGTCGCTGAAGTTTGGACTTCCTGTTTGTTTCTGACAGCTTCACGTCGCACTCACACCCATCTTGTGAGGCTCAGAGTCGACCAGCGTCACCACGGCCCGTCGTCACGCGGGGGCGGTCACTGCGATCAGAGTTGTCAACAGTGCTTTTGAGGCGGTGTGAGCGTCTCATGCAGTAAACAGGAAGCGTCCGGCATCCGTCACCGACACCAGAACACGACATTAGCTCTGAGCTCTTTTCTCTCTCTCTTCCTGAGATGAAGCGCTCTTGGCGTCCAGATCATAACAACAACCCGTCCATGTGTGCTTCATTTAAGAACGCAACAGGAAGTCACACAAACGGGCCATTGAAGGGACGCTCTCCACCGCCGCACAACCCTGCGGCAATTAACCGGATCTCCCGAGTGTGTGTGACTCAGTCCGTATAAAAACAGACGTAGCGTCTCCGTCAGGTCCGTTCTATAACTTGATCCAGTCGTCCTCGTCTACAGGAGTCTCAATCTTGTCTTTGACTCCGCCTCATCTCCTCTGACCAAAAAAGGGCATGTATGTGACGCTGGGGGGAGGGGCGTACGTCCATCTGGCTGACGTTTGTGTCCTTGCGTTCAGACGTGAGTCCTGTCGACCGTCGGGGTCTGAACGCCAGGGTGTCGCTCGCTACTATACCAGCCAGATATCAGCCAGATGGACGTACGCCCATCCCCCCAACGTCACATACATGCCCTTTTTTGGTCAGAGGAAAGGAGGCGGAGTCAAAGACAAGATGGCGACTCCTGCGACCCCAACGCGACGGTTGGATCTAATTAGAGAACGGAGCTGACGGTAAAGAGGTTTCGTGCTGAACCTGAGCCTTGGGACGGTTCACGGCTCCGTCAGGACCCGGGGCGCGCACAGATGCGACCGTGAACGCGGCGCGGTTTGTGATCGCTCCGTTTCCCCTGACGACCAAACAGAACCGGGCTTAAACCGGTCCACATGGACCCAGAGCCGCGGCGGCTGGGAGCGCCCATTGTTCCTCTGCGATCGGGGTGCTCCGCGGGTCTGCGTGCCTGAGGGCTCCACACAGGAATGCACCGCAGGACGTGGGGGGGGGGGGATTGTGGGTAATTTATGTGGAGCAGCCGAGGAGTCGACCACAGCGATCGAGACCAAGTAGCCTCCAAGACACTGTACCAGAGGGTCACTCCTCCGTCAGTCTGTCCGTCCATCTGCCCATCCGTCTTTTTACACACACACACACACACACACACACACACACACACACACACACACACACACACACACACACACACACGCACACGCACACACGCACACACGCACACACACACACACACACACCTGTGAGGACAGCAGGTTGCAGTCGATGTGGACGCCCCTCCCCGTCTTCTGGCGCTGCAGCAGTGCCGCCATGACGGCTCCGTGCGCGTACAGCCCCGTGGCCAGGTCCGTCATGGCCACACCCGGACGCACCGGCTCGCCGTCCTGCCCCGGGAAGCATTGCATTGTGGGAGGTGGAGGGTGAGAACAGAAGGAAACACACACAGCAGCAGGTTTAAACATTTATATAAATTTTTACTCATTTTGTTCAGAATTGATTCTAGTTCTGGTTCTGGTCCTGGTTCTGGTTCTGGTTCTTATTCTGTTTCAGGTTCAGGTTCTGGTCCTGGTTCTGATTCTAGTTCAGGTTCTGGTCCTGGTTCTGATTCTGGTTCAGGTTCTGACTCTAGATCTGGTCCCGGTTCTGGTTCAGGTTCAGGTTCTTATTCTGGTTCAGGTTCTGGTTCTCCTGCATGAAAACAGCTCAAATGAACAGAACGGACTCTGACCTCTGGGCCCGTGATGTGCATCATCCCCGACACAGCGGAGGCGATGGAGTCGTAACCTGGACTCTGAGCCTGAGGACCAGTCTGCCCGTAACCTGAACACACACACACACACGCACACGCACACGCACACACACAAGCGCACACACACACACACACACGCACACGCACACGCGCACACACACACACACACACACACACACACACACACACACACACACACACACACACACACACACACACACACACACACACACACACACACACACACACACACACACACACACACACACACACACACACACACACACACACACACACACACGCACGTACGTTAGTGCCTCTGTGCCAGTGGGCTGGTTTCTCTCTCTGACCCGGGAGGAAACACAGCGGGGATCAAACGTTCGGCCTCTTCCAGGAAAAACTACATTCCAGCTGCATGTCGAGTCTCAACTCTCTCTAATGTCCACTTAAAGCTGCGTTCTCTCTAATGTCCACTTAAAGCTGCATTCTCTCTAATGTCCAGCAGGAGGAGACACCGATGAGCACCTGAACGCACCACAGACAGATCCCCGAGGAGCACCTGAACGCTCCACAGACAGATCCCCGATGAGGCACCTGAACGCACCACAGACAGACCACCGATGAGCACCTGAACGCACCACAGACAGATCCCAAAGAGGCACCTGAACGCACCACAGACAGATCCCCCTAGAGCACCTGAACGCACCACTTAAATACATAAACACATAAAGGACAAACGTAGGACGGTTGAGGGTTTGTCGTTGTGAGCGTCCTGACCGTGTCTTTATGTGTTTACATGTAAGTGGAGGGTGGGAGTTTAAACGCTGTGCCTCGTCCGTCCCCTTTCCAGCCCAGGTGTTGTTGTTTCCCCGCGGTGCTGCTGTGGTTTCGGTGCGTCGGTGTCTGGTTCGTCTGATTGCTGCGGTCGGCTGTGAAATAAACTTCACAAAAACAACAAAGTAATGACAGAGATGAACGACACAAGTGCACAGCGACTAAAGACAGACGCAAAACACCACAGACAGACGCCGATACGACTACAAACGTGCACAACAACCACAAAATGACTGAGGGGGTGGAGGGGGGGGGGGGGGGGTTCGTAAGCGTCTGGGCCCAGGGGCCGCGGAGGAGACATGGAGCACACTCTCTCTCCTGGGGCGGATTTCACAAACACACACTTTGTCTCGGATCTAATCAGACTCCAGACAGACGTGGAAATCCACCTGAACCACGGGGGCCGAGCGTCACGGGGGGAACACACGGGGTCAAACTCCATCATCTTCTTCTGTGGTGTCCTGGGGTGCATGCATCAAAGCCAAAGACGCAAACACACTCATAAAGAAGGCCGGGGCTGCTGTCGTCCCCCTGGAGGATGCAACACTGTTGCTGATCACGGACCACGTCTCTCGTCCCCTCCATGAAACCTCCTTCAACCTCGCTGCCTCAAGGCGTCCTCCCACTGTGCCTCCGTACCATGCACCAGCACGTGTCACGGCTAAAGTCTGGTTCCTTTGACCAGTGTGAGTGCAACCGTACCACGTCTAGGAGCGGCACCCTTGCCGTCCACGGCCCGTTTGGGAGAGGTGGGCTTTAGTAAAGCACGTTTGCACGTGTACGAGCATGAGCGTGCGCACGTGTACGAGCACGAGGCCTACGGCGGCTCTGAGGTAGATGCCTCTGAAGACGCACAAAAACTCCGAGGTCTACGGAAAGATCTGGAAACAAAGCCACGCATCGCCATGACGTCATCAATGCGTGTGACGTGTTACGGCGTGATGACGTATAGGCAGCAAGAAGCATTCTCCGAGGCCCAGGTAGTGTGAGTACAAACGGGCCTGGAGGGGGGGACAAGGACCCTAAAGCACGGGGCGGATGCACAGTGGGAGGGCGCTCTAACCTGTGACGGAGGAACAGTGGGAGGGCGCCCTGGGTGCTTTAAACTCAGCTCCCAGAGAACCTGATATGATCTTGGGGCCAAATATAATCACACTGCGGGCCAGATTTGGTCCTGTGAGAACCCTGGTTCTGGCTCTGCCCCGGTGCTGGCCCTGCCCCGGTCCTGGCCCTGCCCCGGTCCTGGCCCCGCCCCGGTCCTGGCTCTGCCCCGGTCCTGGCCCTGCCCAGGTCCTGGCCCTGCCCCGGTCCTGGCCCTGCCCCGGTCCTGACCCTGCCCCGGTCCTGGCCCTGCCCCAGTCCTGGCCCTGCCCCGGTCCTGGCTCTGCCCCGGTCCTGGCCCTGCCCCGGTCCTGACCCTCACACACTTCATGGTCTGTGTCGGTTTGTTCTCATTCACACCATAAAAGCTGCTGCGGAGGGAGAGGGAGACGCTGATCTGCAGGAAATGAAAGAACTCCACGCCACAGACGATAAAACCAGATCCCCAGAGCCGTTAGAGACGTGGCTCTGCTCTGCACACAGGACCCGGGTCCTTCAGGGGTGGTTCTGCAGACAGGGCCCGGGTCCTTCAGGGGCGGATCTGCACACAGGACCCGGGTCCTTCAGGGGCGGATCTGCACACAGGACCCGGGTCCTTCAGGGGCGGTTCTGCACACAGGACCCGGGTCCTTCAGGGGCGGTTCTGCACACAGGACCCGGGTCCTTCAGGGGCGGCTCTGCACACAGGACCCGGGTCCTTCAGGGGCGGCTCTGCACACAGGGCCCGGGTCCTTCAGGGGCGGTTCTGTGGACTCCAACACCATCTAGTGGCTCAGACTGAGACTGCAGGACTGAAGGGGGTCCAGGCTGAACCACATCAGGATCCACCACGCCGACCACAACTGATCACAACGGTCTCCTTTAGTGGTCCTAACTTAACGGTCTCCATGTACCTGAGATGGAGCAGTAGATGAGTCGGGGGTTGAAGCTGCTCAGTTGTTCGTATCCTAAACTCATGTGATGAAGTTTCCCTGGGACGAAGTTTTCTACCAGCACGTCACACACTCCTGCAAGCTACACACACACACACACACACACACACACACACACACACACACACACACACACACACACACACACACACACACACACACACACACACACACACACACACACACACACACACACACACACACACACACACACACACACACACACACACACACACACTAATATAAACATATATAAATAATATAAATATAATATAAATATAATATAAGTGTAAATGTGGGCGTGTACCTCCTGGATGAGGGCGGCTCCTCGCGGATGCTTCAGGTCCACAGAAATACTCTGAAAGCAGACGACACAAACGTTCACGCGTGGATCAGGATCCACATCTTCTCTTCACATCCTCTTTATTATTAAACACAGAGTCAGGAACCAGTAAAACAAGGAGGGTCTGTTGTCTGTTTGTTCTGCTTTTATTTTGTAGGAGTCTTTTTCCCAAAAGTCCTATTTTGAGCCTAAAAGTGTGTCCGTGTGTTCGTGTGTCCGTGTGTTCGTGTGTGTGTGTCCGTGTGTCCGTGTGTTCGTGTGTGCGTGTGTCCGTGTGTTCGTGTGTTCGTGTGTCCGTGTGTTCGTGTGTGCGTGTGTCCGTGTGTGCGTGTGTCCGTGTGTTCGTGTGTGCGTGTGTCCGTGTGTTCGTGTGTGCGTGTGTCCGTGTGTTCGTGTGTGCGTGTGTGCGTGTGTGCGTGTGTCCGTGTGTGTGTGTCCGTGTGTTGGTGTGTTTGTGTGTGTGTGTCCGTGTGTTGGTGTGTCCGTGTGTTGGTGTGTCCGTGTGTTGGTGTGTCCGTGTGTTGGTGTGTTCGTGTGTCCGTGTGTGTGTGTTTGTGTGTTCGTGTGTGTGTGTCCGTGTGTTGGTGTGTTCGTGTGTGTGTGTCCGTGTGTTCATGTGTTGGTGTGTTTGTGTGTGTGTGTCCGTGTGTTCCTGTGTCCGTGTGTTGGTGTGTCCGTGTGTTCGTGTGTTCATGTGTTGGTGTGTTCGTGTGTTCGTGTGTCCGTGTGTTCGTGTGTTGGTGTGTTCGTGTGTCTGTGTGTCCGTGTGTCCGTGTGTTCGTGTGTTGTTCCTGTGTTCCTGTGTTTGTGTGTCCGTGTGTCCGTGTGTCCGTGTGTCCGTGTGTTCGTGTGTTCGTGTGTTCGTGTGTCCGTGTGTTCATGTGTTGGTGTGTTCATGTGTTCGTGTGTCCGTGTGTTCGTGTGTTCGTGTGTTCGTGTGTCCGTGTGTCCGTGTGTCCGTGTGTCCGTGTGTTCGTGTGTCCGTGTGTTCGTGTGTCCGTGTGTTCGTGTGTCCGTGTGTTCATGTGTCCGTGTGTCCGTGTGTTCGTGTGTCTGTGTGTGCTTGTGTCCGTGTGTCCGTGTGTGCTTGTGTCCGTGTGTCCGTGTGTGCGTGTGTGCTTGTGTCCGTGTGTGCTTGTGTCCGTGTGTGCTTGTGTCCGTGTGTGCTTGTGTCCGTGTGTCCGTGTGTGCTTGTGTCCGTGTGTGCTTGTGTCCGTGTGTGCTTGTGTCTGTGTGCGCTTGTGTCTGTGTGTGCTTGTGTCCGTGTGTCCGTGTGTGCTTGTGTCCGTGTGTGCTTGTGTCCGTGTGTGCTTGTGTCTGTGTGAGCTTGTGTCCGTGTGTTCATGTGTCCGTGTGTCCGTGTGTTGGTGGTTGAACTCACCTGTTTGTTGCGGTTGACGCTGAGGAAGTAGGCGCTCTCTGCTCCCAGGAACGGAGGCCCCCAGGCCCTGGTGTCGTCACCTGCACCTGCTCCACACACACACAGAGTCACACACACACGCAGCTGTGGCTTCACACACACACACGCAGCTGTAGCTTCACGCTCACACTCACACACACGAGGATTCAAACTCACCTGGACGCTCCACTTTGATCACCTCTGCTCCCAGGTCCCCCAGGATCATGGTGGCGAAGGGCCCCGCCAGAACCCTGCACACACGAGGGGACACGACACGAGGAGACACGACACGAGGAGACACGAGGAGACACGACACGAGGAGACACGACACGAGGGGACACGAGGGGACACGAGAGGGCACGACACGAGGAGACACGACACGAGGGGACACGAGGGGACACGAGAGGGCACGACACGAGGAGACACGAGAGGGCACGACACGAGGAGACACGAGAGGGCACGACACGAGGAGACACGAGAGGGCACGACACGAGGAGACACGACACGAGGGGACACGAGGGGACACGAGGGGACACGAGAGGGCACGACACGAGGAGACACGAGAGGGCACGAGGAGACACGAGGAGACAGGACACGAGGAGACACGACACGAGGAGACACGACAAGAGGAGACAAGAGGAGGCACGAGTGGACACGAGGAGACACGAGGAGACACGGGGGGGCACGAGGAGACACAACACGAGGAGACACAAGAGATATTTCACCTGAGTGTTTCTGCAGCAGACACACACACTCACCTGCTCAGGTCACACACACACACTCACCTGCTCAGGTCACACACACACTCACCTGCTCAGGTCACACACACACTCACCTGCTCAGGTCACACACACACTCACCTGCTCAGGGCACACACACACTCACCTGCTCAGGGCACACACACACTCACCTGCTCAGGTCACACACACACACACCTGCTCAGGTCACACACACACTCACCTGCTCAGGTCACACACACACACTTGCTCAGGTCACACACACACACTTGCTCAGGTCACACACACTCACCTGCTCAGGGCACACACACTCACCTGCTCAGGGCACACACACACACACTCACCTGCTCAGCTCACACACACACACTCACCTGCTCAGGTCACACACACTCACCTGCTCAGGTCACACACACACTTGCTCAGGTCACACACACACTCACCTGCTCAGGGCACACACACACTCACCTGCTCAGGTCACACACACACACTTGCTCAGGTCACACACACTCACCTGCTCAGGGCACACACACTCACCTGCTCAGGGCACACACACTCACCTGCTCAGCTCACACACACACTCACCTGCTCAGCTCACACACACACACTCACCTGCTCAGCTCACACACACACACACACACTTGCTCAGGTCACACACACACTCACCTGCTCAGGTCACACACACACACACACCTGCTCAGCTCACACACACACACTCACCTGCTCAGGTCACACACACACACTCACCTGCTCAGCTCACACACATTCACCTGCTCAGCTCACACACATTCACCTGCTCAGGTCACACACACACACTCACCTGCTCAGCTCACACACACTCACCTGCTCAGGTCACACACACACTCACCTGCTCAGCTCACACACACACACTCACCTGCTCAGGTCACACACACACACTCACCTGCTCAGGTCACACACACACTCACCTGCTCAGGTCACACACACACACACACACACACACACACACACACACACACACACACACACACACACACACACACACACACACACACACACACACACACACACACACACACACACACACACACACACACACACACACACACACACACACACACACACACACACACACACACACACACACACACCTGCTCAGGTCCAACACTCTGACGCCCTCCAGTGGACGCAGGTTTCCTCCTGTTGACAGGAAGTGAACATGTGAGTCAGAGGAAACTGTTTCCTGACAGAAACGTCCGTGTTTCGGATCTGGACCGAACACCACGGTCATATTTTCAGATTAAAAGACTTTTTAAAAGTCATATTTGCAGATTAAAAGTCATATTTTCAGATTAAAAGCCATATTAAGTCATATTTTCAGATTAAAAGTCATATTTTCAGATTAAAAGTCTTTTTAAAAGTCATATTTTGACATTAAAAGTCATTATAGGAGATTAACAATTCATATTTTGGGATTAATACTGATATTAAAGTCATTTGTTTGAGATTATAAATCATATTTTCAGATTAAAAGTCGTATTTCAAGACTGAAAATTCAAATTTATTTGTGCAAATGTTTCAATAGAAACAGTGAAAAATATTTTGACTTTGTTTTTGAATTAATAAAAATAAGTTTGACGGAAAACATGATTTTAATATTCAGATTTATTTGTTTTTAAATCTTTAAAAGTTAAAAAATGTTTAAATCAAATCAAAAATGTAATTAATGTTGAATCAACAGCTTTAACTGCAGAGAAACATCTGGATATTTAATCATTCAACAGTGGTTTTAATTTAATTTAATTTAATTTAATAATCCAGCGTGTTCTCCTTATGACGTCATGCGCGTGTTTTTAGCAGAGCTGGATGCTAACGTTAGCCTGTTAGCTTCAGCTCCGGTGCCGTAACTCACCCGTCTGTGTGGCCGACAGCCACCGCCCTCCCGCCGGACACCTCACCGGATCCTCACCCCGCAGCCGTGGGGAGCGAGCAGCCGGGCGGAGAGCCGAGAGACGGCGGGTGAGCGCTCTGAGAGAAGCCGACATGTTCCCCTGTTAGCCCGCTAGCCTGTTAGCATCACAGCTACAACCACCGCGAGGACTTCCGGGCCTCGCTTTCAAATTAAGAGTCTAAAGACAAATAATAACTTTCAATACTCAATGAATGGTAATCAGTTATTAAAGTCACAATTTGAGATAAAAAGACATATTAAAAATCATATTTTGAGATTAAAAGTCGTATTAAGTTAATTTTGAGATTTAAAATCATATAAAAAGTTAGATTTTGAGACCAAAAGTCATATTTTGAGAATAAAACTCACATTTTAAGACTAAAAATCGTATTTTGAGGTAAAAAAAGTCATATTTTGAGATTAAAAATCGTATTTTGAGATCAAAAGTCGTATTAAGTCATATTTTGAGATTTAAAATCATATAAAAAGTCATATTTTGAGAATAAAACTCACATTTTAAGACTAAAAATCGTATTTTGAGGTAAAAAAAAAGTCGTATTGTGAGATAAAAAGTCATATTTTAAGACTAAAAATCGTATTTTGAGGTTAAAAAGTCACATTTTGAGATAAAAAATCATATTTTGACATTAAAAGTCATAATTTATGACTAAAATCGTATTTTGACATTAAAAGTCGTATTAAAAGTCACATTTGAGAATAAAACTCATATTTTGAGATTAAAAGTTATATTTTGAGATCAAAAATCGTATCAAAAGTCATATTTTGACATTAAAAATCGTATTAAAAGTCATATTTTGACATTAAAAATCGTATTAAAAGTCATATTTTGACATTAAAAGTCATATTAAAAGTCACATTTGAGAATAAAACTCATATTTTGAGATCAAAACTCATATTTTGAGATTAAAAATCGTATTAAAAGTTATATTTTGAGATTAAAACTCATATTAAAAGTCACATTTGAGAATAAAACTCATATTTTGAGATAAAAAATCGTATCAAAAGTCACATTTTGAGATTAAAAGTCATATTTTGAGATTAAAAATCGTATTAAAAGTCACATTTTGAGATTAAAAATCGTATCAAAAGTCACATTTTGAGATTAAAAGTCATATTTTGAGATTAAAAATCGTATTAAAAGTCACATTTTGAGATTAAAAATCGTATTAAAAGTCACATTTGAGAATAAAACTCATATTTTGAGATTAAAAGTCACATTTTGAGATTAAAAATCGTATTTTAAGACTAAAAAAATCTAAATTCATCAGATTTTACCTGTTTGAATCTAAAATGTGAAAAGTTTCGATGGCGCGTGAAGCTTCTAGAAGGTTCTTTGGATGAAAACGGCGCGAGGAAACGCAGCCCAACGGCGGACAGACGGCAGTTTAAATGAACAGAAATACATGAATTCAACCGTCTATGAGCCACACTGAAGCGTCCCGGACGGTTTTAGTGACGATGAAGAAGGAATCTGATGTGAGGAAGAGTTTTTTCACTTTAACACTTTATCACCAGCTAACTTCAACCGCTAACCGCGAGCTTCAACCGCTAACTGTGAGCTTCAACCGCTAACCGTGAGCTACAACCGCTAACCGTGAGCTACAACCGTTAACCGTGAGCTACAACCGTTAACCGTGAGCTACAACCGTTAACCGTGAGCTTCAACCGTTAACCGTGAGCTACAACCGTTAACCGTGAGCTACAACCGTTAACCGTGAGCTACAACCGTTAACCGTGAGCTTCAACCGTTAACCGTGAGCTACAACCGCTAACCGTGAGCTACAACCGTTAACCGTGAGCTACAACCGCTAACTGTGAGCTACATCGAGCTAACCGTGAGCTTCAACCGCTAACCGTGAGCTACATCGAGCTAACCGTGAGCTACAACCGCTAACTGAGCTAGGTATGAGCTAACTGTTAGCTCGGTAGGTTAGCATCCTGCTAGCCAACGTCTTTTATGTTTTGGGGATAAATATTCATGTTAAAAGCTATAATTTTAGACTTAAAGTCATATTTTGGGATTAATAATTGTATTAGAAGTCATTCATTCATAGTTGAGATTAATAGTCTGATATTTAAATTAGTTTTACATCTTTTTTTTAGATTAAAAGTCATATTTTCATGTTTCAAGTTTCATGTTTTAAGATTAATAGTAATATTAAAAGTCATATTTTCAGATTAAAGTCATATTTTCAGACTAAATGTCATTGTTTGAGATCAATAGTCATATTTTAAGATTGAAAGTAATATTAAAAGTCATATTCTCAGACTTAAAGTCATATTTTAAGTTTTATACTCATATCTTCAGATTAATAGTCATATTAAAAGTCATATTTTCAGAATAAAAGTCGTATTTTAAGACTAAAAAAATTCAAATGTTTCAAAAGAAACTGAAAAAGTGATAACGTTTTTAAATTAAAACATGCTTTTATTCAGATTTTATTTTGAAAATGTACCAACACTACCACGTGTTTACAGTGGCTGTGATCCGATCCACCTTTTGGACCATAACTTAATGTTGAATCACTTCTTCCAGAGTTGATCATTAAACGGATCCGTCTGCAGTAAATGAACTCTGCACTTTGACCTCCTCACTGAATTAAAGAGCTGCAAACTTCATCATGAGTCATTTAATCCAAACGTTAAAAAGTAAAGTTAGCAGCTAAATTAATCTGCAGCTAAATAAAAGGCTTTGTCTGCTTAGCGCTACGTAGCTAAAGCTGAATTCATATTTTTATAATAACTACAATAACACAAAACCATAAAATAAGATATCGTACTGTGTAGGCCTGCACAAAATTAAACATGATCCTGAAAGCACACATGATTGGGATTAAGTCTTTTTAAATGTCTAACTTTGAGATTAAAAAGTCATATTTTGATATTAAAAGTCATATTTTGAGATTAAAAGTCATATTTTGAGATGAAAATTCATATTTTGATATTATGAGTCACATCAAAAGTCATATTTTGAGATTAAAAGTCATATTTTGAGATTAAAAGTCATATTGTGATATAAATAGTCATATTAAATGTTGTATTTCTCTCTTCCTGAGGACAGGGAGGCTCAGCTATGATGATGGAGGAACAGCTGGCTGCATGGAAACAAAGGTTGAAGGTTAGTTTTTACATTGAAAACAACACTAACGAAGATAAACAAAGCTGGTTAGTGTGATCCTTCTGCACCCCCCCCCCCCCCCCCCCGCACACACACACACACACACACACACACACACACACACACACACACACACCCAGTGGATAAAAGATGAAAATAAAACACTCCGCTTGGTTCTGCTTGGTCAGGTCCCGCCCCGCTAACACTGCATTAGCATCGCAGACCCTGCTTGTTCCTGTAGAGCTCAGTTTATTGTTTTCACTGTGATTACTTTTTTTTGTCTTTGTGGTTTTATTATTGTCAGCTAGCTAAACGTACTATGATAGCGGAGGCAAGTTAGCTGGTAACTATCTGTCAGCTAACTAAATGTCCCAAGATAGAGGGGGCTAGTTGGCTGGTAACCTCACTTACTTAGATAATAATGGCTAGTTAGCTGGTAACTATGTGTCAGCTAGCTAAACGTACTACGATAGCGGAGGCAAGTTAGCTGGGAACTATCTGTCAGCTAACTAAACGTCCTACCATAGCGGGGGTTAGCTAGCTGGTAACTATATGTCAGCTAACTACACTTACCAAGATAACAAGGGCTAGTTAGCTGGTCACTATCTGTCAGCTAACTAAACGTTCTACTATTGCGGGGACTAGTTAGCTGGTCACTATCTGTCAGCTAACTAAACGTTCTACCATTGCGGGGGCTAGTTAGCTGGTAACTATCTGTCAGCTAGTTACACTAACCAAGATAACAAGGGCTAGTTAGCTGTGAACTATCTGTCAGCTAACTAAACGTTCTACCATAGCGGGGGTTAGTTAGCTGGTAACTATATGTCAGCTAACAACACTTACCAAGATAACAAGGGCTAGTTAGCTGTTCACTATCTGTCAGCTAACTAAACGTTCTACCATTGCGGGGGCTAGTTAGCTGGTAACTATCTGTCAGCTAACTAAACGTCCTACGATAGCGGAGGCAAGTTAGCTGGTAACTATCTGTCAGCTAACTACACTAACCAAGATAACAAGGGCTAGTTAGCTGGTAACTATATGTTAGCTAACTACACTTACCAAGATAACAAGGGCCAGTTAGCTGGTAACTATCTGTCAGCTAACTACACTTACCAAGATAACAAGGGCTAGTTAGCTGGTAACTATCTGTCAGCTAACTAAACGTCCTACCATAGCAGGGGCTAGTTAGCTGGTAACTATCTGTCAGCTAACTAAACGTCCTACCATAGCAGGGGCTAGTTAGCTGGTAACTATCTGTCAGCTAACTAAACGTCCTACCATAGCGGGGGCTAGATAGATAGATAGATAGATAGATAGATAGATAGATAGATAACTTTATTTATCCCCGAGGGGAAATTAGGTCATCGTAGCAGCGGTACAGAGCAATCAGAAGTACTAAAATAAGATAAAATATAAAATACAAAATATAAAATACAAAATATGAACAGCAATAAGATAGAATAAAATAAAAGTACAGTATTGCAGATAAAACACTATATTAAATGTGCAGTGTGGATTTTAATGTGCAATTGGGATAAGGTGCATGTCAGTGATAGGTCACTATGAGTAGTGAGAGTTTATTCCCTGAGCGTTGCTCAACGTTGTTGTGCAGCGTTGTAGAGTCTGACGGCAGCAGGTAGGAATGATTTCCTGTGCCGTTCCTTAAGGCAGCGGGGTTGAATGAGTCTGCTGCTGAAGCTGCTCTGAAGCTTGTCCAGGGTTTTATGGAGGGGATGGGAGACATTGTCCATGATCACCAGCAGTTTTGCCAGCATCCTGTGCTCCACAACCTCCTCCAGGGTGACGAGCTTAGAGCCAACAACAGACCCTGCCTTCTTTATCAGTTTATTCAGTTTGTTCGCGTCTTTTGCTTTGATGCCCGCACCCCAGGACACCACAGCGAAGAAGATGGTGCTCGCGACAACAGACTGATAAAACATCTGAAGCATCCGGTTAGCTGGTAGTTAGCTGGTAACTATCTGTCAGCTAACTACACTTACCAAGATAACAAGGGCTAGTTAGCTGGTAACTATCTGTCAGCTAACTAAACGTCCTACCATAGCGGGGGCTAGTTAGCTGGTCACTATATGTCAGCTAACTACACTTACCAAGACAACAAGGGCTAGTTAGCTGGTAACTATATGTCAGCTAACTACACTTACCAAGACAACAAGGGCTAGTTAGCTGGTCACTATATGTCAGCTAACTACACTTACCAAGACAACAAGGGCTAGTTAGCTGGTCACTATATGCCAGCTAACTACACTTACCAAGACAACAAGGGCTAGTTAGCTGGGAACTATATGCCAGCTATTGACTGACGTTATTACTTAGCACAGCAGCAGCTCAGTTTGACTCTTTCCTTTTGTTCGTTCTACTTGTTTGTGACGGTCTTCGGTGCAGAAACTGGCAAGTGATGATCAATCACCAATTATTGGATCACATGGTTCCAATTAACACAATTTATATTCATTAAAAGGTGTAAGTGAAGTGTTTATTTTACAAGATCACGACGCTTTTAAAGTAATGAAAAGAATTATGAGTGGTACAAATATTATTGTAATTTAAACTCCTCATACTTACATCTCTGTACACGATGATACATTCAATTCACATTGACAATACACTTAAACATTTACATGAATGCAGAGAAGTTAACCAAATTAAAAACTATAGAACAGTTTATAACATACGTACATCAAGTCAGTCGTCAGGTTTATATGATTCAATACGTTTAGTTAAATATAATCTTTTAAATTGAAAAATATTCAGAGAACTTTTTAATTCATCCACAGTTTTCCTCCTTTAACAGATGATTTGTTCTAATGTTGTTCGTGCACTCGGCGCTGTTGAAAGTCAAACTTCCTCCTAGGATTTGCATTCTCTGATGTAAAAAACACAACTTTGCATTTAAACAACTGTACAGTAGAAGTGGAGAAAGGATCCCCCAGTTAGAGCTGGTTAATGTGGCCCGGGAAAGGGAAGTTTGGGGTCCCTGCTGGAGCTGCTGCCCCTGAGACCTGATCCAGGATCAGAGGCTGGAGCTGCTGCCCCTGAGACCTGATCCAGGATCAGAGGCTGAAGATGAGATGTGTATATATGTGTTACTCATACAGTGTTGGTGTCTGGTTTCAGTGAGGGTGGAGTCAGGTTGAGCTCCGAACACACACACACACACACACACACACACACACACACACACACACACACACACACACACACACACACAATGAAACCATTTGATTTCCTGTAAATGAAGAGAGGAGGAGCAAAACTGACTGTGATCCAGACTCATGACAACAGGGAGGTGCTGCGGACAACTGTTTACACTCAAACAAGACGAACAGGAAAGGAACCCTGGCAGTGAAGTGTTCGGTCGGCTCAGACTCCATTTTGGGAGGAGATAACGGAGCAAACTGGAGGCTGAGGCACGGTGGGTGTTAATCCTACTTTAAATTAGTTTCAGTTTTCTCCCTCTGTACTGGAGAGGAAAAACTGGACACAAAGTCCTGATTGGCTGAATAACACACTGTACTTTCTCCAAGTTTAATATTAACTTTATATAAGTTTAATATGCTTTTATTGTACTGCGTGTGTGTGTGTGTGTGTGTCTGTAATTACTTCCTGTTCTCTCCGTCTTGCGTATGACTCCTGTAAAAACTAGGGCTGCAGCTACTGAATCTTTTTGTAATCAAGTATTCTACCAGACGTGCGTGTGCGTGTGTCTGTGTGCGTGTGTGCGTGTGTTGGACCGATCTCTGGTCTAAGCGTATTGGCCGTTACCGATCCGATCCTGCTGTTGAATGAATGAAGCGTAAACCTGTCCGTGTGAGCGAAGGCATCAGGCTTGACATGTTATCACGGATATAAATGTACTTCATATTGTTTATTAACAAATAACAAAGTGTACATTAGCAGCAAAGATAAAATAAAGTACCTTTGATGCTCAAAAAGAAATGCTAATTAGTCAACATCGGCGCCGATATCCTGTCCGGCTATCGGATCCGTGCATCTCTAGTACAAACTTGTTTCCTCTAAATATTCTGAATTAAAAGTCTGTTACCGTTTTACCTTTCAGACTGACTTCAGATCAGAAGATGAGTGATTGTGTGGAGGAAGAGGAGGACGGTACAGAGTCTTTAGTATCTACCTGTCCGTCTATGAAGAGTGACCAGTCCATAGGATTTCCTCCAGACTTCAGTAATGAACCTGGGCCCTCACACACAGAGTAAGAGTTGCTACCCACTCATTTGTAGTTACTAAAGCCAATACTATGTGTTTCTTGATTTTGTTTGTGTATTAAAGTTTCAACTAAAGTTCATTTGCGAGCAAAAATATAGGAAACTGTTTGTGACACAAAGCGTTTGTGCAATCCTTGTTGTCTGTGAGAGCTGTCCGTCATCTAGCAACGCTGTAATCTAAACCAAACGTGATATCTATATTTAATTAATCTAAATGGCTTTTAAAAGATATGTGTCCGTAACTATTTGTGTGACATAAATAGAACCTCTTGTTGTCTGCAGATTTCAGCACAGACACAGATCAGCGTCTCCTGTACCAAGCTGTCTGTCTATGAAGAGTGACTTTTCCAAAGAGGAACCTCTGTACTTCAGTAATGAACCTGGACCCTCAGATACAAAGTAAAGCTGTTTTCTCATCACATGTAGCACACAACAGGAGATGGTCTGTGTCGGACTCATTCTCACTCATCGGAAACTCTGTTTGGTTTAGGGGAGGGATGGCGCGTGGGTAGAGCGTGCAGAACATGGTCAAATACCCAGTTAGTAATTGGTCAACGAGTCTTTTGCCGTTCCTTGAATTTGTCTGAAAATATCATTGATCGCATTTATGGACAGACGTTAACGAATCTCGTTGAGTCGTCAGTTAAACATTTTCGTTGACATCTTTGTGTAAATCATCCTTCTTCTTCACCCTCAGATGTTTGTGTTCTTACGGTTTCGTGCTAGCCACAAAAAAACCCACATTGCTGTGAATGATTTGACAGTGAGCTGCTCTGTTCACACATGGGCTCAAACGGGCATTACATACATTGTGTCCTCCTCCGGGTAAAGTCACGACATGTTTAGAGTTGTAGTGCAGGGGTGAAAGGGCCCTAAAAGAAGTGCTATTATATGAATTATTGTCATTTACCTCAGCCAATGTCATGTTTTTCAATTGTTTTGTAAAACTAAAATTCAACAGTTAAGGCAGTTGTCAATTATCTGCAGTTGTTTGTGTGCTAACAGCTACTGAAGTGGTCTACTGTATAAAGGATCAAGTGATATGGATAAATGTCTTGTTGTCTGCAGATTTCAGCACAGACAGAGATCAGCGTCTCTTGTACCAAGCTGTCTGTCTATGAAGAGTGACTTTTCCAAAGAGGAACCTCTGTACTTCAGTAATGAACCTGGACCCTCAGATACAAAGCAAGAGACTGTTTCTACTTCCAGGTGACCTGAAATTATATTTACCTACCAGGAGCACATCATAAACCTTACTGGAATTTTGTTTGATGTTTTATAGCAGCAACAATCAACAAATAATTTTAGTGATAAAAAAATGTCTTCACAGAAAAAGGAAGAGGAGTCACGGTTCTGTGGAGGAGCGGCTGTCCTGCTGTGCTTCCTGTCACGACGTCCTGCAAGATCCAGTCCGTACCAGCTGTGGACACTGGTTCTGCAGACACTGCATCATCTCTTGCTGGGACCAGTCTGCTTCACCAGGAGACTCCTCGTGTCCCCAGTGTGGAAAAAGATTCAGACCAAGACCAGGACAGACAGCCAGTCAGACCAGCACTATACAAAGTAAGGCTGTACATCACTGCTGAAAAAGGATTAAAGATGAAAGATCCTTGCTTTAATTATTCAAGCGTTTGTCATGAAAATCTCCAGATTCCAAAAATATTGTTCTTTATTCTTACATTTATATTTATTTCAGCAGTTAGTGGTCTGCAGAAGGCTTTAGAAGAACATAAGCTCAATCTCAAGAAGCGATGTGAACACGTGACTGAAGGAAGTGATAAAACAGGAAGTGATGAAACAGGAAGTGGAACCCCTCTCAATGACATCTACACTGAGCTCTTCATCACAGAGGGTCAGAGTGAAGAGGTTAATACCCAACATGAGGTGAGGCAGCTTGAGACCGCTTCCAAGAAGAAGATCTTCAGTGACGCTCCAATCAAGTGCCACGACATCTTTAAAGCCGTACCTGACCAGCACAACGTCTTTAAAGCCGTACCTGACCAGCACAACGTCTTTAAAGCCGTACCTGACCAGCACAACGTCTTTAAAGCCGTACCTGACCAACACAACGTCTTTAAAGCCGTACCTGACCAGCACAACGTCTTTAAAGCCGTACCTGACCAGCACAACGTCTTTAAAGCCTTACCTGACCAACACAACGTCTTTAAAGCCGTACCTGACCAGCACAACGTCTTTAAAGCCGTACCTGACCAGCACAACGTCTTTAAAGCCATACCTGACCAGCACAACGTCTTTAAAGCCGTACCTGACCAACACAACGTCTTTAACGCCTTACCTGACCAACACAATGTCTTTAAAGCCTTACCTGACCAACACAATGTCTTTAAAGCCGTACCTGACCAGCACAACATCTTTAAAGCTGTACCTGACCAACACAACGTCTTTAAAGCCATACCTGACCAACACAACGTCTTTAAAGCCCTACCTGACCAACACAACGTCTTTAAAGCCATACCTGACCAACGGAAACACATCAGAGTGGTCCTGACGAACGGCGTCGCTGGCGTTGGAAAAACCTTCTCGGTGCAGAAGTTCACTCTGGACTGGGCCGAGGGTTTGGAAAACCAAGACATCAGTGTGGTGATTCTGCTTTCGTTCAGGGAGCTGAACTTGATCAAAGATGAGCAGTACAGTCTTCTCCAGCTGCTGCAGGTTTTCCATCCAACGTTACAGAAGGTCACAGCACAGGAGCTCGCTGTCTGTAAACTTCTGTTCATCTTTGACGGCCTGGACGAAAGCAGACTTTCACTGGATTTCAGGGACATGATAGTTGTTTCTGATGTCACGCAGAAGTCATCAGTCAATGTGCTGTTGACAAACCTCATCAAGGGGAATCTGCTTCCCTCAGCTCTCATCTGGGTAACTTCCCGACCTGCAGCAGCCAACCAGATCCCTCCTGCATGTGTTGACAGGGCAACAGAAGTACGAGGCTTCACTGACCCCCAGAAGGAGGAGTACTTCAAGAGGAGAGTCAGTGATAGAGGTCTGTCCAGCAGAATCATCTCTCACGTCAATAAGTCCAAGAGCCTCCACATCATGTGTCAGATCCCAGTCTTCTGCTGGATCACTGCTATAGTTCTGACGGACATGTTGACTACAGACCAGGGAGAAGAGCTGCCCAAGACCCTGACTGAGATGTACTCACACTTCCTGCTGGTTCAGACAAAGAAGAAGATGCAGAAGTACGATGAGGGACATGAGACGAGTCCACAGGAGCTGATGGAGGCTGACAGGGAAGTTCTCCTGAAGCTGGGGAGGCTGGCGTTTAAACAACTGAAGAAAGGAAACATCATGTTCTACCAAAGAGACCTGGACCAGTGTGGTCTTGGTGTCATAGACGCCTCTGTGTACTCAGGAGTTTGTACAGCGATCTTCAAAGAGGAACGTGTTGCCTTCCAGCAAACAATCTACTGCTTCGTTCATCTGAGCATTCAGGAGTTTCTGGCTGCAGTCTACATGTTCCACTGTTTCACTGACATTAACAGAGCGGTACTGAAGGGATTCTTGGGGAAAAAACATGTTTATGCCAGCCTGGATGTCTTCCTGAAGGAAGCAATGATAAATTCCATGAAAAGTAAAAATGGCCGTCTGGATCTGTTTGTTCGCTTCCTTCACGGCCTCTCTCTGGAGTCCAACCAGAGGCTCTTAGGGGGACTGCTGGGTTGGACAGACAACAGTCCAGAAATCATCCAGAGAGCCATCAACAACCTGAAGGCAATGAACTCATACAAGATCTCTCCTGCCAGAAGCATCAACATCTTCCACTGTCTGACGGAGATGAACGACCACTCAGTCCATCAGGAGATCCAAGAGTTCATGAAGTCAGAGAACAGATCGAAGAAGAAACTGTCAGAGATCCAGTGCTCAGCTCTGGCCTACATGCTGCAGATGTCAGAAGAGGTTCTGGATGAGTTGGACCTGAAGAAGTACAACACATCAATAGAGGGACAACTGAGACTGATGCCAGCTGTGAGCAACTGCAGAAAGGCTGTGTAAGTCCAGATGTGATTACTACGTTCCAATTATCTATATAAAATGTTATGGTTTGTGTTTGATCAGGACAAAAAATGCACAACTCGACTCTGGTTCAAAGTGTCGTTAATGTTCAAAAAGGTGCAGGAATAGGTGCGAGGTGGAGGGGTGGTGCGAGGTCCCAGGATCCTGATGTGGTAGGTGAAGGCACAGAGGAGTGCGTGGATGCAGGTGGCGTGATGTGAGGTCCGCTGTAGGGGAATGGTGATGCAGTGAGAGAGCTCCGGGGAGCAGGCAGCAGGCAGGCAGGTCCACAGGCAGGCAGGTCCACAGGCAGGTCCACGGGCAGGTCCACAGGCAGGTCCACGGGCAGGCAGGTCCACAGGAAGGTCCACAGGCAGGCAGGTCCACAGGAAGGTCCACAGGCAGGCAGGTCCACAGGCAGGCAGGTCCACAGGCAGGTCCACAGGCAGGCAGGTCCACAGGCAGGCAGGTCCACAAGCAGGCCCACAGGCAGGCAGGTCCACAGGCAGGCCCACAGGCAGGCAGGTCCACAGGCAGGTCCACAGGCAGGCAGGTCCACGGGCAGGCCCACGGGCAGGTCCACAGGCAGGTCCACGGGCAGGCAGGTCCACAGGCAGGTCCACAGGCAGGCAGGTCCACAGGCAGGCAGGTCCACAGGCAGGCAGGTCCACGGGCAGGTCCACAGGCAGGTCCACGGGCAGGCAGGTCCACAGGCAGGTCCACAGGAAGGTCCACAGGCAGGCAGGTCCACAGGCAGGCAGGTCCACAGGAAGGTCCACAGGCAGGTCCACGGGCAGGTCCACAGGCAGGTCAACAGGCAGGCAGGTCCACAGGCAGGTCCACAGGCAGGCAGGTCCACAGGCAGGTCCACAGGCAGGCAGGTCCACAGGCAGGTCCACAGGCAGGCAGGCCCACAGGCAAGCAGGGAGGAAGTAACGATCAGGACTGCACAGCAAAGCACAGTAATATGAAGCAGGTCGCCAAAACACAGGCAGATTAGCTTCACAAGCTAAGCACAGGGCAAAAATACAAAGAAAGCCAGGTTCAGGAACAACCACGTAGACTGACGAAACGATCTGGCCATGAGCAGGAGAGAAACCAGTGGCTTTATGGGAGACTTGATTGTAGAGTGAGTTCCCCTGCTTCACCTGTGGAGCAGAAGCCACGCCCACATGCACACACAGCACACAGGGGGAGAGAGACAGGAGGAATAATACAGGGACACAACAACACACACAAGGAAAACTCAGGGCTGCCGTGATGGAATCATGTCAGAAAAGCTCATTGGTTAGGACAAAGTAATGTTAAGCTACACATTAAAAAACTTTACACATCTGATTGGCTCATAAATAGATTTTTCTAATCATCATTTATTCTTTATTCAGATTCAGGGGCTGCAGTTTGTCAGAGATCGGGTGTGCTTCTCTGGTGGCCTCAGCTATGAAGTCAAACCCGTCACACCTGAGAGAGCTGGACCTGAGTAACACCAAGCTGCAGGTTTCAGCAGTGAAGACGCTGTCAGCTGGACTTGAGAGTCCACACTGTAATCTGAAGACTCTGAAGTCAGTTCAAGTTCCAGTTCACCCTTTTTCTATCATGCTACTTGTCAGAAAATAAAACTGTTGTACAGACGCAACGTGCTTTTAACCTGCATCCTGTTGGCTTCAGTTTCTAAACATCTACGTTCTAAACCTTCTCTTCAGCTCTGAACAGATATTACACATTGAATGATTTCAAGCAAGGGGCGGCACGGTGGGGTGAAGGTTAGCACTGTCGCCTTACAGTGAGAGGATTCCTGGTTTGAATCCCGGTTGTCCTTCTGTGTGGAATTTGCATGTTCTCCTTGCGTCTGCATGGGTTTTCTCCGGGTTCTCCGGTTTCCTCCCACAGTCCAAAGACGTGCAGGTGTTGGGTTCATTGATGACTCTAAATCACCCGTAGGTGTGAATGGTTGTCTGTCTCTGTTCGTCTCTATGTGTCCTGTGATAGACTGGCGTCCTGTCCAGGGTGGACCCCGCCTCACGCCCGATGTCAGCTGGGATCTGCTCCAGCCCTCCGAGACCCTGATAGGGACAAGAGGCTGAAGATGAATGAATAAATGAATGATTTCAAGCAGGAACTTTGTCTTCTGAACATTCAACTTTGATTCTTTATTCAGATTGAGGAACTGCAGTTTGTCAGAGACCAGTTGTGCTTCTCTGGCCTCAGCCCTGAAGTCCAACCCCTCCCATCTGACGGAGCTGGAGCTGAGCAACAACAAAAAGCTGCAGGATTCAGGAGTGAAGCATCTATGTGATTTTCTGCAGAGTCCAAACTGTAAACTGAGGACTCTGAGGTCAGTAAAACAAGAGAAATCCTACACGATAATTTGCTCTGAACTTCTTAATCACTTGAAATACCTGTTGGTTGCCTGACAATAATAGATACATGCAATGTTTTCTTGTCCAACATTTCTGTGAAGCTATATGAGGCTGATGCTGACTGAATAGCTTAAACTGAACATGATTGTATTCTATGACTTCACTATATTCAATGTAGAACATATCTTGCAGGATGGAGACTTTTTAGGAGGTATTGTTACTAATCTAATGAATGCATGCTCAATTACGCACAGTTGGTAATCATCATACGTACGCAGCCATGTGTTTGTCTGAAGTTAGGAGTGTTTACTGAATCTGACATGGCACATGCGTACGAGCCCTCTGTGCTTAAACAAAAAAGATAAAGCTAAAGATAATGAAGCCCAATGTTCATGTCAGAGTGAGGGGACGATGGAGCGTGAGTTTGGCCGGAGAATCGGAGCAGCGGGGGCGGTGCTGCAGTCGCTCTATTGCACCGTTGTGACGAAAAGAGAGCTGAGGAAGACAAAGCTCTGGATCTACCCTCAGTCCTGGTTCCTACCCTCACCTGTGGTCCTGAAAGCTGGGTCAGGACCCAAAGAACCAGGTCCAGGTCAGGACCCAAAGAACCAGGTCCAGGTCAGGACCCAAAGAACCAGTTCCAGGTCAGGACCCAAAGATCCAGGTCAGGACCCAAAGAACCAGGTCCAGGTCAGGACCCAAAGAACCAGGTCCAGGTCCAAGCGTGTGAAGTGTGTTTCCTCAGGAGGGGGTCTGGAGTCTCCCTTAGAGAGAGGGGGAGAAGTTCAGCATCCGTGAGGAACTCGGAGTAGAGCCGCTGCTCCTTTGCGTTGAAAGGAGCCAGTTGAGGTGGTTCAGGATCATCTGGTCTGGATGAACCCTGGGCGCCTCCCTAGGGAGGTGTTCCAGGCACGTCCAGCTGGGAGGAGGCCTCGGGGAAGACCCAGGACCAGGTGGAGAGATTAGATCTTCACACTGGCCTGGGAACGCCTCAGGATCCCCCAGTTAGAGCTGGTTAATGTGGCCCGGAAAGTGAAGTTTGGGGTCCCTGCTGGAGCTGCTGCCCCCGAGACCCGACCCAGGACCAGAGGCTGGAGCTGCTGCCCCTGAGACCTGATCCAGGATCAGAGGCTGAAGATGAGATAAGATGAGATGAACGAAGCTCAATGTTCATTAAAGTTGCATCACTTTTTCTTTAATCAGGTTGAGTTCCTGCAGTTTGTCAGAGATCAGCTGTTCTTCTCTGGCCTCGGCTCTGAAGTCCAACCCCTCCCATCTGACGGAGCTGGACCTGAGAGGGAACAACCTGCAGGATTCAGAAGTGAAGCTGCTGTGTGATTTTCTCAAGAGTCCAAACTGCAGACTGAAGACTCTGAGGTCAGTCCAAGGACGCCCTGCTCTTATTTTACATGTGTATCATAAATTGAAACAACACTTTAACTTTATTTATTACATCTATACAATGATACATTTCCTTTGGTTCATATTTTAATTCATCTTTTTATCTTAACGATGTTCATTTCAATGTGTTTTAACAAATGATGTCAGATCATTGATGTCGATCTTTCAGAGCAGCTGTTTAAAGATGAATCAATCCTTTAATTACTGAGATCAGCTTTGGTGGTGACATTTGCATGACGTCTCTAGAAGGATGACATGATGACCAGTCACTCTCCTCATTTTAGAGAAAAGTTAGGTAATGTTGAGCTGCACATTTAAAACCTGAACACGTCTGATTGGTTTGTCTACATGATTTATTTTTTATTCAGATTGAGGCGCTGCAGTTTGTCAGAGATCAGCTGTGGTTCTCTGGCCTCGGCCCTGAAGTCCAACCCCTCCCATCTGACGGAGCTGGACCTGAGAGGAAACAACCTGAAGAAATCAGCAGTGAAGCTGTTGAATGATTTTCTGCAGAGTCCAAACTGCAGACTGAAGACTCTGAGGTCAGACACCCTCGTTTTTTCCGTGCTGACATTGAGATAATATGAAAGTTGTGGTAATACTAAACTGCAGATGGTGTGAGTGCAACCGTACCGCGTCTAGGAGCGGCACGCTTGCCGTCCACGGCCCGTTTGGGAGAGGTGGGCTTTAGTAAAGCACGTTTGCACGTGTACGAGCACGAGCGTGCGCACGTGTACGAGCACGAGGCCTACGGCGGTTCTGAGGTCATTTCCTGTGCGCCTGTTGGGACGTAGAAAAAAGAAGGAGGGACCATGCGCGGACATTTCAAACAATGGCGGTGAAAGGTTCACGTTGGTGTGATGAGGAGGTGGAGTGTTTACTGCAGATTTGGTCGATGAAAAGATTCAAAAACAGTCGACAAGACGCACAAAAACTCCGAGGTCTACGGAAAGATCTGGAAACAAAGCCACGCATCGCCATGACGTCATCAATGCGTGTGACGTGTTACGGCGTGATGACGTATAGGCAGCAAGAAGCATTCTCCGAGGCCCAGGTAGTGTGAGTACAAACGGGCCTGGAGGGGGGGACAAGGACCCTAAAGCACGGGGCACGGGACAGAGGCACAGTGGGACATGTTCGCGCATGGTCCCTCCTCCTTTTTTCTATGTCCCAACAGGCGCACAGGAAATGACCTCAGAACCGCCGTAGGCCTCGTGCTCGTACATGTGCCGCTCGTAGACGCGGTACGGTTGCATTCACACTGGTCAAAGGAACTAGACTTTAGCCGTGAAACGTGCTGGGGAACGGTACGGAGGAACAGTGGGAGTGCGCCTAAGATTGAGAGATGATTAGTGCAGGGGAACAAACAGACACATCATGGATTAGACACTGAATTAAATCAAGTGGGACAATTGTTTTCTAAAGTTCCATTATTTATCATTATTCAGGCTGTGGAGCTGCAGGATGTCAGAGATCAGCTGTGCTTCTCTGGCCTCAGCTCTGGAGTCCAACCCCTTCCATTTGACGGATCTGGAGCTGAGCAACAACTACAAGCTGCAGGATTCAGGAGTGAAGCTGCTGTCTGTTTTTCTGGAGAGTCCAAACTGTAAACTGGAGAACCTGAGGTCAGATATTTTTTCCTTTTGTGCGAAGATCAATGAAGCTTAGCAGAAAGTGTTGGAGTCACATTAGAACCAAGCCGTCTGGTGTGTGTAGAGGTCTGTAAGAACGCACAGAGCTGGGAACACGCTGGCTTACTTCACAACATCGCATCCTTGTCACGAGTCGTTTTAACATAACACACAGAAAGTTGATGCAGGACTCAGTTTTTACGTTGCCTAACAAGCTGTTCACCCATTGACAATACAAAACTAAACTATGTAAAAGGTTACACTAAAAATGTTACATAGCGATTAAGTCAAGTCAAGAGATCTTTATTGTCCCGGAGGTCAATTTGAGGTGCAGCCAACAACAACATGGATGACACAACTGATGATTTCTGATGAGTAGGAACTTGGTCTTCTAAAGTTTCCTCACTCTTTCTTTCTCCAGGTTGAGTTGGTGCAGTTTGTCAGAGATCAGCTGTTCGTCTCTGGCCTCCGCGCTGAAGTCCAACCCCTCCCATCTGAGGAAGCTGCAACTGAGTGGAAACAAGCTGCAGGATTCAGGAGTGAAGCTGCTTTGTGACTTTCTGGAGAGTCCAAACTGTAGACTGGAGAATTTGAGGTCTGCTGACTCTGTCTGACTATATTAGATCTCGTGTTAAATCTTATGTACCAGTAGGACTTGTGGTGGAGTGGTTCGTGCGTCCTTAGGGCTGAGTTGTCTGGATCCTTGTATTCCTGTTGGGGTCTCCCATGGCAAAGTGGTCTCAGGCGAGAGGGGAGCCGAGACTCAGTAGCTCAGTAGTTGGAGTGATTGAGAGGGAAATCCTCCCTGATCTAAACCAGAGCAGTCGTTTGTTATTGCACCCCTGTGCTGGTCATGGATTGTCTTTAACAAACACCGTGTTCAAATGTAAGGATGCCCATCAGCGTACGTGGTCCCAGAGCATCTCAGGCCAAAGGTTTAGAGGAGGTGCATGAATGTTGGGATATTTGGGTGATGTCTGTAGAAGGCTGACATTATAGATAGATAGATAGATAATCCCTGAGGGGACATGAGGTCATCGTAGCAGCCGTACAATAGGAACAGAAATACATTAAGAGTACAGTTTAGCAATTTAATACACTATAAACAATTTACTAAGTGGATTTTAAGGTGCAAGATGAAGAGAGAAAGGTGCATTTTTAATGGCAGTGGTAGATTTCTGTAATAAGTCACTAGAATGATGCGATTGTGTTTCCTGAGCGTTGCTGTGAAGCATCATAGAGTCCGAGGGCAGCAGGTAGGAATGATTTCCTGTGCCGTTTTTTAAGGGCGCCCTCCCACTGTGCCTCCGTCTCGTGCCCCGTGCTTTAGGGTCCTTGTCCCCCCCTCCAGGCCCGTTTGTACTCACACTACCTGGGCCTCGGAGAATGCTTCTTGCTGCCTATACGTCATCACGCCGTAACACGTCACACGCATTGATGACGTCATGGCGATGCGTGGCTTTGTTTCCAGATCTTTCCGTAGACCTCGGAGTTTTTGTGCGTCTTGTCGACTGTTTTTGAATCTTTTCATCGACCAAATCTGCAGTAAACACTCCACCTCCGCATCACACCAACGTGAACCTACCGCTCCTAGACGTGGTACGGTTGCACTCACACTGGTCAAAGGAACTAGACTTTAGCCGTGGAACCTGTTTGGGCACGGTACGGAGGAACAGTGGGAGGGCGCCCTTAAGCTCGTCCAGGGTTTCGTGGAGGGGATGAGAGAATATAATGCTCCGCAGTAACACAATGACAAAGTCACTACTTATGTTAGAGAAAGGCTTGTTGACCAGGACAGAGGGATGTTGAGCTGCACATTTAAACCTTTGTAAATGGATTCTACTTTCTTTCTTCCTGATGCAGATTGAGTTCCTGCAGTTTGTCGGAGATCAGCTGTGCTTCTCTGGCTTCAGCCCTGAAGTCCAACCCCTCCCATCTGACGGAGCTTCAGCTGAGTAAGAACAAGCTGCAGGATCCAGGAGTGCAGCATCTGTGTGACTTTCTGCAGAGTCCAAACTGTAGACTGGAGAATCTGAGGTCAGACTCCATTTTTTACTTCTGTGCTGAGATGAATATGATGTGAAAGGTGTGGAGACACTTACCTGCAGACATGCGGCGGATGTTATACTGATCTTTATTGAAGTAGAAGCAGGTGGTCATCGAACTGTACAGCAAGGGTTCTCTGTCTGACTTATTGTGTCATGAACGTTGAGGGGAATAATTTCGAGGAGCGGGACCCAAATGCAGACAGCAAACGGCAAATAACAAACAGGGAACGGTGGAAAACAGGAACGGGGTCCGGGTGTAGAGGACAAATAACAAACGTGGAGATCAAACCCGAATAACTCCAAAATGACGGACCTTCTGTTTTCTTGGGGATTCAATTCCTTAACTTCGCTTGATAAATTGTTCAACTCTAGTCTCATCTCATCTTCAACCGCTTATCCTGGATCAGGTCTCGGGCGCAGCAGCTCCAGCATGGGACCCCAAACTTCCCTTTCCCGGGCCACATTAACCAGCTCTAACTGGGGGATCCTGAGGCGTTCCCAGGCCAGTGTGGAGATCTAATCTCTCCACCTGGTCCTGGGTCTTCCCCGAGGCCTCCTCCCAGCTGGACGTGCCTGGAACACCTCCCTAGGGAGGCGCCCAGGGTTCATCCTTACCAGATGATCCTGAACCACCTCAACTGGCTCCTTTCAACACAAAGGAGCAGCGGCTCTACTCCGAGTTCCTCACGGATGCTGAACTTCTCCCCCTCTCTCTAAGGGAGACTCCAGACCCCCTCCTGAGGAAACACATTTCACACGCTTGGACCTGGACCTGGTTCTTTGGGTCCTGACCTGGACCTGGTTCTGTGGGTCCTGACCTGGACCTGGTTCTTTGGGTCCTGACCCAGCTTTCAGGACCACAGGTGAGGGTAGGAACCAGGACTGAGGGTAGATCCAGAGCTTTGTCTTCCTCAGTTCTCTGTTCATCACAACGGTGCGGTAGAGCGACTGCAGCTCCGCCCCCGCTGCTCCATCGTCCCCTCACTCGTGAACCAGATCCCGAGGTCCTTGAACTCCTTCACTTGGGGTCAGGACTCATTCCAGACCTTGAGTAAACAATCCGCCGGTTTCCTGCTGAGAGCCACTTCCAGTTGTTTGGGTTTATATTTTCTGAACCTTCTCCAGCTCTGAACAGATCATTAACATCTAAAGCTTCCTCTGTTCTTAATCAGGTTGAGTTCCTGCAGTTTGTCAGGGATCAGCTGCTTTTCTCTGGTCTCGGCTCTGAAGTCCAACCCCTTCCATCTGAGATACCTGGACCTGGGTGTCAACAACCTGCAGAACTCAGGAGTGGAACTGCTGAAGGCTCTGGAGGAGATTTCAAACTGCAGACTGGAGACCAAGTGAGTAGAGGTTTGGAGTCAGCTCATGCTGGTGTCAGCAGTTTTGTGAGATCCAGTATTAAACTCCAGTCTTCTCAGTGGAGAATGGTCAGTCTCTGTAAACACTGACGCATGACTTATGTTCTTTTTCTCTCATCAGAACGGACGTGTGGGATGATGACTATGAGTCTGACTATGACTATGAGTCTTACTATGACTATGAGTCTGACGATGGGTCTGACTGTGAGTCTTACGATGAGTCTTACGATGAGTGTGACGATGGGTTTGACTATGAGTGTGACTCTGAGTCAGAACGCTGGTTGTGGTGAGAGGATCAGCTAATTCCTGATGATCCAGAGAAGTTGATGCAGCAGCTTCTGTTTCCTGGCGGTAGAGGCGAGAGCAGACGCCTGTACTTTGTGGTTAACGAGGTAACTCCGGGTTTTCTGTGTTAAAGTGGGTTCACTTGTTACTGGGGTACATTGCTGTGGTTACTTATGGTGCACACCTATCCTGCTCCGGAGCAGGCCATTTCCCAGATAACTGATTAAACTGTTAAGCACCGCCTTCTGACTCCACTCTGTTATTATTACACACACACACACACACACACACACACACACACACACACACACACACACACCCACACCCCAGCAGGACCTATAAACACGCATTAATGGAGAGGTGTCAGAGCGAAGTTGCCAGTGGATCGGCGCCCCGAGCAGTTGGGGGTTCGGTGCCTTGCTCAACAGCACCTCAGCTGTGCCCAGGAGGTGAACTGGCACCTCTCCAGCCACCAGTCCACGCTCCATTCATGGTCCACACAGAGAGTCGAACCGGCGAACCTCCGGCTCCCTGCCTAGTCACCTATAGACTGAGCTACTGCATATCGACTCATCTAGAGCAGGGGTGTCAAACTGATCCAGGAAAGCTCGGATGTGTTTTTATTCTAACCAAGCAAAAACACACCTGATCCAACAAATCACCTGTGTGAGGACGAGTCAGGTGTGTTCTTCTCAGGACCCAAAGAACCAGGTCCAGGTCAGGACCCAAAGAACCAGGTCCAGGTCAGGACCCAAAGAACCAGGTCCAGGTCAGGACCCAAAGAACCAGGTCCAGGTCAGGACCCAAAGAACCAGGTCCAGGTCAGGACCCAAAGAACCAGGTCCAGGTCCAAGCGTGTGAACTGTGTTTCCTCAGGAGGGGGTCTGGAGTCTCCCTTAGAGAGAGGGGGAGAAGTTCAGCATCCGTGAGGAACTCGGAGTAGAGCCGCTGCTCCTTTGCGTTGAAAGGAGCCAGTTGAGGTGGTTCAGGATCATCTGGTAAGGATGAACCCTGGGCGCCTCCCTAGGGAGGTGTTCCAGGCACGTCCAGCTGGGAGGAGGCCTCGGGGAAGACCCAGGACCAGGTGGAGAGATTAGATCTCCACACTGGCCTGGGAACGCCTCAGGATCCCCCAGTTAGAGCTGGTTAATGTGGCCCGGGAAAGGGAAGTTTGGGGTCCCCTGCTGGAGCTGCTGCCCCTGAGACCTGATCCAGGATCAGAGGCTGGAGCTGCTGCCCCTGAGACCTGATCCAGTATCAGAGGCTGGAGCTGCTGCCCCCGAGACCTGATCCAGGACCAGAGGCTGGAGCTGCTGCCCCTGAGACCTGATCCAGGATAAGAGGCTGGAGCTGCTGCCCCCGAGACCTGATCCAGTATCAGAGGCTGGAGCTGCTGCCCCTGAGACCTGATCCAGGATCAGAGGCTGGAGCTGCTGCCCCTGAGACCTGATCCAGGATCAGAGGCTGGAGCTGCTGCCCCTGAGACCCGATCCAGGATCAGAGGCTGGAGCTGCTGCCCCTGAGACCTGATCCAGGACCAGAGGCTGGAGCTGCTGCCCTTGAGACCTGATCCAGGACCAGAGGCTGGAGCTGCTGCCCCTGAGACCTGATCCAGGACCAGAGGCTGGAGCTGCTGCCCCTGAGACCTGATCCAGGACCAGAGGCTGGAGCTGCTGCCCCTGAGACCTGATCCAGGACCAGAGGCTGGAGCTGAGAGGCCACGGTTTGCTGTCGTCTGATGTGGAGGTGGGATGTTTGCTCAGGCCCCCCCCCCCCCCCCCCCCCCCCCCCCGACCCTGATGCATCACTTCTCTTCTTCTTGTCTTTATTCCTTCAGAGATCCTGAACCCAGAGTCTCTGCAGACCTGTTTCTCCTTGTGTTGCAGCTCCCCCCGGTGGATCCACTGAGTATTACAGTTAATTTCACAGACGTCTACAGAACAATGGGAGGTGACGACACAAATTTACCTTATTACCACTAATAAAAACATCCGTTCTCACATTATAACACGTTTATTTTTAGCTTTTTACGAAGAGAAAGAAGTTGATAAAACCTGAATGTCGCCTGTAATGAATCACGGCTTCACATAATAACGTTAATTAACCTTTAACTGTGTGTGTTTGAGGTAAAACACACATGGATGTAGATATTTTGGGGGTGAATCTGACGTTAAACGGCCTCAGCACCTTTAACACCTTTAATGTTTTTGGGGTCGGCGACTTTTCTCAAACTGTGGCTTCACAACACGTTTCACATTTGGTGACTAAACTAAAATGCTACACATTAAAAAACACACACACGTACAGACGACCACGGTGGCTCCTCAGGGTCTGAGCGCCATCAGTAGTTTAGGAAGTTCCAGTGTCGTGATTTTGTTTTTTAGCTTTGATGAAACGAGTTCATGCAAACGCTGCGGAGGGAAACATGCAGAGGAAAGACGGAGGGATTGATCCGCTGTTTGAGCCTCAACGCGTCCCTGAACGCGTCCATGAACGTGTCTCTGACGCGTGGATCGCCCCGCAGCGTCCCCTCCAGATGCAACGATCACTTGCTCTGGTGTTTTAGTTGAGAAAGTTCTGTCTCAACAGCGTCCGTGCGTTCGCGTTTCATGGCGTTCTCACTTGTTCGTGGCGTGAAAACAAATGATCCAGCTGTTTAAAAGTTTAAGGAAACTTCGGGTTTGTGTTCAGAAGTCTGGGTCGTGTACCCGATGTGTACGTGTGTGGAGTCTCGTACTGACGGTTTAAGTCCCTGGAAAAAAGTCTCCTCTTGCTCAGTAACTGCTGCCTGAGTGCCGTCGAGCAACGCCCAGCGTGCAGGTTGTGTTTTCCAGTGTAGCAGAAGATGCTGAGTCAGCATTTCCTGTAGTAAACAAAGCTAAATTAAATACTGTCTGCAGCCTGAATCACGTCCCGGTCTGGTTCCACTGCACCCTAGCGGACGGGGGCGTGCAGCGCCGCCCCCAGACCCAGGTACTCGAGGTTCTCCGCCGCCGGGAGGAACCGACCGTTCCCGGGTAAAGGGGGCGTGGCCTGCGGCAGGAAGTCGGCCCGGTAGTCCGGGTTGTCGAGGCTGTCGCTGGCGGCGAGAGGGAGCGAGCTCCGGGCGGTGTTCAGGTACTCTGGCGCCTCGGGGACTCGAGCGAAAGGCTTCAGGTCGTCCAGCGGGGAGGGGAGCGAGGCGGCGCCCCAGCCCAGGCTCAGGTCCTCGTAGTTGGGATTCAGAACCTCGGACAGCCTGCTGCTCCGGCTGGTGTCGCTCGTACTCTGGTTCATGTACTCTGAGACGCAGAAGAGCAGGAGAGTGATTCGTTATATTTACTCTTGGACTTCATGATAGTAACTTCAATGCAGCTGCTGTAAAGCTACACTGTTGGTCTGCAACACAGAAACTACTTGGTTAATTACCCACAATGCCCCTGTTTGATTAGTTAGCACCGCTGTCTGTACAGACCCACAGCTGACGGACAGGACAGGAGGAAACTGCAGTTAAGTCAGGAAATGATGTCTTTAAGCAGATGTTGACGGGGATCGAATCGATCACGTGTTACACTGGGAGCATTAGCGCTGCCGTCGCTACGATGGATAACGTTAGTTCACCTCTGTGGCTTTTACAACGACCGCGAACTAAAGATACGAAACAGCAGATAAATAAACAACGAGCAGCTTCACAGACAGATTCAAATCTTCATATATGATCAAAATAGTTTGTAAATATGTGTTTTAGTACTTTAGTGCTGTTTGGATCTGATTCCTGTCTTTGTCCGGTGGAGTTAGTCTCGTCTGAGCGCGTCGAACCAAAATGATTCACATCTTTAAATAAACACGCACTTTTTTTACTCCATCCTCCGGGGACAATCTAAATAAAAGCAGATTTAGTACTCTGACTAAATTAATTTAAAATAAATAAATAAAATTAATTTAAAAATAAATATAAAGCAGATTTAGTACTCTGACTAAATTAATTTAAGAATAATTCAATAAAATTAATTTAAGAATAAATAAATAAAAAGCAGATTTAGTACTTTGACTAAATACTTACATAAAAACATAAATATCTAAATAAATCCTTAAATAAATATTATTATTATATAAATAAATACATGGATAAATGTGAAATAAATATAATTATAGAAATAAATCTTTAAATAAATAATTTGTTCAAATTGCAAATAAAGAATATTTAAAAAAGATGGTTTTTGGTTCCAGCTGAAGAAACCGAGTTTTTAGGTTCTGAACCAAATTATTTTGGTTTCAAATATAAAATAAATATATAAAATAAATATAAATATAAATATAGAATATAAATGAGGAGCTCTTTTCCAAAACGCTATAAATCCATTTTAATAGTTTAATAATACATTTTTTACCCAGACATTTGGTTCATATTCATTTATCTTGTCAGAATGGTTTATTGGCTCAGTCTGAACGTGTTGAACGAACGGACGACACAAAAAACTCTCCCTCTTCAGAGCGCCGCCATGTTGGATCACATAGAACGCTCCCTGGATTCTGATTGGTCGAGAGGACGTTTGGCGTTCAGGCTAAAACAGGTTTGGCGCTGGTCGCCGTTTGGAAAGGAACTGCATCTTGAGACCATTTTACACAGGAACTCTCTCAACTTTTAACTTTTGAACTTTTTGAGTCGCTCTGTTTTCTTTGTGGTCGTTTTGAGTCGTTTTCAGTCGCTGTTTGTTTGGTTTTGGTCGTTTGTAATGACTTTGGGTCAATTTGTGGTCGTTTTACAACTATTTACGGTCATTCTACACGTCTTTGTGGTCATTTTACAACTATTTACGGTCTTTCTACATGTCTTTGTAGTCGTTTTGCACACTTTTTGGAGAGTTTTGCATCCACTTTTGGTAATTTTACACCTTTTGTGGCGTTTTTACGTCGATTTAAGTTGATTTGCATTCATTTGTGGTCATTTTCAGTCTCTTTTAGTTGGTATTTGTTTGGTTTTGGTCGTTTAGTGTCATTTTGGAAAGGAACTGCATCTTGAGACCATTTTAAACAGGAAATAAAGCGATTTGGCAGAAACACTGATGAAGCAGTGAAAAGGTTCTGTAAACAGCAAAGTGGCTCAAACTCATTTGTTTAATTTGGCTTTGATCTCGTTTTGGAAAAGAGCTCTTCACTTCACCTGTTCCTGTTCCTGTTGATGTGAAATTCTCTAAATGAAACTTTAGACGCGTTGATGAAGCGCTCTTACGACACAAACGTGTTTTATCTCTTTGACTCTTTGATTTAATTAGTGTTTTGTTTTCCAGTTGTTGTTGAAAACATCGTTTGTGTTCTGCGTGTTTGTACCGTGGTCAGTGAAGTCGTCCTTCCCCGCCGCGCTGTGAGTCGGGTCGCTGATGTACCGCAGAGCGATGCTGTTCATCCGGACGGGACGACCGTTCTGAGACAAAGACACACAAGAGGCGTTAACGTGACGCGTTCGTTTCCTTTCATCCGCCTCTTTATAAACTTTCCAGGTCCGGAGAGACCAAACAGATGTAAACACTTCCTGGGTCGGGGGTTTGAGTACCGTGGCGCTGCAGGGGCGGCTCTCCTGGTTCTCCAGTGCTTTGGACGGAAGCAGATACTCGTCGGCGTCGACCACGTCCTCCATGTCGTCGGAGCTCAGCAGGCGAGAGTAAAAGCGGCTGTCGGTGGGACTGGGGAGGTCGCCCTGAGACAGGAGGCACGTCAGACTGTGTTCAGTTTCATTTTTCACAACTTTAGAGCAGAGAAAACACAGGATTATGACCAAAACGTCCAAAGTTTGACCTTAAAACCGTCACGCAGTCATTGGTAACTGTGCAAAACGACGTGCGTGGGACCGTGAAAGGAGACGCAAATAATGTTTTGATGCAGTTTGAGTTACACACGATGTTTGGCGTTGTGGCCCGGCGTTATCGGAGCCTGAAAACAGGATCTTTAGAAACCAGGTCCCAGAGTGTGAGGATTGTAAACGCCCCCCATAGCGTTGTGGTCTGGACGGTGAAAGGTCAGACTTTGTTAAAGGACGGCGTCATGGCCCCACCCCCGACCTCTGACCCCGCGGCGTCACATAACAACAACAGTGCTGCTGCGTGAGAGGACAGAGACGGACCCAGAGGCTGTTTACTGAACTGGACTCTGAGCCACATGCATGGGACTGAATGAGGCCCAGCACAGATTTAGGATCCAGGACCAGGACCAGGACCTGGACTCTGAGCCACATGCATGGGACTGAATGAGGCCCAGCACAGATTTAGAATCCAGGACCAGGACCAGGACCTGGACTCTGAGCCACATGCATGGGACTGAATGAGGCCCAGCACAGATTCCTTTCTTGTGGTCGTTTATAAAGCAGCAGTTTACTGTGATTTCATTTAGTTTGGAGTGAAACTCTTAATGCATGGGTGTCAAAGTCAAGGCCCGGGGCCCAGATCCAGCCGTGAATGAATGATCTCGTCCCCCGGGATGATATTTGAGTAGCATTAGAACCGGCTGCACGCCACAACCGCCTGCTGGTGTTTTTCAAGCACCACAACTACATTACCCACAATGCAACGGCAGCCCGCAAACTCACTGCAGCGCCGCAAGTGGGTCATCAGCATTCAGGGCAGATGTCAACTTTCAGCCCCCCCCCCCCCCCCCCCCCCCTTGGTGAGTAAAATGTGATTATGACACACACACACACAGACAGACAGACAGAGACACACACACACACACACAGACACACACACACACACTCGGTGTACCTGCACGACCAGGTATCTGGACGGATCTCTGGCCATCTTTGAAAACTCCACTATCAGCTCTCTGAACCTGGGACGACTGGACGGGTCGATCATCCAACCTGGAGAATGAGAACGCAGCTTTAAGTGGACATTAGAGAGAATGCAGCTTTAAGTGGAGTCTCCTCCTGCTGGACATTAGAGAGAATGCAGCTTTAAGTGGAGTCTCCTCCTGCTGGACATTAGAGAGAATGCAGCTTTAAGTGGAGTCTCCTCCTGCTGGACATTAGAGAGAATGCAGCTTTAAGTGGAGTCTCCTCCTGCTGGACATTAGAGAGAATGCAGCTTTAAGTGGAGTCTCCTCCTGCTGGACATTAGAGAGGATGCAGCTTTAAGTGGAGTCTCCTCCTGCTGGACATTAGAGAGAATGCAGCTTTAAGTGGAGTCTCCTCCTGCTGGACATTAGAGAGAATGCAGCTTTAAGTGGAGTCTCCTCCTGCTGGACATTAGAGAGAATGCAGCTTTAAGTGGACATTAGAGAGAATGCAGCTTTAAGTGGAGCCTCTTACATTTCACCATGATCATGTAGACGTCGATGGTGCAGATGGGGGGCTGGGGCAGCCGGTCTCCTCTCTCCAGCACCGAGGCGATCTCACTGGCCGGGATGCCGTCGTACGGCTTGGATCCAAACGTCATGAGCTCCCACACCGTCACACCTGCAGACCCCAGACCTCAGACCTCAGACCACAGACCTCAGACCTCAGACCACAGACCCCAGACCCCAGACCACAGACCTCAGACCCCAGACCTCAGACCCCAGACCTCAGACCCCAGACCTCAGACCTCAGACCACAGACCCCAGACCCCAGACCACAGACCTCAGACCCCAGACCTCAGACCCCAGACCACCCACTGCTCATACGGACGTAACTCAAAGTGATGTTTGCACACAGTTCACTTGGTGTTATTGCAGTTTTACCATGAATCAAAGGAACAAACAAAAACACAGCATCAAAGTCTCCACTAAGACCAGAACCAGGGACACGTTCGTCTCTAGGATGGAGGAGGATTTGGAGAGGAACTCTCCGGTGTTTGGATTCTCCACAGCGTCTCCCCGTCTCTTCTTCTCCGGTGTTGGTGTGTTTCTGTGGCAGTTACAGCGCCACCTCCAGGCCTGGCATGGGTACTACAGCGTTTGGAGTCGCTGCACCTGGTTTCTGTGGACGCACACATTTAGGATCCAGGACCAGGAACAGGACCAGGAACAGGACCAGGACCAGGACCAGTGGAAAAGGGAACTTTTTAAGAACGACGGACCGCGTAGACAAATCTAAGGTGTGCATGTCCTTGAGAGCCGATCACGCCGACCACATTTGAAGACGCGTTCTTTCAGCAGCGAACTCCAGTGTGTCGTCTGCGTGCGTTGAAACATCGTTTACATGGATGCCACCTGTAGTGTTGGGATATTGCCCGTGCACCGAGGTCACAGCGAAATTCTTCACTGGAAATGCACTTTCTAAAGTCCACCAATCAGAAACGACGCATTTGGACTTTGCGAACAGAAGTGACGCGTTGGTTCCCCACCTCGTCGAAGTCTGACTCAGGTTTTCTTAAATCACACGTGACCTCGGGCGCTGACCTCTGTTAACTCACCGTAGCTCCAGACGTCACTCTGGTGCGTGTAGGTCCACTGGAGGATTGACTCCAACGCCATCCACTTAATGGGAACCTGCAGAGAGAGAGAGACAAACGGACTGACTACGGGAGACGCGTTTAAAACCCAAACAATCAACATCATCGTTGGAAAACAGCGTTTCTCGTGCGTCACCTGTGTAGCGATGACAAAGTTGTGTATATATGAACGCACCTTTCCTCCGTCGGCGTGGTACGCCTTCTCGTCGGCTGTCAGCAGCTTGGCGAGGCCGAAGTCAGTGATCTTGACGTGGTTGGGAGTTTTCACCAGGACGTTCCTCGCCGCCAGGTCTCGATGCACCAGGTGACGCTCCTCCAGGTAGTTCATCCCCTGCACACACACACACACAGGTTTGAATGGGTGAGGGTTAGCATGAGTTAGCATTCACAGTCTGTATCGCTGTCTCGTTGCTGTATCACTCAACAAACATGGTGACCAGAAGCGTAGCACCATGAAGGCCAGTGTAGCACCATGATGACGCGTTTTAATCACCTGTTTAAAATGTTACCCCTCCATTAAATGGTCTTAACCACTGAATATCCGCCTCGTAGCTTTGGCTCAGAAGGCCGTTACCATCTATTCACATGGTGCACTCGGCGTTAGCTCATTCAGGCGCCGCCTTTTAACGCTCTGGGCGTCCCGTTGTGGATTCAAACGAAGGTGATGGAGCTCGGTTAGGTCGTTTCAGATCCCTCTCCTGCTGGAACGTGTTTGGATCGTGTAGCTTTTGGTTTATTTTATACGCAACACTCGTAACGTAACTGACAGAAGCTGTTGACACCTGCACAGTCGTGGCAGTGATGACGTCAGCGCGTCTCGTAGGTGTGGATAGGGACTCTGATGACACCCAGTCAGTCAGTTTTTATACTTTATAGCTCAAACATTGTCAGAGACTCCTTTTTGTCCTGGAAGACGTTCGTAGCGTTTCACTCGGTTGTTCACACGGAAGTCTGAACCCTGACTCCTTTCTCATGTCGGATCGTCGGTTTTGTTAAGTTGCAGAAGTTTGTCGGACGCAGATTCCACTAATCCGGAGCTTTACGCCCGTCAGGACTCACAGGTCTGATAACTGGCATCTTAACGCTGCGCACACACGCAGACTCTCCACTGAGCTCCTGACCTCGTTGTTTGTGATTTTCCCAGCACTTTGAAAAATCCAAGTGAGACTCAGAGCGGAGCCTGAACAGATTAGCACCTGCTGTGTTCAGGCTAATGGGCCTCTGCAGGCTTACAGGGCGCAGCAGGCAGCTGAGGCCTCAGGCGCAGATTTCCTGCTTAATTAAAATGTAAACACAGACATGAGCTCATGAGTAAACGGCTGCCGGTGTGTAGAAGATCTACGGAGACGATTTACCATGGACAGGATATCGAGGTGTAGTCGTGGTGGAGAGGGGCTGCAGTTCGGTGGGCTGAGGATCTGGTCTCTGCTTTTTGCGGATGATGTGGTCCTGATGGCGTCGTGGGTCAGTGACCTTCAGCACTCATTGGATCGGTTCACAGCCGAGTGTGAAACGGCCGGGATGAGGATCAGCACCTCTGAATCTGAGGCCATCTGAGGACAGGGAGGCAAAGCTCTGGATCTACCGCTCAGTCCTGGTTCCTACCCTCACCTGTGGTCATGAAAGCTGGGTCAGGACCCAAAGAACCAGGTCCAGGTCAGGACCCAAAGAACCAGGTCCAGGTCAGGACCCAAAGAACCAGGTCCAGGTCAGGACCCAAAGAACCAGGTCCAGGTCAGGACCCAAAGAACCAGGTCCAGGTCAGGACCCAAAGAACCAGGTCCAGGTCAGGACCCAAAGAACCAGGTCCAGGTCCAAGCGTCTGAAATGTGTTTCCTCAGGAGGGGGTCTGGAGTCTCCCTTAGAGAGAGGGGGAGAAGTTCAGCATCCGTGAGGAACTCGGAGTAGAGCCGCTGCTCCTTTGTGTTGAAAGGAGCCAGTTGAGGTGGTTCAGGATCATCTGGTAAGGATGAACCCTGGGCGCCTCCCTAGGGAGGTGTTCCAGGCACGTCCAGCTGGGAGGAGGCCTCGGGGAAGACCCAGGACCAGGTGGAGAGATTAGATCTCCACACTGGCCTGGGAACGCCTCAGGATCCCCCAGTTAGAGCTGGTTAACGTGGCCCGGGAAAGGGAAGTTTGGGGTCCCCTGCTAAAGCTGCTGCCCCTGAGGACCGACCCCGGATACGTGGCTGAAGATGAGCAGAGACCCGGCTCACCTTGGCGATCTGGACACACCAGTTCAGCAGCCACTGGGCCCCGATGTTCTCCCTGTGGTGTCGCACGTAGTCCAGCAGGCAGCCGTACTGCATCAGCTGAGTCACCAGCTGGACCGACGACGTCAGGCAGATCCCCAGCAGACGACACACGTGAGGGTGATCCACGCTCGCCATCACGTACGCCTCCTACACACACACACACGCACACACACGAATGTTAGTGTTGAAACACGTCCAATAAACCGCACAAAGTCCACAATCACTGCCGGACAGTGAGGTGTTTTTCTGCAGTTTATTTCAAATAAATGAAAAAGTTTTTACGGTTAAAACTTGATTGAATTTTGAATAAAAACAAACTTTAAACAAGAACAATAAAGAAAAATGTACACACGTGCAACAAAACGCAGCAGACGAAGACGATAAACCAGAGAAAAGAACAATTTCAAAGCAAGGAAACTAAGGAGCTGAGCCCTGGGTTTGTCTTTAGTGGGGATCCATCTCTAAATCCATACACAATATACTTATTTTGACCAATTAATAGATTCATAACCTTTAATCTCTTATTTTCTTCACTCAAATTAATCATTTGCACGTTCATCAAGACGTGAAACCTGAAAATAAGTGATTCCCAACATCGAATATCCACGTTTAAAGGCAAGAATGACGTCGTTTGTCGGCGTGATTTTGCAAAATAATAACATATAAATATAAAAGAAAGAGGAGAAAACAAGCAGGAAAGAAGAGGAAGAGAAGGGGAACTGGAAAACCATGAAAGAAGAGGAGCGAGGAGCTGAAACAAAGACTCAGACACTCACATCCAGGATTTCTGTGTTGGCTTTAGGCGACGTGGCTTCGCGGAGGACTTTGATGGCTACGGGGATCCGCACGTTCTCCCCCTCAGGGATCCACAGACCCTAATAAAACACGTTCATAACGTTCAATACAGTGATGGAAATGTGCAAACGTGTGAAATAATGAAGGCAACAGAGTCTCCAGAAGTTACTTTATGCTGAAGTTGGTGTAAAGAGTTAAGATTGACGCTGTTTGACCTGATGGTGGCGCCAGATGAGCACCTGGGAACCATCAACCCGTCCAATAATACGTGACAGGATCAGCACCTCTGGATCTGAGGCCGTGGCTCTCAGCAGGAAACCGCTGGATTGTTCCTCCGGGTCTGGAACGAGTCCTGACCCCAAGTGAAGGACTTCAAGGACCTCGGGATCTGGTTCACGAGTGAGGGGACGATGGAGCAGCGGGGGCGGAGCTGCAGTCGCTCTACCCTCAGTCCTGGTTCCTACCCTCACCTGTGGTCCTGAAAGCTGGGTCAGGACCCAAAGAACCAGGTCCAGGTCAGGACCCAAAGAACCAGGTCCAGGTCAGGACCCAAAGAACCAGGTCCAAGTCAGGACCCAAAGAACCAGGTCCAGGTCAGGACCCAAAGAACCAGGTCCAGGTCAGGACCCACAGATCCAGGTCCAGGTCAGGACCCAAAGAACCAGGTCCAGGTCAGGACCCAAAGAACCAGGTCCAGGTCCAAGCGTGTGAACTGTGTTTCCTCAGGAGGGGGTCTGGAGTCTCCCTTAGAGAGAGGGGGAGAAGTTCAGCATCCGTGAGGAACTCGGAGTAGAGCCGCTGCTCCTTTGTGTTGAAAGGAGCCAGTTGAGGTGGTTCAGGATCATCTGGTCTGGATGAACCCTGGGCGCCTCCCTAGGGAGGTGTTCCAGGCACGTCCAGCTGGGAGGAGGCCTCGGGGAAGACCCAGGACCAGGTGGAGAGATTAGATCTCCACACTGGCCTGGGAACACCTCAGGATCCCCCAGTTAGAGCTGGTTAATGTGGCCCGGGAAAGGGAAGTTTGGGGTCCCCTGCTGGAGCTGCTGCCCCTGAGACCTGATCCAGGATCAGAGGCTGGAGCTGCTGCCCCTGAGACCTGATCCAGGATCAGAGGCTGGAGCTGCTGCCCCTGAGACCTGATCCAGGACCAGAGGCTGGAGCTGCTGCCCCTGAGACCTGATCCAGGATCAGAGGCTGGAGCTGCTGCCCCTGAGACCTGATCCAGGACCAGAGTCTGGAGCTGCTGCCCCTGAGACCTGATCCAGGATCAGAGGCTGGAGCTGCTGCCCCTGAGACCTGATCCAGGATCAGAGGCTGGAGCTGCTGCCCCTGAGACCTGATCCAGGATCAGAGGCTGGAGCTGCTGCCCCTGAGACCTGATCCAGGATCAGAGGCTGGAGCTGCTGCCCCTGAGACCTGATCCAGGACCAGAGTCTGGAGCTGAGAGTATAAATACTCTTACCTTGAAGACGGTCCCGAAGGCCCCGGAGCCGAGCACCCGGATTTTCTTGAACTCCGTCTCCTTCAGGATCCTCAGCAGCGCCTGATTCGGGGCTTCGCCGCTCGGAGTCAACGGCTCCACCAGCTGCAACACACGCGATTATTTTATTTGTCTAACTTAAACTTAACTTCACACGTTACACGATGCACCTGTGACATGTAGTCGACGTTCTCCCACCTCTCTCTCCTGCAGAAGGCGCCGCAGCGTCCTCTTCCTCTTGATTCGCCGTCGCCGCAGCAACACAAAGACGACCAACGATACGATGACGGCGATCAAGAGCCCGCCGACCACGGACACCGCCAACGTGGAGTGTGTGGAAACACTGTGAGGACACACACGTGTTTCATTACCCTGAAGTCTCATTGACTTCCATTTAAAATGAGTTTACATCAAATTTAGCCACAATGTGACAGTTTCCGTTCACTTCTGTTCAAATCTGGTAAAATTCTCATTGACTCCCATTTAAATTAGCCAGTCATCATTAAACTTAAACATATCTTCAGTTTCTATTCACTTCCATTCATTTCTAAATTTAGCACGTTGTGTTAAAATTCCCATTTAAATTTGTTTAAAGTGAGTTTAAGCAAACTGTCAGAGTTTCCATTCACTTCTGTTCAAATCTGGTAAAATTCTCATTGACTCCCATTTAAATTAGTCAGTCATCATTAAATTTAAACATATCTTCAGTTTCCATTCACTTCCATTCAATTCTAACACGTTAGAGAAGTTAAATTTAGCACGTTCTGTTAAAATTCCCATTTAAATTATTTAAAGTTAGTTTAAGCACACTGTCAGAGTTTTCATTAACTTCCATTAAATTCGAGCACATTATAGAAGAACACATTTAGACTTAAATTCAGCACGTTGTGTTAAAATTCCCATTTAAATAACTTTAAAGTTAGTTTTTTTAGGCACATTGTCCGAGTTTCCATTCACTTCTGTTCAAATCTGGTAAAATTGTCATTGACTCCCATTTAAATTAGTCAGTCATCATTAAATTTAAACACACTTAAAGTTTCTATTCACTTCCATTAAATTCTAACACGTTAGAGAAGTTAAATAACGCACTTATTGTAATTCTGTTGTGGGAAAAATCCGTCAACAGTGCGCCTTCCTGCAGCCGCGCGTCCCCCCCCCCCCGGTCACCTGACCGCCACGTTTAACAGCGACAGCTTGGCGTCACACACCACCTGCACATGTATCGAGTGGTAGTTTTGGCGATTGATGATTGCGTAATCATTCATGGACGCTGCCTTCAGACGCACATGAGCACGATCAGTCGCTCCGACCCCAGTTTTTATTGTTTTTATTGTTTTTAAGAATCTGTTTTGATCTGTTCTTCACATGTGACGCTTCTGCTTAACGACAGCTGAGGTCTGTTCGTTAGTTTCAGATCCACAGGCTCAAACGTGCGACACGACCTCAGACCTGACGTCAGATCTGATCGTAGCTCCCGCTCACGTCCAAACTGCGTGGAAATGGTCGTACGCACGTTTGGTTCGTTTGATGAATGAGGGCCACTGTGTTCATGGAGAGCTAGCATACAAGGGGAGGACTTTAGAGGCATGTTTTCATATTTATAGGAAGACTTCCTGTTTATATTCATGGATTCACGACAACACGCAAGTTTTTTGGTACAGAAACGATCCGATCTTCGTCCCTGAGGCCACTGGAGCCCTGAAACCGTGTCCCGTTGGTGCGTCTTTATCGCCGTTGCCGCTGCCGTGCTGCTCATTGCCCTGAGGATGTTTGCGTGTACGTGCTGCTGCTGTTGCTTTCATGAGACCAAAGACAAATTTCCACACCGTGGACGATAATGAAACCAAACACGCGGTGAACTCTGGTGGTAGAGCTGTTTTTTACCCGTTGCATCCCGACAGTCCGGGTCCGGAGCACCTGCAGACACAGAGAAACAACCTTCAGTCGCTTTCCTCGTTCATTCACGAGCTCTGCACGAGGAAGCACCGTGTCAACTCACCCCTGCGTGCAGTTCTGGTGGCAGGACTGGCACTGACCCGTCCCGTCGGGGTATTTCCAGATCAGCGTGTCTCCGTCTCCCAGAACACCGTGGGGGCAGCGCGCCACGCAGTGCGGGCCGTCTTTAACGTGGGCGCACTGGGAACATTGGTCCGGACCCTGCAGGGGACAAGGCATTCACACAAAATGGTCTGAGAGTCTGAGAGACTGAGAGTCTGAGGGTCTGAGAGTCTGAGAGTCTGAGGGTCTGAGAGTCTGAGAGTCTGAGGGTCTGAGGGTCTGAGAGTCTGAGAGTCTGAGGGTCTGAGGGTCTGAGAGTCTGAGGGTCTGAGAGTCTGAGAGTCTGAGGGTCTGAGGGTCTGAGAGTCTGAGAGTCTGAGGGTCTGAGGGTCTGAGAGTCTGAGAGTCTGAGGGTCTGAGGGTCTGAGAGTCTGAGAGTCTGAGGGTCTGAGGGTCTGAGAGTCTGAGAGTCTGAGGGTCTGAGGGTTTGAGGGTCTGAGAGTCTGAGGGTCTGAGAGTCTGAGAGTCTGAGGGTCTGAGAGTCTGAGGGTCTGAGAGTCTGAGGGTCTGAGAGTCTGAGAGTCTGAGGGTCTGAGGGTCTGAGAGTCTGAGGGTCTGAGAGTCTGAGAGTCTGAGGGTCTGAGGGTCTGAGGGTCTGAGAGTCTGAGGGTCTGAGGGTCTGAGGGTCTGAGAGTCTGAGGGTCTGAGAGTCTGAGGGTCTGAGAGTCTGAGAGTCTGAGGGTCTGAGGGTCTGAACGGCGGCAGCAGCCGGACTCACCGGTCCGAGGCAGGTGGGGACCCCGGTCTTCAGCAGACACTCGTGGTGACACTCGACACAGCTGCTGTTCTCCTGCACCTCCCTGGGCTCGCTGTCAACATGAGAAACATCATCAGGTAAAAACGGTCACAGGTTCGAGTCCCTGCTGTGGTTGGAAGCTCTCTCTCACCCCTGCAGCAGGTTACAGAACGCCACGCAGTGCCCCCTACGGCTGAAATGCCGACAGGAGACACACATGTTGGGACCTGGACCCCAGCAGCCCACATCTGTACACTCCGGGTCACAGGTTCGATTCTGTTGTTCTGTGTGAGCGAGACGAGACGGTTATTTCCTTCTCTGTTTACGTCGCAGTGACGACCACGACAGAAACAGGAACTCACCGCAGACGTCAGGGGGGGCGTTGTTGCGCATGCTGACCGTCTGGTCTCTGGATCTGAGGAGGCGGGTCCACTGTTCGGGCCGCGTGTAGCAGAGCTCGGCGTTGTCCTTCATCATCACCCGGCCGGCGCTCACCTCCTTCAGAGAGCGCAGCCCGAGCCAGCGCAGGTGCTTCGCCCTCACCACCGCAAAACTGTGCTGACTGCAGAGGGAAGATTTAGGATAGACAGGAAATAGGGTGAGGTATGGGGGGGGGGGGGGGGGGGCATGCAGGAAAGGGCCGCAGGTCGGAGTCGAACCCGCGGGCCGTTGGTTATCATGACTCACGCGCGTGTTGTCCGTCCCCTGATGATCTCCAGGTTCTCAAACACTGACAGAGACGTCAGGTTCTCCGGCCAAAACTGGATCAGCAGGAAACCTGGAGACAGGAAGTGAATCTTTGTCGTCATCACAGCGACGCGTGGTGGCGTTCAAACACCCGCCTCTCAGCGGGAGAGAGGACACTCGGAAACACGATCATAAACACGATAATCTATAAACACGATAATCTAAAAACACGATAATCCATAAACACGATCATAAACACGATAATCTAAAAACACGATCATAAAGACGATAATCTAAAAACACGATCATAAACACGATAATCTAAAAACACGATCATAAACACGATAATCTAAAAACACGATCATAAACACGATAATCTAGAAACACGATCATAAACACGATCATAAACGCGATAATCTAGAAACACGATCATAAACACGATAATCTAAAAACACGATCATAAACGCGATCATAAACGCGATAATCTAAAAACACGATCATAAACACGATCATAAACGCGATAATCTAAAAAACACGATCATAAACGCGATAATCTAAAAACACGATCATAAACACGATAATCTAAAAACACGATCATAAAGACGATCATAAACGCGATATTCTTAAAACACGATCATAAAGACGATAATCTAAAAACACGATAATCCAAAAACACGATAATCTAAAAACACGATAATCTAAAAACACGATCATAAACGCGATAATCTAAAAACACGATCATAAACACTATAATCTAAAAACACGATAATCTAAAAACACGATAATCCAAAAACACGATCATTAACACAATAATCCAAAAACACGATGATAAACACGTTAGCGTTCAGTAAAATCGATACCAAGGCTGCAGGAAGTCGAACTTTTAAACGTCTTATTCGATCAGATCAACAAAACCGACAAAGCAGGAGAAACGCTGAGAAGCTTCTCCGTACCTGTGATCTCCCTCACGGTCCTGAAGTACTCCAGCTTACCCGGGTCCATCGGCGGGATTCTGTAGTGAGCGTCCCTGAAAGAGCCAACGACATAAAAACCCTTAGTGTCATCGCAGAACTTCACTGCACAGAAGACCTGGTCCAGACCACCACTGAATTAGTCCGGGTCGGGAATGAGTCCTGACCCCAAGTGAAGGACTTCAAGGACCTCGGGATCTGGTTCACGAGTGAGGGGACGATGGAGCAGCGGGGGCGGAGCTGCAGTCGCTCTACCCTCAGTCCTGGTTCCTACCCTCACCTGTGGTCCTGAAAGCTGGGTCAGGACCCAAAGAACCAGGTCCAGGTCAGGACCCACAGAACCAGGTCCAGGCCAGGACCCAAAGAACCAGGTCCAGGCCAGGACCCAAAGAACCAGGTCCAGGTCAGGACCCAAAGAACCAGGTCCAGGTCAGGACCCACAGAACCAGGTCCAGGTCAGGACCCAAAGAACCAGGTCCAGGTCAGGACCCAAAGAACCAGGTGCAGGTCAGGACCCACAGAACCAGGTCCAGGTCAGGACCCACAGAACCAGGTCCAGGTCCAAGCGTGTGAAGTGTGTTTCCTCAGGAGGGGGTCTGGAGTCTCCCTTAGAGAGAGGGGGAGAAGTTCAGCATCCGTGAGGAACTCGGAGTAGAGCCGCTGCTCCTTTGAGTTGAAAGGAGCCAGTTGAGGTGGTTCAGGATCATCTGGTAAGGATGAACCCTGGGTGCCTCCCTAGGGAGGTGTTCCAGGCACGTCCAGCTGGGAGGAGGCCTCGGGGAAGACCCAGGACCAGGTGGAGAGATTAGATCTCCACACTGGCCTGGGAACGCCTCAGGATCCCCCAGTTAGAGCTGGTTAATGTGGCCCGGGAAAGGGAAGTTTGGGGTCCCCTGCTGGAGCTGCTGCCCCTGAGACCTGATCCAGGATCAGAGGCTGGAGCTGCTGCCCTGAGACCTGATCCAGGATCAGAGGCTGGAGCTGCTGCCCCTGAGACCTGATCCAGGATCAGAGGCTGGAGCTGCTGCCCCTGAGACCTGATCCAGGACCAGAGGCTGGAGCTGCTGCCCTGAGACCTGATCCAGGATCAGAGGCTGGAGCTGCTGCCCCTGAGACCTGATCCAGGACCAGAGGCTGGAGCTGCTGCCCCTGAGACCTGACCCCAGATCAGAGGTTGAAGTTCCTCACCCGATGAAGGAGGTCTCGATGAGCGAGACGTCCCCGTTGATCTTGGTGCAGTTCCTGAAGGATTCGATGTTGGAGGCGTTGACGGCCATGGAGTTGATCAGAGCGCCGACGCCGACGCCGTCACAAGCTGGATGCAGAGAAAGACTGTTGGGTTATGAGTTCAGCATTCAGGTCTCTCTCTCTCTCTCTCTCTCTCTCTCTCTCTGTGTCTTTAGGTCTCTCTCTCTCTCTCTCTCTGTCTCTCTCTCTCTCTCTCTCTCTCTCTGTCTCTCTCTCTCTCTCTCTCTCTGTCTCTCTCTCTCTCTCTCTCTCTCTCTGTGTGTCTTTAGGTCTCTCTCTCTCTCTCTCTCTCTCTCTCTGTGTGTCTTTAGGTCTCTCTCTCTCTCTCTCTCTCTCTCTCTCTCTGTCTCTCTCTCTCTCTCTCTCTCTGTGTCTCTCTCTCTCTCTCTCTCTGTCCCTCTCTCTCTCTCTCTCTCTCTCTCTCTCTCTCTCTGTGTGTCTTTAGGTCTCTCTACCTTTCGGACAGGGACCGTCACACGCTTTGCAGCGCTGGACTCCGTTCTCCGCCACCTCGTACATCCCAGCGCCGCAGGTTCGAACACACGACCCGTCTGTCACCACGTAATTATCTGGACCCAAACAAAGAAGAAGCAGCATTTCAATCATTCCTGCAAAAATACGCATTTAGAGTGAATTACGAGGATGATTTGGGTCAAATAAGAAGGTTTATTCACGATTTTTTGGGACGGTCAGGTACCGTGTTTACCACATTATAAGGCGCCGCATAGAACAGACGCTACAGTGGAGGCTGGGGTCACGTTCTGCATCCATTAGATGGAGCTGCGCTAAAGGGAACGTCAACACAACAGTCAGGGGAGGTCGTCTTGTTGTAGCATCCAGCTGCAGACACAAGTCCCTTTTGCGTCACTTCCGTCGGCTTTTGAGACATTTGAAGGTTTTTAGGTGCAACTTATAGTGCGGAAGATACGGTACTTTCAGTATCTCAGCCTGGTACCTCACCCTCACCCTCACCATCAAAACTTGCTCGTATAGTTCATCAGGCCGGCAAAATACTTGGCTCTCCCCAAACCCCCCCACCACAACTGTACACCCGGTCAGTACCATCACACAGGACCCCACAAACCCCCTGCACCAATCCCTTTGACTTGCTGCCATCAGGTCGACGCTACAAGGTCCCGAGTCGGCGGCTGCTCACCGTAGTTGAGACCTGTTGTGGCTCAATATTGGTCCATATATAAGGAGCACCGGATTATAAGGCGCACTGTCGGCTGTCATGATGTTAGCAGCTAGCAAGAAACGTGTCACCAGGAAATGGTTAACAGTGGAACGTCCCGCCATCGACGAATGGATCGACACCGTTTATGAGATCTATGTTACGGAGAAGATTTGATTTGATCTGACTTCACTTTAGCTTTGTGTGAACCGACCCTCTTTCAGTACGTATGGCGTAGTGATTACACGTAAGCGTGCGCTCCCCGGTTTGTTGTTTTTGCGTTTTGCTCCCACCTGGAACGGTTTGAGTCCGCTGAAAGCTCCAGAAGGGCAGTTTGTATCATTGTATCTGTGACAAACTGAGTTAAAGAGAGAGGGTTTGAAGTCCTTACGTGGGCACGCTGTGACGCAGGTCGCCCCGAAGGTGAATTTGGCGTTGGGGTTGTTGACCACCTGGTGGGTTTTGGGGTCGTAGCGCGTCTGAGGAGGACAAGCGTCTTTACAGGTCCCGTCGTCGTTAAAATCCCTGCAGGCCTGGAGAGGGAATACAGACACCGGCTTTATTTTCTGCATAGAACAAGAAGAAGAAGTCGGAATCAAACACACGGAATAGAGCCGGCAGTGAGCGAACAGGTCCGACACATCATGAGCAACATGGGGTCTAACGTACCTAAGTTAGAGTCTAGAGACATGTAAGTCTTAGGGCGCCCTCCCACTGTGCCTCCGTCCCGTGCCCCAGCACGTGTCACGGCTAAAGTCTGGTTCCTTTGACCAGTGTGAGTGCAACCGTACCACGTCTAGGAGCGGCACGCTTGCCGTCCACGGCCCGTTTGGGAGAGGTGGGCTTTAGTAAAGCACGTTTGCACGTGTACGAGCACGAGCGTGCGCACGTGTACGAGCACGAGGCCTACGGCGGTTCTGAGGTCATTTCCTGTGCGCCTGTTGGGACGTAGAAAAAAGAAGGAGGGACCATGCGCGGACATTTCAAACAATGGCGGTGAAAGGTTCACGTTGGTGTGATGCGGAGGTGGAGTGTTTACTGCAGATTTGGTCGATGAAAAGATTCAAAAACAGTCGACAAGACGCACAAAAACTCCGAGGTCTACGGAAAGATCTGGAAACAAAGCCACGCATCGCCATGACGTCATCAATGCGTGTGACGTGTTACGGCGTGATGACGTATAGGCAGCAAGAAGCATTCTCCGAGGCCCAGGTAGTGTGAGTACAAACGGGCCTGGAGGGGGGGACAAGGACCCTAAAGCACGGGGCACGGGACGGAGGCACAGTGGGAGGGCGCCCTGAGGTCTCTGGGCCCCGTCCGTAATGAGAGGACGGTTTTAAAGGACTCGCTCTAAACGCCAAAGACCGACAGAGAAAACGGTCACAGACAGAAGGAGGGGGAGGGACTTTGTTTGCCTGATGCACACGGGCCACAGCGGTGTATCAGGGTAACGCTGCAGCACGTGTTGCAGCCACGGACACACACACACACACACACACACACACACACACACACACACACACACACACACACACACACACACACACACACAGACTCTGACCAGGCAGTCGGTGGCTCGAGGTCCAGAGCAGCCGGCTGCACAGTGCTCGTTACAGCAGTCAATGGGTTTCGGACCGCGGCACCTCCTGCTGCACTGCTCCGCACACTGCAGCTTGGTGACTGGAAGAGACACACACACACACACACACACACACACACACACACACACACACACACACACACACACACACAGTGAAAACAAACTGCATCTGTGCAGGAGAGAAGTTACAGACGACTTGTTCATCAATGTTCTGAAGTATTCAAAATATAATAAAAGTACTTATTTATGTTGTCGTTTTGTGTCTTTTTGTGTCGTTTTGTGTCTTTTTGTGTCTTTTTCTGGTTGTTTTCGTGTCTTTGTGTGTGTCTGTGTGTGTCACAACAGCATGCAAAGCAGACGCACAAACACAGAATGCATGCAACACAATAACAGCAAGAGCACAAGAAGACAGCACCCAGTGTGTCTGTGTCTGTCTTTGTGTGTCTTTGTCTATTGTTTTGTGTCTTTTTGTGTCGTTTTGTGTCTTTTTGTGGTCTTTGTGTGTGTGTGTGTGTGCGTGTGTGTGTGTGTGTGTGTGTGTGTGTGTGTGTGTGTGTGTGTGAGAGTGTGTGTTTACATCTCTGGCAGTGGTCCGGTCCTGCCGCCCAACACGAGCCGTTCACACAGCCTGGGTCGCACTTCTCACCTGAAACACACACATGTTTACTCGGTCACTCGCTGCAGGTCGATCCCCGCCTGACGACCGCCCTCGTTACCGTACGCACATGCACGCGTGAAGGCGTCCGTCTTGAAGATCATGCTGGGGCCGCTGTCTTTGTCCAGGATGTCCCACCACTGGATGCTCTCAACGTGGCACAGCAAGGGATTGTGGGTCATCTTCACCCCTCCTTTCAGGATCTCTGCACGGAGAAGATTTAGATTTAGGGGCCAGTTGAGGTGGTTCAGGATCATCTGGTCTGGATGAACCCTGGGCGCCTCCCTAGGGAGGTGTTCCAGGCACGTCCAGCTGGGAGGAGGCCTCGGGGAAGACCCAGGACCAGGTGGAGAGATTAGATCTCCACACTGGCCTGGGAACGCCTCAGGATCCCCCAGTTAGAGCTGGTTAATGTGGCCCGGGAAAGGGAAGTTTGGGGTCCCCTGCTGGAGCTGCTGCCCCTGAGACCTGATCCAGGATCAGAGGCTGGAGCTGCTGCCCCTGAGACCTGATCCAGGATCAGAGGCTGGAGCTGCTGCCCCTGAGACCTGATCCAGGATCAGAGGCTGGAGCTGCTGCCCCTGAGACCTGATCCGGGTTCAGAGGCTGGAGCTGCTGCGCCTGAGACCTGATCCAGGACCAGAGGCTGGAGCTGCTGCCCCTGAGACCTGATCCAGGACCAGAGGCTGGAGCTGCTGCCCCTGAGACCTGATCCAGGATCAGAGGCTGGAGCTGCTGCTCCTGAGACCTGATCCAGGACCAGAGGCTGGAGCTGCTGCCCCCGCGACCTGATCCAGGATCAGAGGCTGGAGCTGCTGCTCCTGAGACCTGATCCAGGATCAGAGGCTGGAGCTGCTGCCCCCGCGACCTGATCCAGGATCAGAGGCTGGAGCTGCTGCCCCTGAGACCTGATCCAGGATCCTTTAAACACATTTTTCATAAATCCACAGACCACATTTCTTAGCGTGTTGACATCCTTTCGTGTGTGTGTGTGTGCGTGTGCGTGTGCGTGTGTGTGCGTGTGTGTGTGTGTGTGTGTGCACGTGCATGTTCCTACACGTCCTCCGTCACCCGAGCCACGAGACACGAAACCCTTTAAGTCCAGTTCTGCTGCGTCTCGTCTGACAAACCTCTACGTCATCATCCAGCGCTCGTACGGGTGCGGTGTGTTCCCTGCTGTCAGAGCTAAATCTGCTGTTGACTGACGAGTTTTTTAAACGCCGTGCAAACTGCTCCCGCTCCGCCCGCCGTGGCACGCCGCCAGCACGGTGAGCGAGGCGGCGGCGTCCACGTGGGAGGAAGCAGAACAACAAGTGAAAGTAGAGTAACGACATATTTAAAGGACACAACCTGCCGTGGTACCGCCCCCTGGAGCTCCACCCGGCTCTGGGTTCTCTGAGGGGCCCCTGAACCCCTGACCCTGGAGCTCCGTAATCCCAAACCCATGGTCTTCATGGGTCCACCTGAACCCTCGGACCCCAGACCAGAAGAAAAGGTTCAGATCCACGGTTTATGCTGGTCCAGCTCTGGTCTGGTTCTGGTCCGGCTCTGGTCTGGTTCTAATACTTTTTGATATTTCAGGTAATTCTGCCGCCATCTTGTCAGACTCTGACTCCGCCTCCTCCTCTGACCAAAAAAGGGCATGTATGTGACGTTGGGGGGAGGGGCGTACGTCCATCTGGCTGACGTTGACCTCCGAGGAGAAGTGAGGGCCAGAGGCTAGCTGTCACTCAAGAGGCCACGCCCCTAATTATTCATAAACTTTAACCTCCAATCAAATAAAAACTACGGTACCCTTATACGTACAGTAAGTCCAAGGGTGTGAGCTTGTGTGTGTGTGTGTGTGTGTGTCTCTGTGTGTCTCTGTGTGTGTGTGTGTGTGTGTGTGTGTGTCTCTGTGTGTGCGTGTGTGTGTGTCTATGTGTCTCTGTGTGTGTGTGTGCGTGTGTGTGTGTGTCTCTGTGTGTGTGTGTGTGTCTCTGTGTGTGTGTGTGTGTGTGTGTGTGTGCGTGTGCATGTGTGTGTGTGTGTGTACCCGTCAGGCTGCTGAGCTGCAGCTGCCTCAGGCCGCTGGTGTAGTTGAGCGTGGCAGACGAGTAGTTCCTGTTGTAGTTGGACATCACCAGCAGAGCGAACTGGTTCTCGTAGAGGTTCTGGCCTCGGATCAGCTTCAGGTTCACCAACGGGACGACGGCGAGCTCGTTCATGGCGATCAGCACGTAGCCGCCCACTTCCTGGATGGACTGAGGAAAGGAAGACATTTTAAGAATTTGGATTTGGAGAATGCTTCTTGCTGCCTATACGTCATCACGCCGTAACACGTCACACGCATTGATGACGTCATGGCGATGCGTGGCTTTGTTTCCAGATCTTTCCGTAGACCTCGGAGTTTTTGTGCGTCTCGTCGACTGTTTTTGAATCTTTTCATCGACCAAATCTGCAGTAAACACTCCACCTCCGCATCACACCAACGTGAACCTTTCACCGCCATTGTTTGAAATGTCCGCGCATGGTCCCTCCTTCTTTTCTCTACGTCCCAACAGGCGCACAGGAAATGACCTCAGAACCGCCGTAGGCCTCGTGCTCGTGCGCACGCTCGTGCTCGTACACGTGCAAACGTGCTTTACTAAAGCCCACCTCTCCCAAACGGACCGTGGACGGCAAGCGTGCCGCTCCTAGACGTGGTACGGTTGCACTCACACTGGTCAAAGGAACCAGACTTTAGCCGTGACACGTGCTGGGGCACGGTACGGAGGCACAGTGGGAGGGCGCCCTTACATCTTTACTTATTGTTTAAATGGTTGAATGGTTTGTTTAAAGTTTAAAAAGCTGCACTGTCGTCTCTTTTTAAACGGATAACCATCTCTTGAGAGCGTTTCCCATGAAATACGCCGTTGCGTAGGAGTTCCCTGAGCGTGCAGCTGTGAGCTCTGACCTGCTTCACTGCAGCTCTTTCAAAATAAAACCCCCTGATTCTCTCCCCGTGTTCTTCTTCTGCAGCTTTCATCAGCGCACAGATGTCAGAGCGCCCTCGACTCACAACACAGAGAGAGTTTCACATCTGCAGCTCCACAGGAAGGAAAATGTCACTCTGACAGTAAAACAACACGACTTTAGCTTCATGGAAAGCCGCTAACGTTAGCGTTAGCTCTGCAGACGCACCTGGAGGAAGGACAGGTCCTGGTGCTCCTGCGTGTACGTGACCTCCAGGTTCTCCAGCACCACGGAGCAGTTGCTGTACATTCTCACCATGTTGTCGTAGTGATGGTCGCGAGTCCCCAGCATGGTCAGGTGGTTACTCATCCCCTGACACACTGAAGGAAGGAAGGAAAGGAGGGGTTAGCTGCAGTTTACACATCTTCTGCTGGCCGTCTGGATCTACACCCGTGGTCTGGATGCTCGCTAAGCTCCGCCCCTGCTCCCCTCCCTCTTGATTGACGCCCTTAGCACCAACATACAGACCCGTGGAATAAGATACTCGCACCGCAGAGAAGACGGATCAAACACCGCCGCCTTATTGCACTGCGTAGATGTGTGACGCTTTTTTTCCCGCGAAGGCGATGCTCAGTTTGTTTCTGCAGTTAGCGAGCTAGCCTATTTCGGCTAGCCATCCCTGGAAGACGAGCGAAGTGCCGTCCAGGAAGCGCAGCCCCGAAAGCGCCATCCCGGAAGCACAGCCCCGAAAGCTTGTCCCGAAGGACGACAACATCGTGGGGGTTTGCCGAGTGCTAGCATCGCAGCTTTGCTAACTACAAAGCCGGCTAGCATGGGAGTGGTGCTGTGGATCGACTCGCTGCGCCGACAGAGAGAAAGGCGAGGGACACACAGGTCCAACCACTGTTATGTAGCTGTGCGAGCTAGCTGGCTAACTAGCTAAAGGGAAACGACCCCCACCACCGTCTGCTCAGGCTAATGCTAGCAGGAAGCTAACACAAGGACAAATTACAGTCAAAGTCCATGAGTCCACCGTACTCTACGGGGTGTTTTTGGGTATATCCATTCATCTTCAGCCTCTTGTCCCTGTCGGGGTCGTGGGGGTGCTGGAGCCGATCCCAGCTGACATCGGGCGTGAGACGGGGTCCACCCTGGACAGGACGCCAGTCTATCACAGGGCACATAGAGACGAACAGAGACAGACACCCATTCACACCTACGGGTGATTTAGAGTCATCAATGAACCGAACACCTGCACGTCTTTGGACTGTGGGAGGAAACCGGAGAACCCGGAGAAAACCCACGCACACACGGGGACAACATGCTCCACACAGAAGGGCCCCAGCCGGGATTCAAACCAGGAACCCTTAGGTGTGAGGCGACCGTGCTAACCAC
>NC_139846.1:25947754-25957754 GCF_963691815.1 Echiichthys vipera | reverse complement strand
AATTCAAGCTCCTCAGTGACCTACAACCTCTTCAGGGTTCCATGAAACATCTTCACTGACCTCTGGAATCCATTTATAGAGGTCTCATGCCTCCTCGGGGACCCTAGAACCTCATCATGGGCCTCTAAAACCTTCTTAACGACACTTGAAACCTCCTCAAGGGCTTCTGGAGTTGATTCAAAGACAACTTGAACCTCTTCACTCAGGGACCCTTTTAAGAAGCCCTATGACCTCTTCAAGGACCTCTAGGACCTGTCTATACCTCTTTAATCTTAAAGACCCTTGACACCTCTTCAGGAACCTCTGGGACCTCATCAAGAACAAGTTCCTCATATTTGTCTGGAACTTTCTCAAGGGATTCTACAACCTCTTCAATTTAACCTCTAAACCCTTTTTAAAGACACTTGAAACCTCTTCAAGGACCTCTGGTACCTCCTCAAGACCTTTTTTAAGTGCCTTACATCTCTGTGGCACCTTCTCAAAGATCTCTACAACTTTTTCAAGGACCCCTGTGACCTCATTGACCTCTGTAACCATTCCAAAGACCATTGAAACCTCTTCAAATACCTCTACAACTCTTTCATGACCCCTATGGCGTCTCCATGGATAACTAGGCTTCTTTACGACCCTTGAAACCTCTTCAAGCTCCTCTAGAACCACCTCAAGAACCCCTACAAGCTCCTCACATTTGTGGAACCTCCTCTATAACCTGGTCAAGGGCAGGTTGAACCTCCTCAAATGTGCCTGGAACCTCCTCAAAGACCTCTGGTGCCACTTCAAGGTCCGTTTGAACCTTTGGAAGCTGACACAATATGGTGGGAACCCCCTCAACGATCTCTACAGCCTCCGAACAGACGTCGGCAACCTGCTCAAGGCTCTTTACCACTTCCTTGAATGTGTTTGATGCCTGGAACCTCATCAAGGACTCCTGGAACCTCATCAAGGACTCCTGGAACCTCTTCAAAGACTCCTGGAACCTCATCAAAGACTCCTGGAACCTCATCAAGGACTCCTGGAACCTCTTCAAAGACTCCTGGAACCTCATCAAAGACTCCTGGAACCTCATCAAGGACTCCAGGAACCTCATCAAAGACTCCTGGAACCTCATCAAGGACTCCAGGAACCTCATCAAGGACTCCTGGAACCTCATCAAGGACTCCTGGAACCTCTTCAAAGACTCCTGGAACCTCATCAAAGACTCCTGGAACCTCATCAAGGACTCCAGGAACCTCTTCAAGGACTCCTGGAACCTCATCAAGGACTCCTAAACCACTTCAAGGACTCCTGGAACCTCTTCAAAGACTCCTGGAACCTCATCAAGGACTCCTGGAACCTCATCAAGGACTCCTGGAACCTCTTCAAGGACTCCTGGAACCTCATCAATGACTCCTGGAACCTCATCAAGGACTCCTGGAACCTCATCAAGGACTCCTGGAACCTCATCAAGGACTCCTGGAACCTCATCAAGGACTCCTGGAACCTCTTCAAAGACTCCTGGAACCTCATCAAGGACTCCTTGAACCACTTCAAGGACTCCTGGAACCTCATCAAGGACTCCTGGAACCTCATCAAGGACTCCTGAAACCTCATCAAGGACTCCTGGAACCTCTTCAAGGACCCCTGAAACCTCCTTGAGGATCTCTTCGACCTCTCTAACAGCGTCCTCGGTCTCCGTGACCTCTACAATCTTCTTGAAGTGCTCCGTCCGTATTCAGACTCTGACGTGAAGTCAACACGGCTCCAGAGAATCCAGGTCTCTGATTGGCTGACGGATCAGAATTGGGGAATCGAACCGCCGACCCTGACGTGAGACTGAATTGTCCGTGTGTTTGTGCTGAACACATAACGACGCGACAACGAGTCCATTCAAGACCCAGAAGACGAACACGCCAATAAAAAATCCTCCATAATCAAATTGTTATCAAGACAAAAGAGAGAGTGCAGTCAGCTGTTTTCACTTACACACACACACACACACACACACACACACACACACACACACACACACACACACACACACACACACACACACACACACACACACACACACACACACACACACACACACACACACACACACTGTGTCTGAACAGCTGAGCTCAGCGTTTCCTCCGTTCACTTATTTATTCTCTCGTTTTTTCCGGAGACAAAACTCTTTATTTGCCGTGATTGGTCGAGAGATATGCTCCGCGCTCATCACCCTGAGCTCCCATGATGCTTTGCAGGTGTGTTCCTTTTGTCTTCTGCCGTCAATTCAGACGGAAACCGTGCAGAGAAGAAGACAATCTCAGGTCGGATCTCCCGGGAACGCGTTCAACAACAGAAAGCAAAAGTAATCTGCACAGAATCACGTCTGCAGAGGGAAGATTTAGTGTTTTATTGATGTTTTTGTGATAATTATGTTAAATTTATGGGTTTAAACGGTTTTAAACGCGTCGATTCAGGCTTTTAAAGATGCGTCCTGATTGTTCGTCGCAGCCCAAAGTTACAACAAAGGAACAAACATCAGTGTGACGCGTTTAAACCTCTGTGTCAGAGACGAAACTCCAGTTTTACAGGAAATAACCAAACAACCGAACGCGACAATAACAGTGAATAATAAAGGTTCAACGCCGTCTTCAGTCGCTTTAAACTGGTGAATGTTTGAACGTCCTTAAACACGGACGCTTTGGTTTTAATGAGATTATGACGCCTTCTTCCCTTTCAGTGAAGATTTTCTGGGGTTGTCTGTTGTTGGGTGCAGCTACTGTAGGCTGGCACTGGAGTTAGCCAATCCTGCAGCTGCTTCGAAGCCTCAGTGAAGGGGACGTTCTTTGTTACTAGAGGACACTTTAGCACACGTTTATGCTCCTAGAGGACACTTTAGCACACGTTTATGCTCCTAGAGGACACTTTAACACACGTTTATGCTCCTAGAGGACACTTTAACACACGTTTATGCTCCTAGAGGACACTTTAACACACGTTTATGCTCCTAGAGGACACTTTAACACACGTTTATGCTCCTAGAGGACACTTTCACACACGTTTATGCTCCTAGAGGACACTTTAGCACACGTTTTACCTCCTAGAGGACACTTTAACACACGTTTATGCTCCTAGAGGACACTTTAACACACGTTTATGCTCCTAGAGGACACTTTAACACACGTTTATGCTCCTAGAGGACACTTTAACACACGTTTATGCTCCTAGAGGACACTTTAGCACACGTTTATGCTCCTAGAGGACACTTTAACACACGTTTATGCGCCTAGAGGACACTTTAACACACGTTTATGCTCCTAGAGGACACTTTAACACACGTTTATGCTCCTAGAGGACACTTTAGCACACGTTTATGCTCCTAGAGGACACTTTAACACACGTTTATGCTCCTAGAGGACACTTTAACATACGTTTATGCTCCTAGAGGACACTTTAACACACGTTTATGCTCCTAGAGGACACTTTAACACACGTTTATGCTCCTAGAGGACACTTTAACACACGTTTATGCTCCTAGAGGACACTTTAACACACGTTTATGCTCCTAGAGGACACTTTAACACACGTTTATGCTCCTAGAGGACACTTTAGCACACGTTTATGCTCCTAGAGGACACTTTAGCACACGTTTAGGCTCCTAGAGGACACTTTAACACACGTTTATGCACCTAGAGGACACTTTAACACACGTTTATGCACCTAGAGGACACTTTAACACACGTTTATGCTCCTAGAGGACACTTTAACACACGTTTATGCTCCTAGAGGACACTTTAACACACGTTTATGCTCCTAGAGGACACTTTAACACACGTTTATGCTCCTAGAGGACACTTTAACACACGTTTATGCTCCTAGAGGACACTTTAGCACACGTTTATGCTCCTAGAGGACACTTTAACACACGTTTATGCTCCTAGAGGACACTTTAACACACGTTTATGCTCCTAGAGGACACTTTAGCACACGTTTATGCTCCTAGAGGACACTTTAGCACACATTTATGCTCCTAGAGGACACTTTAACACACGTTTAGGCTCCTAGAGGACACTTTAACACACGTTTATGCTCCTAGAGGACACTTTAACACATTAGAACGGATTTCTTTTAAAGCGCATTTGAATCTCTATTAAAAAAAACTTCTTTTTTTTCAGCTTTTAGTTCATTTCACTGTTGTTTGCTGCATAAATAAAGTTTATTATTAATATTCTTATTAATATTTTTCTGTCCTGAGATCAAATGTCTGGAAAAATCCCAACAATCTTCATTAAAATCACATTTTTATAATAATTTTCTTGCATTTTCACGTTTAAAAATAAAATAACTTGCCTGATCAATAATATTTAGTTTGTTATTTATGTTTTTTCTGGACCTGCACATATTTCATAACTCCTCTAAGACGCATTAAAGTTTATAATAATGCATGTAAAAGGTTTTTGGGTTAAAGGGGAAACGGTTCCACCTGTCCCCGGTCTCCCCTAATGTTCCTCCATAACAACAGAAAAGTGTTTTTAATCTATAAATATAGATTCAAAATAATATTTCAGACATTTTAAACTTCCTGCAGCGCGAGATTTTCACAACAAAAGCCCTTTAAAGACGCACCTCCACCTCCACCTCCACCCCCCGGACTCCCGCTCCCTCCGTCCCCGCACGGACGCGCTCGCTCCCCGGCGCAGTCTCACCTCTCCGGCCGGGGCTGGTGCAGCCGCAGCGGCCGAGCAGCAGCAGCAGCACCACCACCACTCTTCCTCCTCCTCCTCCTCCTCCTCCTCCTCTTCTCCAAAACTGCATCTTCTTTAATTAAACTCCTCAAAGTGAGTCCATGAGCGGCGGGGACCGGGACCGGGACCGGGTTCAGGACCGGGACAGGAGGTGTTTCTGTGTCCGGGAGCTGCAGCTGACTGACGGATCGAGGCAGTGCAGAGAAGTCCCTCCTCCTCCTCCTCCTCCTCCTCCTCCTCCTGTCTCCACCTCTCCCTCCTCCACCTTTCCTCCTCTTTCTCTTTGTCTTTCATGTTTTAAACAACTTCATCTTTATTTTTACTATTTTTTATTTTATTATTTTAATGATTTCTCTTTGTTTCACCTTTTACACCGAGATCCATTAAATACATTAAATTATTATTATTATTATTATTATTATTGTTTTAACCCTTTATTCAGTGGATGAGAGAAACTACACACACTAAACCTGTGTTAAAGTGTCCTCTAGGAGCCTAAACGTGTGTTAAAGTGTCCTCTAGGAGCATAAACGTGTGTTAAAGTGTCCTCTAGGAGCCTAAACGTTTGCTAAAGTGTCCTCTAGGAGCATTAACGTGTGCTAAAGTGTCCTCTAGGAGCATAAACGTGTGTTAAAGTGTCCTCTAGGAGCCTAAACGTGTGTTAAAGTGTCCTCTAGGAGCATAAACGTGTGTTAAAGTGTCCTCTGTGTCCTCTAGGAGCATAAACGTGTGTTAAAGTGTCCTCTAGGAGCCTAAACGTTTGCTAAAGTGTCCTCTAGGAGCATTAACGTGTGCTAAAGTGTCCTCTAGGAGCATAAACGTGTGTTAAAGTGTCCTCTAGGAGACTAAACGTGTGCTAAAGTGTCCTCTAGGAGCATAAACGTGTGTTAAAGTGTCCTCTAGGAGCATAAACGTGTGCTAAAGTGTCCTCTAGGAGCCTAAACGTGTGCTAAAGTGTCCTCTAGGAGCATAAACGTGTGCTAAAGTGTCCTCTAGGAGCATAAACGTGTGTTAAAGTGTTCTCTAGGAGCCTAAACGTGTGCTAAAGTGTCCTCTAGGAGCATAAACGTGTGTTAAAGTGTCCTCTAGGAGCCTAAACGTGTGCTAAAGTGTCCTCTAGGAGCATAAACGTGTGTTAAAGTGTCCTCTAGGAGCATAAACGTGTGCTAAAGTGTCCTCTAGGAGCCTAAACGTGTGCTAAAGTGTCCTCTAGGAGCATAAACGTGTGCTAAAGTGTCCTCTAGGAGCCTAAACGTGTGTTAAAGTGTCCTCTAGGAGCATAAACGTGTGTTAAAGTGTCCTCTAGGAGCATAGACGTGTGTTAAAGTGTCCTCTAGGAGCATAGACGTGTGTTAAAGTGTCTTCTAGGAGCATAAACGTGTGCTAAAGTGTCCTCTAGGAGCATAAACGTGTGTTAAAGTGTCCTCTAGGAGCATAGACGTGTGTTAAAGTGTCTTCTAGGAGCATAAACGTGTGCTAAAGTGTCCTCTAGGAGCATAAACGTGTGTTAAAGTGTCCTCTAGGAGCATAAACGTGTGTTAAAGTGTCCTCTAGGAGCATAAACGTGTGTTAAAGTGTCCTCTAGGAGCATAAACGTGTGTTAAAGTGTCCTCTAGGAGCCTAAACGTTTGCTAAAGTGTCCTCTAGGAGCATTAACGTGTGCTAAAGTGTCCTCTAGGAGCATAAACGTGTGTTAAAGTGTTCTCTAGGAGCCTAAACGTGTGCTAAAGTGTCCTCTAGGAGCATAAACGTGTGTTAAAGTGTCCTCTAGGAGCCTAAACGTGTGCTAAAGTGTCCTCTAGGAGCATAAACGTGTGTTAAAGTGTCCTCTAGGAGCATAAACGTGTGTTAAAGTGTCCTCTAGGAGCATAGACGTGTGTTAAAGTGTCCTCTAGGAGCATAGACGTGTGTTAAAGTGTCTTCTAGGAGCATAAACGTGTGTTAAAGTGTCCTCTAGGAGCATAAACGTGTGTTAAAGTGTCCTCTAGGAGCATAAACGTGTGCTAAAGTGTCTTCTAGGAGCATAAACGTGTGCTAAAGTGTCCTCTAGGAGCATAAACGTGTGTTAAAGTGTCCTCTAGGAGCATAGACGTGTGTTAAAGTGTCTTCTAGGAGCATAAACGTGTGCTAAAGTGTCCTCTAGGAGCATAAACGTGTGTTAAAGTGTCCTCTAGGAGCATAAACGTGTGTTAAAGTGTCCTCTAGGAGCATAAACGTGTGTTAAAGTGTCCTCTAGGAGCATAAACGTGTGTTAAAGTGTCCTCTAGGAACATAAACGTGTGTTAAAGTGTCCTCTAGGAGCATAAACGTGTGCTAAAGTTTCTTCTAGGAGCATAAACGTGTGCTAAAGTGTCCTCTAGGAGCATAAACGTGTGTTAAAGTGTCCTCTAGGAACATAAACTTGTGCTAAAGTGTCCTCTAGGAGCCTAAACGTGTGCTAAAGTGTCCTCTAGGAGCATAAACGTGTGTTAAAAGTGTCCTCTAGGAGCATAAACGTGTGTTAAAGTGTCCTCTAGGAGCCTAAACGTGTGCTAAAGTGTCCTCTAGGAGCATAAACGTGTGTTAAAGTGTCCTCTAGGAGCATAAACGTGTGCTAAAGTGTCCTCTAGGAGCATAAACGTGTGCTAAAGTGTCCTCTAGGAGCATAAACGTGTGTTAAAGTGTCCTCTAGGAGCATAAACGTGTGTTAAAGTGTCCTCTAGGAGCATAAACGTGTGTTAAAGTGTCCTCTAGGAGCATAAGCGTGTGCTAAAGTGTCCTCTAGGAGCATAAACGTGTGTTAAAGTGTCCTCTAGGAGCATAAAAGTGTGTTAAAGTGTCCTCTAGGAGCATAAACGTGTGTTAAAGTGTCCTCTAGGAGCATAAACGTGTGCTAAAGTTTCCTCTAGGAGCATAAACGTGTGCTAAAGTGTCCTCTAGGAGCATAAACGTGTGCTAAAGTGTCCTCTAGGAGCATAAACGTGTGTTAAAGTGTCCTCTAGGAGCATAAACGTGCGTTAAAGTGTCCTCTAGGAGCATAAACGTGTGTTAAAGTGTCCTGTAGGAGCATAAACGTGTGTTAAAGTGTCCTCTAGGAGCATAAACGTGTGTTAAAGTGTCCTCTAGGAGCATAAACGTGTGCTAAAGTGTCCTCTAGGAGCATAAACGTGTGTTAAAGTGGCCTCTAGGAGCATAAACGTGTGTTAAAGTGTCCTCTAGGAGCCTAAACGTGTGTTAAAGTGTCCTCTAGGAGCATAAACGTGTGCTAAAGTGTCCTCTAGGAGCATAAACGTGTGTTAAAGTGTCCTCTAGGAGCATAAACGTGTGTTAAAGTGTCCTCTAGGAGCATAAACGTGTGCTAAAGTGTCCTCTAGGAGCATAAACGTGTGTTAAAGTGTCCTCTAGGAGCATAAACGTGTGTTAAAGTGTCCTCTAGGAGCATAAACGTGTGCTAAAGTGTCCTCTAGGAGCATAAACGTGTGTTAAAGTGTCCTCTAGGAGCATAAACGTGTGTTAAAGTGTCCTCTAGGAGCATAAACCTGTGTTAAAGTGTCCTCTAGGAGCATAGACGTGTGTTAAAGTGTCCTCTAGGAGCATAGACGTGTGTTAAAGTGTCTTCTAGGAGCATAAACGTGTGTTAAAGTGTCCTCTAGGAGCATAAACGTGTGTTAAAGTGTCCTCTAGGAGCATAAACGTGTGCTAAAGTGTCTTCTAGGAGCATAAACGTGTGCTAAAGTGTCCTCTAGGAGCATAAACGTGTGTTAAAGTGTCCTCTAGGAGCATAGACGTGTGTTAAAGTGTCTTCTAGGAGCATAAACGTGTGCTAAAGTGTCCTCTAGGAGCATAAACGTGTGTTAAAGTGTCCTCTAGGAGCATAAACGTGTGTTAAAGTGTCCTCTAGGAGCATAAACGTGTGTTAAAGTGTCCTCTAGGAGCATAAACGTGTGTTAAAGTGTCCTCTAGGAACATAAACGTGTGTTAAAGTGTCCTCTAGGAGCATAAACGTGTGCTAAAGTTTCCTATAGGAGCATAAACGTGTGCTAAAGTGTCCTCTAGGAGCATAAACGTGTGTTAAAGTGTCCTCTAGGAACATAAACTTGTGCTAAAGTGTCCTCTAGGAGCCTAAACGTGTGCTAAAGTGTCCTCTAGGAGCATAAACGTGTGTTAAAGTGTCCTCTAGGAGCCTAAACGTGTGCTAAAGTGTCCTCTAGGAGCATAAACGTGTGTTAAAGTGTCCTCTAGGAGCATAAACGTGTGCTAAAGTGTCCTCTAGGAGCATAAACGTGTGCTAAAGTGTCCTCTAGGAGCATAAACGTGTGTTAAAGTGTCCTCTAGGAGCATAAACGTGTGTTAAAGTGTCCTCTAGGAGCATAAACGTGTGTTAAAGTGTCCTCTAGGAGCATAAACGTGTGTTAAAGTGTCCTCTAGGAGCATAAGCGTGTGCTAAAGTGTCCTCTAGGAGCATAAACGTGTGTTAAAGTGTCCTCTAGGAGCATAAAAGTGTGTTAAAGTGTCCTCTAGGAGCATAAACGTGTGTTAAAGTGTCCTCTAGGAGCATAAACGTGTGCTAAAGTTTCCTCTAGGAGCATAAACGTGTGCTAAAGTGTCCTCTAGGAGCATAAACGTGTGCTAAAGTGTCCTCTAGGAGCATAAACGTGCGTTAAAGTGTCCTCTAGGAGCATAAACGTGCGTTAAAGTGTCCTCTAGGAGCATAAACGTGTGTTAAAGTGTCCTGTAGGAGCATAAACGTGTGTTAAAGTGTCCTCTAGGAGCATAAACGTGTGTTAAAGTGTCCTCTAGGAGCATAAACGTGTGCTAAAGTGTCCTCTAGGAGCATAAACGTGTGTTAAAGTGGCCTCTAGGAGCATAAACGTGTGTTAAAGTGTCCTCTAGGAGCCTAAACGTGTGTTAAAGTGTCCTCTAGGAGCATAAACGTGTGCTAAAGTGTCCTCTAGGAGCATAAACGTGCGTTAAAGTGTCCTCTAGGAGCATAAACGTGCGTTAAAGTGTCCTCTAGGAGCATAAACGTGTGTTAAAGTGTCCTGTAGGAGCATAAACGTGTGTTAAAGTGTCCTCTAGGAGCATAAACGTGTGTTAAAGTGTCCTCTAGGAGCATAAACGTGTGCTAAAGTGTCCTCTAGGAGCATAAACGTGTGTTAAAGTGGCCTCTAGGAGCATAAACGTGTGTTAAAGTGTCCTCTAGGAGCCTAAACGTGTGTTAAAGTGTCCTCTAGGAGCATAAACGTGTGCTAAAGTGTCCTCTAGGAGCATAAACGTGTGTTAAAGTGTCCTCTAGGAGCATAAACGTG
>NC_139846.1:25940254-25942754 GCF_963691815.1 Echiichthys vipera | reverse complement strand
CCTTTATTCCTCCTTTCATTCCTCCCTTTATTCATCCCTTTATTCCTCCCTTTATTCCTCTTTTATTCCTCTTTATTCCTCCTTTTCTGAGGCGTGTTTTCCATTCTCGACTCCAGAAAAACAGATTTCTCTTTCTATTTCTCTCTCTTTCTCTGCACATCCCTCTCTTTATTTCTCTCTCTCTCTCCTTCTCTCCCTCCCTCCCTCCCTCCATCATGGCCCCAGTGTGCCGGTTCTCCTGGACCCGCTGTCTGCTGGTTCTGCTGGTCCTCCCCGCCGCCTGGAGCTCGTTCCCCCGCGGCGGTGCTGCGGACTGCGGCCCCGGGAAGGCCTCCTCCTCCTCCGCCGACTGCCCAGGTGAGACTTCCTGTTTACACCTGGACCCGGCTCACCTGAGGCCCTGGTCCCGAGGCCGGGGTTCAGGTCTCAGGCTGGAGGTCAGAGGTCACAGGTATTGATCTGATCAGCTGTTTGCAGGATGACGTCATTCATTCATTCACTTTAACACACGTTTAGTCTCCTAGAGGACACTTTAGCACACGTTTATGCTCCTAGAGGACACTTTAACACACGTTTATGCTCCTAGAGGACACTTTAACACACGTTTATGCTCCTAGAGGACACTTTAGCACACGTTTATGCTCCTAGAGGACACTTTAACACACGTTTATGCTCCTAGAGGACACTTTAACACACGTTTATGCTCCTAGAGGACACTTTAACACACGTTTATGCTCCTAGAGGACACTTTAACACACGTTTATGCTCCTAGAGGACACTTTAACACACGTTTATGCTCCTAGAGGACACTTTAGCACACGTTTATGCTCCTAGAGGACACTTTAACACACGTTTATGCTCCTAGAGGACACTTTAGCACACGTTTATGCTCCTAGAGGACACTTTAACACACGTTTAGTCTCTTAGAGGACACTTTAGCGCACGTTTATGCTCCTAGAGGACACTTTAACGCACGTTTATGCTCCTAGAGGACACTTTAGCACACGTTTATGCTCCTAGAGGACACTTTAACACACGTTTATGCTCCTAGAGGACACTTTAGCACACGTTTATGCTCCTAGAGGACACTTTAACACACGTTTATGCTCCTAGAGGACACTTTAGCACACGTTTATGCTCCTAGAGGACACTTTAACACACGTTAATGCTCCTAGAGGACACTTTAACACACGTTTATGCTCCTAGAGGACACTTTAACACACGTTTATGCTCCTAGAGGACACTTTAACACACGTTTATGCTCCTAGAGGACACTTTAACACACGTTTATGCTCCTAGAGGACACTTTAGCACACGTTTATGCTCCTAGAGGACACTTTAACACACGTTTATGCTCCTAGAGGACACTTTAACACACGTTTATGCTCCTAGAGGACACTTTAGCACACGTTTATGCTCCTAGAGGACACTTTAACACACGTTTATGCTCCTAGAGGACACTTTAACACACGTTTATGCTCCTAGAGGACACTTTAACACACGTTTATGCTCCTAGAGGACACTTTAACACACGTTTATGCTCCTAGAGGACACTTTAACACACGTTTATGCTCCTAGAGGACACTTTAACACACGTTTATGCTCCTAGAGGACACTTTAACACACGTTTATGCTCCTAGAGGACACTTTAGCACACGTTTATGCTCCTAGAGGACACTTTAACACACGTTTATGCTCCTAGAGGACACTTTAACACACGTTTATGCTCCTAGAGGACACTTTAGCACACGTTTATGCTCCTAGAGGACACTTTAACACACGTTTATGCTCCTAGAGGACACTTTAACACACGTTTATGCTCCTAGAGGACACTTTAACACACGTTTATGCTCCTAGAGGACACTTTAGCACACGTTTATGCTCCTAGAGGACACTTTAGCACACGTTTAGGCTCCTAGAGGACACTTTAGCACACGTTTATGCTCCTAGAGGACACTTTAACACACGTTTATGCTCCTAGAGGACACTTTAACACACGTTTATGCTCCTAGAGGACACTTTAACACACGTTTATGCTCCTAGAGGACACTTTAACAGCGCTTGAACACATCATCTGTATTGTTTCTATGACGATAACGTGATGAAGTGCAATAATCCGTTTATATCAGTTTGTTTATTTCACAGTAATAAACCGTTTCATGGAATCAGAAAACTTTTACTTCTACGATATTTTGAAACGACACAGAAAAAAGGAAGTATTTAATATTATAAACGTGTTTATTACACAATAAAATACAGTTTTAATGATTTAACATAGGTCTTTCAGAATAAAAGCATCAACTGAAGCTTTTCTGCTGGAGTGAGTTTGAAACAGAAAGAAAGGTTCAACGTATCCACCAGCATACACACACACACACACACACACACACACACACACACACACACACACACACACACACACACACACACACACACGATACTCCCTCCTTTAACCCCACCCTGTTTCTCCGGCCTGTAATTAACCCTAAAATAGAGAGGA
>NC_139846.1:25920254-25930254 GCF_963691815.1 Echiichthys vipera | reverse complement strand
ATCATGCGACAGCCAATCAGAGCTGCTCTCTTTTCACAGCTGTGGCCAAACCTGGCGAGGGGGAGGGGTTTGCAGACGGACCGGCGCCGTGTCCTGACGACTACGCCCAGTTCTGCGAACACGGCCAATGCGAGATGATCCTCAACCTGCCGACCTGCAGGTAACGCCCCGTCAGCCAATCAGAGGCCCCCCTCCCTTCAGCCAATCAGAGGCCTCCCTCCACCTTCAGCCAATCAGAGGCCTCCCTCCCTTCAGCCAATCAGAGGCGTCCACCTTCAGCCAATTAGAGGCGTCCCTCCCTTCAGACTCCAGCCCCCAAAAAAATTTTTACACAAATTAGTAAAAAAAGTTTTTTTAAAAAAATTTAAGACGAAATTTTTGAGAAAAAAAAGTTTAACAAAGTCAAAATTTCAGAAATTTTAACAAAAAAAGTCAAATTTTTTTGCTAAAAAAAGGGAACATTTTTGGTAAAAAAGTCAAATTTTTCACAAAAAAGGGCGATTTTTTTGGGAAACAGTCAAAAATTTCAGAATTTTTTACAAAAAAGTTGAATTTTTTTCAAAAAAATACTCAAAAAAGTCAAAAAATTTTATAAAAAAAGTCAAATTTTTAAAATTTTAAACAAAAAAAGTCCAATTTTTTTCTAAAAAAAGGCAAAATTTGGGGGAATGAAGTCAAATTTTTCATAAAAAAAGGCGATTTTTTTTTTAGGGAAAAGTCAAAATTTCAGAATTTTTAACAAAAAAAGTTGATTTTTTTTCTAAAAAATACTCAAGAAAGTCAAAACTTTTAATAAAAAAAGCCTAATTTTTTATAAAAAAGTCAACTTTTTTGGATTTTAAACAAAAAAAGGCAAAATTTTTGGGAAAAAAGTCAAATTTTTCATAAAAAAAGGGACACATTTTTGGGAAAAAAGTCAAAATTTCAGAATTTTTAACAAAAAAAGTTGATTTTTTTTCAAAAAAATACTCAAAAAAGTCCAAAAAAATTAAAAAAAAAATCAAATTTTTAAAATTTTAAACAAAAAAAGTCCAATTTTTTTCCCAAAAAAAGGCAACATTTTGGGGGAAAAAGTCAAATTTTTCATAAAAAAAAGAAATTTTTTTTGGGAAAAGTCAAATTTTTCATAAAAAAAGGAAATTTTTTTAGGGAAAAGTCAAAATTTCAGAATTTTTAACAAAAAAAAGTTGATTTTTTTTCAAAAAAATACTCAAAAAAGTCCAAAAAAATTAAAAAAAAAATCAAATTTTTAAAATTTTAAACAAAAAAAGTCCAATTTTTTTCCAAAAAAAAGGCAAAATTTTGGGGGAAAAAGTCAAATTTTTCATAAAAAAAAGGAATTTTTTTTGGGAAAAAAGTCAATTTTTTCTTAAAAAAAGGCAATTTTTTTTAGGGAAAAGTCAAAATTTCAGAATTTTTAACGTAAAAGTTGAATTTTTTTCTAAAAAATACTCAAAAAAGTCAAAATTTTTAATAAAAAGGTCAAAATTTGTAATAAAAAAAAGGCAAATTTTTAATAAAAAAAGGCAAATTTTTTACAAAAAAGTCAAAATTTCAGAATTTTTAACAAAAAAAAGTTGAATTTTTTCAAAAAAATACTCAAAAAAGTCCAAAAAAAATATTAAAAAAAGTCAAATTTTTAAAAATTTAAACAAAAAAAGGCAAAATTTTGGGGAAAAAAGTCAAATTTTTCATAAAAAAAGGCAATTTTTTTGGGGGGGAAAAGTCAAAATTTCAGAATTTTTAACGTAAAAGTTGAATTTTTTTCTAAAATATACTCAAAAAAGTCAAATTTTTTGATAAAAAAAGTCAAATTTTTAATAAAAAAAGGCAATTTTTTTACAAAAAAGTCAAAATTTCTGAATTTTTCACAAAAAAAAGTTGATTTTTTTTCAGAAAAATACTCAAAAAAGTCCCAAAAAATTATAAAAAAAATCAAATTTTTAAAATTTTAAACAAAAAAAGTCCAATTTTTTTAAAAAAAAAGGCAAAATTTTGGGGGAAAAAGTCAAATTTTTCATAAAAAAAAGGTAATTTTTTTTGGAAAAAAGTCAAATTTTTCTTAAAAAAGGCAATATTTTTTAGGGAAAAGTCAAAATTTCAGAATTTTTAACGTAAAAGTTGAATTTTTTTCTAAAAAATACTCAAAAAAGTCAAAATTTTTAATAAAAAAGTCAAAATTTTTAATAAAAAAAAGGCAAATTTTTTATAAAAAAAGGCAAATTTTTTACAAAAAAGTCAAAATTTCAGAATTTTTAATAAAAAAAGTCAAATTTTTTTAAATAAAATACTCAGTCCAAAAAAATTATTAAAAAAAGTCAAATTTTTAAAAATTTAAACAAAAAAAGTCAAATTTTTTTGCTAAAAAAAGGCAAAATTTTGGGGAAAAAAGTCAAATTTTTCATAAAAAAATGAAAATATTTTGGGAAAAAAGTCAAAATTTCAGAATTTTTAACAACAAAAGTTGAATTTTTTTCAAAAAAATACTCAAGTCCAAAAAAATTATAAAAAAAGTCACATTTTTTTTCTAAAAAAAGGCAAAATTTTGGGAAAAAAAGTCAAATTTTTCATAAAAAAAAAGTCACATTTTTAATAAAAAAAGGCATTTTTTTTTACAAAAAAATACTCAAAAAAGTCCCAAAAAATTATAAAAAAAATCAAATTTTTAAAATTTTAAACAAAAAAAGTCAAATTTTTCATAAAAAAAGGCAATTTTTTTTTAGGGAAAAGTCAAAATTTCAGAATTTTTAACTTAAAAGTTGAATTTTTTTCTAAAAAATACTCAAAAAAGTCAAATTTTTAAAAATTTAAACAAAAAAAGTCATTTTTTTGCTAAAAAAAGGCAAAATTTTGGGGAAAAGTCAAATTTTTCATAAAAAAATGAATTTTTTTTGGGAAAAAAGTCAAAATTTCAGAATTTTTAACAAAAAAAGTTGAATTTTTTTCAAAAAAATACTCAAAAGTCCAAAAAAATTATAAAAAAAAGTCACATTTTTTTTCTAAAAAAAGGCAAAATTTTGGGAAAAAAAGTCAAATTTTTCATTAAAAAAAGGAAAAAAATTTGGGAAAAAAGTCAAATTTTTCATTAAAAAAGGCATTTTTTTTTAGGGAAAAGTCAAAATTTCAGAATTTTTAACGTAAAAGTTGCATTTTTTTCTAAAATATACTCAAAAAAGTCAATTTTTTTAATAAAAAAAGTCAAAATTTTTAATAAAAAAAGGCAATTTTTTTACAAAAAAGTCAAAATTTCTGAATTTTTAACAAAAAAAAGTTGAATTTTTTTCTAAAATATACTCAAAAGTCCCAAAAAATTATAAAAAAAAGTCACATTTTTTTTCTTAAAAAAAGGCAAAATTTTGGGGAAAAAAGTCAAATTTTTCATTAAAAAAAGGAAAAAAATTGGGGAAAAAAGTCAAATTTTTCATTAAAAAAGGCATTTTTTTTTAGGGAAAAGTCAAAATTTCAGAATTTTTAACGTAAAAGTTGCATTTTTTTCTAAAATATACTCAAAAAAGTCAATTTTTTTAATAAAAAAAGTCAAAATTTTTAATAAAAAAAGGCAAATTTTTTACAAAAAAGTCAAAATTTCTGAATTTTTAACAAAAAAAAGTTGAATTTTTTTCTAAAAAATACTCAAAAAAGTCACATTTTTATTTAAAAAAAGGCGAATTTTTTGGGAAAAAAGTCCAAATTTCACCTTTTTTCGGAAAAAAAGTCGAAACATCTTTTTAAAAATGTTAAAAAAATGTAAATTTCGAAAAAAAAAAAATTTAGTCGAAAGAGTAATAAAAGTCGAATTTTTTTTTTTATTGTGTCTGTGTGTGTGTGTGTGTCTCTGTGTGTGTCTTTGTGCGTGTGCGTGCGTGTGCGTGTGTGTAGGTGTGAGGCGGCGTACGGGGGTCCTCAGTGCGACCAGCTGCTGGACTTTAACATCCTGTACGTGGTGCCCAGCGGGCAGAAGCTGCACTACGTCCTCATCGCCGCCATCATCGGCGCCGTGCAGATCGCCGTCATCGTCGCCGTGGTGATGTGCTTCACCAGGTACAACATGGAGATTCATATAACATGGAGGTCTATGGGGACTGGTTCATTAACATGGAGGTCTATGGGGATTGGTTCATTTAACATGGAGGTCTATGGGGATTGGTTCATTTAACATGGAGGTCTATGGGGACTGGTTCATTTTAACATGGAGGTCTATGGGGACTGGTTCATTAACATGGAGGTCTATGGGGATTGGTTCATTAACATGGAGGTCTATGGGGACTGGTTCAGTTTAACATGGAGGTCTATGGGGATTGGTTCACTTTAACATGGAGGTCTATGGGGATTGGTTCAGTTTAACATGGAGGTCTATGGGGACTGGTTCAGTTTAACATGGAGGTCTATGGGGATTGGTTCATTTTAACATGGAGGTCTATGGGGACTGGTTCACTTTAACATGGAGGTCTATGGGGACTGGTTCACTTTAACATGGAGGTCTATGGGGATTGGTTCACTTTAACATGGAGGTCTATGGGGACTGGTTCAGTTTAACATGGAGGTCTATGGGGATTGGTTCATTTAACATGGAGGTCTATGGGGATTGGTTCTAACATGGAGGTCTATGGGGATTGGTTCAGTCTAACATGGAGGTCTATGGGGACTGGTTCACTTTAACATGGAGGTCTATGGGGATTGGTTCATTAACATGGAGGTCTATGGGGATTGGTTCAGTTTAACATGGAGGTCTATGGGGATTGGTTCATTCTAACATGGAGGTCTATGGGGATTGGTTCAGTTTAACATGGAGGTCTATGGGGATTGGTTCACTTTAACATGGAGGTCTATGGGGATTGGTCCAGTTTAACATGGAGGTCTATGGGGATTGGTTCAGTTTAACATGGAGGTCTATGGGGATTGGTTCAGTTTAACATGGAGGTCTATGGGGATTGGTTCAGTTTAACATGGAGGTCTATGGGGATTGGTTCTAACATGGAGGTCTATGGGGATTGGTTCACTAACATGGAGGTCTATGGGGATTGGTTCATTAACATGGAGGTCTATGGGGACTGGTTCATTAACATGGAGGTCTATGGGGACTGGTTCATTAACATGGAGGTCTATGGGGATTGGTTCATTTAACATGGAGGTCTATGGGGATTGGTTCATTCTAACATGGAGGTCTATGGGGATTGGTTCAGTCTAACATGGAGGTCTATGGGGATTGGTTCATTAACATGGAGGTCTATGGGGATTGGTTTTTTAACATGGAGGTCTATGGGGATTGGTTCATTAACATGGAGGTCTATGGGGATTGGTTCAGTCTAACATGGAGGTCTATGGGGATTGGTTCATTAACATGGAGGTCTATGGGGATTGGTTCAGTTTAACATGGAGGTCTATGGGGACTGGTTCATTAACATGGAGGTCTATGGGGATTGGTTCAGTTTAACATGGAGGTCTATGGGGATTGGTTCATTAACATGGAGGTCTATGGGGATTGGTTCATTAACATGGAGGTCTATGGGGATTGGTTCATTAACATGGAGGTCTATGGGGACTGGTTCACTTTAACATGGAGGTCTATGGGGATTGGTTCATTTTAACATGGAGGTCTATGGGGATTGGTTCACTTTAACATGGAGGTCTATGGGGATTGGTTCATTTTAACATGGAGGTCTATGGGGACTGGTTCTAACATGGAGGTCTATGGGGATTGGTTCTAACATGGAGGTCTATGGGGATTGGTTCATTAACATGGAGGTCTATGGGGATTGGTTCATTAACATGGAGGTCTATGGGGATTGGTTCAGTTTAACATGGAGGTCTATGGGGATTGGTTCATTAACATGGAGGTCTATGGGGACTGGTTCAGTCTAACATGGAGGTCTATGGGGATTGGTTCATTAACATGGAGGTCTATGGGGACTGGTTCTAACATGGAGGTCTATGGGGATTGGTTCATTAACATGGAGGTCTATGGGGATTGGTTCATTAACATGGAGGTCTATGGGGATTGGTTCAGTTTAACATGGAGGTCTATGGGGATTGGTTCATTAACATGGAGGTCTATGGGGACTGGTTCATTAACATGGAGGTCTATGGGGACTGGTTCATTAACATGGAGGTCTATGGGGACTGGTTCATTAACATGGAGGTCTATGGGGATTGGTTCATTAACATGGAGGTCTATGGGGACTGGTTCAGTTTAACATGGAGGTCTATGGGGATTGGTTCTTTAACATGGAGGTCTATGGGGACTGGTTCACTTTAACATGGAGGTCTATGGGGATTGGTTCACTTTAACATGGAGGTCTATGGGGACTGGTTCACTAACATGGAGGTCTATGGGGACTGGTTCATTAACATGGAGGTCTATGGGGATTGGTTCACTTTAACATGGAGGTCTATGGGGATTGGTTCACTTTAACATGGAGGTCTATGGGGATTGGTTCAGTTTAACATGGAGGTCTATGGGGACTGGTTCAGTTTAACATGGAGGTCTATGGGGACTGGTTCAGTTTAACATGGAGGTCTATGGGGATTGGTTCACTTTAACATGGAGGTCTATGGGGATTGGTTCACTTTAACATGGAGGTCTATGGGGATTGGTTCACTTTAACATGGAGGTCTATGGGGACTGGTTCAGTTTAACATGGAGGTCTATGGGGATTGGTTCATTAACATGGAGGTCTATGGGGATTGGTTCACTTTAACATGGAGGTCTATGGGGACTGGTTCAGTTTAACATGGAGGTCTATGGGGATTGGTTCAGTTTAACATGGAGGTCTATGGGGACTGGTTCATTAACATGGAGGTCTATGGGGATTGGTTCATTAACATGGAGGTCTATGGGGATTGGTTCACTTTAACATGGAGGTCTATGGGGATTGGTTCAGTTTAACATGGAGGTCTATGGGGATTGGTTCATTAACATGGAGGTCTATGGGGATTGGTCCAGTTTAACATGGAGGTCTATGGGGATTGGTTCATTAACATGGAGGTCTATGGGGATTGGTTCAGTTTAACATGGAGGTCTATGGGGATTGGTTCATTTTAACATGGAGGTCTATGGGGATTGGTTCATTAACATGGAGGTCTATGGGGATTGGTTCATTAACATGGAGGTCTATGGGGACTGGTTCACTTTAACATGGAGGTCTATGGGGATTGGTTCAGTTTAACATGGAGGTCTATGGGGATTGGTTCAGTTTAACATGGAGGTCTATGGGGATTGGTTCATATAACATGGAGGTCTATGGGGATTGGTTCAGTTTAACATGGAGGACTATGGGGATTGGTTCTTTAACATGGAGGTCTATGGGGATTGGTTCATTAACATGGAGGTCTATGGGGATTGGTCCAGTTTAACATGGAGGTCTATGGGGATTGGTTCATTAACATGGAGGTCTATGGGGATTGGTTCAGTTTAACATGGAGGTCTATGGGGATTGGTTCAGTTTAACATGGAGGTCTATGGGGACTGGTTCATTAACATGGAGGTCTATGGGGATTGGTTCAGTTTAACATGGAGGTCTATGGGGATTGGTTCATTAACATGGAGGTCTATGGGGATTGGTTCAGTTTAACATGGAGGTCTATGGGGATTGGTTCTAACATGGAGGTCTATGGGGATTGGTTCATTAACATGGAGGTCTATGGGGATTGGTTCATTAACATGGAGGTCTATGGGGATTGGTACATTTGAACATGGAGGTCTATGGGGATTGGTTCATTAACATGGAGGTCTATGGGGACTGGTTCACTTTAACATGGAGGTCTATGGGGATTGGTTCTTTAACATGGAGGTCTATGGGGATGGGTTCATTAACATGGAGGTCTATGGGGATTGGTTCATTAACATGGAGGTCTATGGGGATTGGTTCATTAACATGGAGGTCTATGGGGATTGGTTCAGTTTAACATGGAGGTCTATGGGGATTGGTTCATTAACATGGAGGTCTATGGGGACTGGTTCACTTTAACATGGAGGTCTATGGGGACTGGTTCTTTAACATGGAGGTCTATGGGGATTGGTTCTAACATGGAGGTCTATGGGGATTGGTTCTAACATGGAGGTCTATGGGGATTGGTTCAGTTTAACATGGAGGTCTATGGGGATTGGTTCTAACATGGAGGTCTATGGGGATTGGTTCAGTTTAACATGGAGGTCTATGGGGATTGGTTCATTAACATGGAGGTCTATGGGGATTGGTTCAGTTTAACATGGAGGTCTATGGGGATTGGTTCAGTTTAACATGGAGGTCTATGGGGATTGGTTCATTAACATGGAGGTCTATGGGGACTGGTTCACTTTAACATGGAGGTCTATGGGGATTGGTTCATTAACATGGAGGTCTATGGGGACTGGTTCACTTTAACATGGAGGTCTATGGGGATTGGTTCTAACATGGAGGTCTATGGGGATTGGTTCACTTTAACATGGAGGTCTATGGGGATTGGTTCATTAACATGGAGGTCTATGGGGACTGTTGTTGTTGACGTGCACTTCCTGTCGTCTCCTGCAGGAGGTGCAACAAGACGAAGCGTGGGCGGCGGCAGAAGCAGCACCTGGGCCACTTCCCGTCAGGAACTTCCTCCCGGATGATGTAGCGGCTCTTCTTCTTCTTCTTCTTCTTCTTCTTTGGTTTCTCTTCCTCTCTGTTTTGATGAAACTCCTTTGGTACGACACAGACTCACTGCAGTTTTGATATCTACACTTCTCCGGTGCCTGATTTTCTCCCCTCCCCCTTTTTTAAAAGTATTTTTTGAATTTCTTCAGGGGCCTTATTTTATTCTGAAACTCTGTGGATCCTCCGGCAGGAAACAAACCTTATTTATCCGGCTGTGTCGTGTTTGAACGCTGTGGGACGCGGCCCGAGTTTGATTTTATTGACATTTATTTGACGTTTTGATGCGTTTGTGTGACACGGTGACGACTGACGCAGCCCTGACCCCGACTCAACACTTCCTGTTGACATTTAAATACATTTATCTCAATTTTGGGGTTTTAAATTCATGCATTTCTAATTTCAAAGTGCAAAAATTCACAAAAAAATGCTCAAATTAAAGAATAAATGCATCTGTTGTAGTTGAATCTGTTAAATTCACGATTAAAAAGTGAAAAATTCAACTTCGAACACAGAATCTGCAAATTTGTGGAGGATTTTCAAAATAAAATGTGTTAAAATTACAAATTCAGGGATATTTCATGTCAACATGAAGCGTTTTGTGTTTTTTAAGTTGTTTTAGGAGGTTATTTGTAATTTCCCATGAGGCATTGCTCCGACTCTCCCGTCCCTTGCTGTTATTGAGTGTCACGGACGCCTCCGTGCACCAGGGGGCGGCGTGCACCAGGGGGCGGCGTGCACCAGGGGGCGGCGTGCACGGGGACCACAGGATCATCAGGGACCACTTCTCTTTGTTTTACACGTTTGTTTGTTTTTGTATCGACGCACCTAAAGAACCAAAATGCTGTTTTTTCTACCGCGTGCAGACGAGCGGCCCGCGCTGACGTGTACAGGATGTTTTTGTTCTAACGCTTCAGTTCAGACGGCGCCGTCAGGAACTGGATTCCCGTGTTTACGTGTTTTTAACTGTGATAATTTAAAACCTGTTTCCTTCGTTAGGATGGTGCCAAGTGTCCGTGTTGGTGCTTTTATTGTGTAGGAGTAGACGGAGCGGCGTCCTGACGGAGCGCTGCGCCGGGATCGAACCGCGGTCTCGGTGCGCGGAGCCCGAGGGCGCCGCGGTTTTAACCGTAGATGTTCGCGAACCTGCATGAACCGCTGACGTCGGTGTTTAGAGCTGAACTAGAAATAAAGGATGTTTGAAACCCACGAGTCAGCGCTTTCATCTGTTCACTCACACCACTGAAGGGGACCGTTAAGTGTATACCACTAAAGAGGACCGTTAAGTGTAGACCACTAAAGGAGAGGGTTAAGTTTAGACCACTGAAGGAGACGGTTAAGTTTAGTCACTAAAGGAGACGGTTAAGTTTAGTCACTAAAGGAGACGG
>NC_139846.1:25895254-25912754 GCF_963691815.1 Echiichthys vipera | reverse complement strand
ATCTAAAAACCCCAGAACCCTCAGATCTATAAACCCCAGAACCCTCAGATCTATAAACCCCAGAACCCTCAGATCTATAAACCCCAGAACCCTCAGATCTTTAAACCCCAGAACCCTCAGATCTATAAACCCCAGAACCCTGAGATCTATAAACCCCAGAACCCTCAGATCTATAAACCCCAGAACCCTCAGATCTATAAACCCTAGAACCCTCAGATCTATAAACCCCAGAACCCTCAGATCTATAAACCCCAGAACCCTCAGATCTATAAACCCCAGAACCCTCAGATCTATAAACCCCAGAACCCTCAGATCTATAAACCCCAGAACCCTCAGATCTATAAACCCCAGAACCCTCAGATCTATAAACCCCAGAACCCTCAGATCTATAAACCCCAGAACCCTCAGATCTATAAACCCCAGAACCCTCAGATCTATAAACCCCAGAACCCTCAGATCTATAAACCCCAGAACCCTCAGATCTATAAACCCCAGAACCCTCAGATCCATAAACCCCAGAACCCTGAGATCTATAAACCCTAGAACCCTGAGATCTATAAACCCCAGAACCCTCAGATCTATAAACCCCAGAACCCTCAGATCTTGAAACCCCAGAACCCTCAGATCTATAAACCCCAGAACCCTCAGATCTTTAAACCCCAGAACCCTCAGATCTATAAACTCCAGAACCCTCAGATCTATAAACCCCAGAACCCTCAGATCTTTAAACCCCAGAACCCTCAGATCTATAAACCCCAGAACCCTCAGATCTATAAACCCCAGAACCCTCAGATCTTTACTTCAGTCCGTTCAAATCGAACACTTTATTGTTGCAGCGTTGATGAAACATTGTTGACACTCAACTCTCTTTTTAGCCTCACCCCCCCCCCTGCCCCCCTGCCCCCCGCCCCTCAGTCCGTCCCTCCCCCTCCCAGCTGGGTGGAGTCTATCAGTTGATCTGACTGCTTTCATGGTCCACCTCCAGTTGCAGAGGGGTGATCCGGCGCTCCTGTCCTCCCCTCCTTTCTCTCCTTCTCCTTCCAGAGGAGGTTTCTAGTCCCCCTCTCTTGTACTCCCTCTCTTCTCCTTCGGATCCCCTGATGCCTCAACCCTGATCCTTCTCTTCTTCGTGGCTTTGATCGTCTTTCTTTTTCTTCAAAATCCCAAGATTTCTCCGTTCTTTCGCTGGAGCTTGTCCTTCTCCTCTCCGTGCACCCTGCTCTTCCTCATCCCTTCTTCCCTTTCACGTTTGGATCGACCGGGTTCGAACAGTCGACCGAGACACCAGGCGATTAAAGTTGAGAAGCAGGTGATAAAGCCAAGCGACAAGCGAGTATGACAGACAAACCGGGCATGCCGACGGGCGGCGGAGACGATGCAGGAAGCATCATGGCGTTGCTGGAGCGCGTGGCGGGCCTCATGGACAGCGTCCAGACCACGCAGCAGCGCATGGAAGAGCGTCAGCTGGAGCTGGAGAACACGGTAAAGACCATCCAGACGGACGTCGTCAAGCTGACCGGCGACCACGCCACCACCAGCTCCACCGTCAACCAGCTCCTGGAGAAGACACGCAAGGTCAGCCGCCACATCAAGGACGTCAGGGTGCGAGTGGAGAACCAGAACATCAGGGTGAAGAAGGTGGAGGCCACCCAGGGGGACCTCCTCGCCAAGAACAAGTTCAGGGTGGTCATTTATCAGGTAAGACTCGCCGATGCTTCATGGGTTCTTTACGACCCGGGGAAATGGACCTTTGGAGTTCTGATCAACTGCCAAATTTTGGGAATTGGTGGTTAAGTGATTCTTCCTGTGTTGAAGTGTTGAGTTGTTTCTAGAAATAGTGTCAAGCGTCAGGCTAACGTACAGCTACGTGACTCAATGCACTGTAAAACATACTTTCTAGCCTCGCCTAAGCACAGTTCAGGTATTCAGGTCTGAACTTCTCTACCTGAACCCTACGTTCGCAAATGAATCCCCCCCAAAAAGAGACCCGATCTGAGGGGAACCCAAAGGCGTTTGTGCCCAATCCAAAAACAACCAATCCAATACGCAATCAACACGAACCGACTCAAATCTGGTGACAATAAACGCGGACGCCACCTGACCAGATGAGACTGACCATAACTTCGACCCGGTCAAACTCACGGCCCTGGTTGGGTCTCGGTTACAAAGAACCAAACGGACCCGGGAAGACTTTTTATACACAGGACCGTGTAGAACCAAAGAAACGGGTCTGGGGCCTGTAATGGCAGCACCGGACTCGGCGTCAGGGTTACGGCGAGGGCTCAACTCCATTCGCTGTTTTTGGTTTTCAAAGAGCAAAAGTTGTTTTAGTACTTTCTCTGACGAGGTTCATGAGCTGAGCTGATACCAAAACCAGGACTGAACTCACTTCTGACCCAGAACTACGTCAATGTGAACGACACACATGACTTAAATAATGTTTGGCACTTTCAACTGCAGACGGACTGAACTGTGGGACTAAAGGGGTCAAAGGGTTCAGTAATGTTCGATGTTTGATGCATGTAAAGCTGCATGAGGTCTAAAGAATCTTTCAGCCTAAAAAATCCAGGTTAAAACACTTCTGACAGGTGCCAAATAGTCTCTTCACACAGGAATGTTTCTAGTTATTTTCAATGACTAAACGGGAACCTGCTGCCTGACGCCTCTGAAGCCTTCACTATAACACTTTATCACTTGAACCCGTGTAGAAACATGAAGAACTGCTCAGAACAGAGGCTTTAAGGAGTCGACGCACTCCTCAGTTCACTCTGGAGGTTGAAATAGCAACAGGCGCACACAGAGCAGGCTTCCTTTTACTTCTTTGGCCTTCACAGTGAGCAGCTGCCAGCGCCACGTCGACCTGGTTATTTTAGCCCTGGGTAAACGTCAGCGTGCTGAAAGGTTACACCGCCGGTCTGGAGCCCGAGGAGCCGGCTCTCACTTACAATTGGTGAAAGATTATTCGGCTGTTCGGCTGAATCTTCTAATCCTGACAGGAGCCGCGGAGGAGTGAGTGATGAGTGACGCTCCAGCTTAAACTTTACTACACTTTGAATGTTGCATCTTAAAGCCTGTTGACACTGGCGTCTGTGATGAGACACCTGCGCTCATGTTTGCTCCTGAAAGAACATTTTAGTCGTAATAACTTGATTTAACGTCTGAGTTTTCACCAACAGCTGCTCGACAACTTGGACATTTGACTCTGTAAAGACTGAACTGTGTGCTACATAACATTAGCATGCTAACTGTGCACGACCTGCCCCGACATCAGGACTTCTGTTATACGCAGAGCGCAGATTGGCACGTCAACCAGCTCGTTGACGACGACTGAATGCAGGAATATCTCTGTGGGGTGCGGTTACAGTAATCTGGACTGTGGTGCACGGTGTCAGGTTGCAGGGCGGTCCAGCGAGGCCACGCGTCGATCAAACCTCAGGCTTCAGCTGCTGCACTGTGCACACGAGTGTTTTAGGGAAAAGGGTAGAGATGGAAAGATCCCCATGTGAATGTCCTGCGTCCGTTTATTCCACCGGACGACTCAAGATGCTTTTATAACGACCGACTTTCTAAAGATTCTGACAAAATGTGACATGGCAGCTACAGTGACCGCGTTTACACGCACGTCCCAGTGAGGCCTCACTCCAAATGCAGCGTGTTCTGGTTTAGACATGTGGGATAAAGCAGTATTCAGGCTTTAGGAGCAGTCTTTTAAAATCTGCAGGTCTGAGACTGATGCCCGTCCAAGAGAAAAGACTCTTCAACATGGTGAAAGACTCCCATGTGATACGGCAGGCAGTGATGTTGAGAGTATGCACAGCTGCATGAAAACGGGAATGTATCTTAGTGGGAATATTGTTTATTTCAGAGTCAAAGTCGGAGTTTTTAAGCACATGAACGTCCTGAACGTCCTTTTTTAAAGCTTCTAATAAAACAGACGAGTGTGTCTCTGTGGTTTACTGTAAGTGACTGTGCCAGCTGAGCGCTGACGGACCAGGTTATTCTGAGTCTCAACCTCCACCATCTCCTAATATAGTGGTCTGCTCTCTCTCCCGTCCTCTCTCTCTATCTCTCTCTCTCTCTGGGTGAGCCAACGACGACGTCACGGGCGACCGTTATAAATCATTTCATTAGCCGCTAACAGGCTGCGCTCGCCGTTTGACTCGTTGGTTGGACTGACGGAGGAAATCCTGTCCATGCTGTGAGGGTTCAGCACATAACTGTGATGTCATAGGGTCAGATGGGCTCATGACCTTTGACCCTCCCTCTCTCAGCACTCGGCCCCGCCCACCGTTCACCAGCAGAAAGGCCTTAAAGTCTTCTATTACGTCCCGTTTCTGCACCGGGACTTTGATTATTAGGGTCTAGGATTTTGTCCACACACGCTGTTCCTCCGCTACACACACTCCGCAGACCCTCAGCCGGTCTGAACCCCATCACCGGGGTCTGATCCTGGACCGTTACAGGACGCCGGCCGACCTCAGGTCCGTCTCCAGAGACAGACAACCATTCACACCTACGGGTGATTTAGAGTCATCAATGAACCGAACACCTGCACGTCTTTGGACTGTGGGAGGAAACCGGAGAACCCGGAGAAAACCCACGCAGACACGGGGAGAACACGCAAACTCCACACAGAAGGGCCCCAGCAGGGATTCAAACCAGGAACCCTTAGGTGTGAGGCGACCGTGCTAACCACTACAATTGATGACTCTAAATCACCCGTAGATGTGAATGGTTGTCTGTCTCTGTTCGTCTCTATGTGTCCTGTGATAGACTGGCGTCCTGTCCAGGGTGGACCCCGCCTCACGCCCGATGTCAGCTGGGATCGGCTCCAGCCCCCCACGACCCCGACCCCGGGATTAGCGGTTGAAGATGAATGAATACGTATGCCAGGCGTGAACGTAGCACGAGTTCTGCGTCTTAAAATGAAAGCGTATCCGTGTGGATGTGTCCACAGTCAGTGAACGCAGGTCCTCATCCGTACGGGTCAAACTAACAGAAGCCAAACGTGTGCGTTATTTAGCTTCTGGATCGTTAGCTTTGCTCTCTTTTAGCTTGTTAGCATCCTCTGCTACATGCTCAGTCATGACTGTTGTGTATCCTGTTAAAGCTTTGGGAATGTCAGCCTCTGTATCGGGTGTCCCGTAACGACTGTGATGCATGTAATCAAAGATCCTGATGGACCCGTTAGCATGCTACAGGCTAGCTAGCTTACGCGCATGCATGTTCGTCCAAATTTAAGGATTTCATCATCCAGGAGCGATCCAAAGATCTCCTCAGTAAATTAATGCTCATCAGTTTTGGTACATTTTTACATTACCCACGGTGTCTCTGGCTTTGTTGCTCAGGTGTTGTCCAAACTGACGTCCGGGGGCCATCCGGGGTCCTTGAAAAGCTTAAAGGTGGTCCCCAGTACATTTATGGCCCTGCATGGTAAAAACTGAACTTCTGGTCACATTAACAAAGATCTGGGTTCTGACTTTCTGCTCAAACAGGTTCTGGTGGATCGTTTTAGGACCAGAACCTCCGAAGACGCTCAATCTGTGACCAGTCGCTTCCTGGTTTTGTTCACTTTTTAAGGTTTTGGGGTGAATCTGAATCGACTTGTTGAACTCTGGCTGCAGTTTCTCAGCTCAGTGTGAGTCTGACAGTGAATCAGGCTCAACCTTCCCAAAGAGACTCACGTCTGCAGAGATCTGAGGCCGTTTGCAGCTTAGTCCTGAACATTTTTGTCCCATAGCATGTGGAGTGTAACCCGATGCGTGACGTGGCCTGAAGCTGAGCGCGTCCCAGCTCTGCTTCGTCCGCTGCGGCCCGCTGATATGTTTGGCTTCCTGCAGCCGAGCGCTGAGCTGCAGGAACAGGTGCTGCAGTTTATTTATGGAGGCAGGATCAAGGCCTGCACGCCAAAGTCTTCATGACACACTTGAACCAGAGACGGATTTAAACCTGACAGCCACAATTAAACTTTGTCCGTCGGACCGAGAAGGGCTGGAGATAGTTCAGGATGTTTGATGCGTGATGTGTCTCCTCCTCAGCACAGAGTCTGGTTTAAGTCCTTTAATCACGATGTTCTCGCGGGTTCACACTCTTCTGTGTTCTCCCTCAGGGCGACCAGGAAGTGAAGGCTGTCGCACCGGGGAACGAGCCGGCGGAACCCAGCGGCAGCGCCGGCGCCAGAGCCGAGGTGGAGCCGGACAAGTTCGATCTCCCCCCAGAGTCGGATGAAGAGTACATGGTGGTGGAGGAGGCGGACTCTGCGTCCGCCGGCCGCGCGAAGAAGACGGGGCTGACGCGCATCGAGAGCTTCAAAGCCACTTTCTCCAAGGAGAACATGAGCAAGACCCGCGAGAACCTGGGCACCAAGGTCAACAAGTTCGGCGAGCGCATCGTGACGGCCGAGAGGCGCGAGAAGATCCGCCAGTCCGGCGAGAGGCTGAAGCAGTCCGGCGAGAGGCTGAAGAAGAACATCACCAAGACCGTCCTGAAGAAGGAGAGGACGGTGGCGGAGGGCCAGGAAGGAGCCGAGGGCGCCACGGAGGGAGCCGCGCCCGTCCCCCCTCCGAAGGGCCGCAAGGGCACCCCAGACGCGGCCAAGGCGGCTGACGACGAGGGCAAGGCGGACGACTCTGAAGTGCCGATGTACGACATGAAGCAGCTATCGTAAACGGCGAGTTAGCGACGAGATCCGGGCCGTTTTCTTTGGACCACACGGACGTAAGGAGGAAGTTTTCAGGGGCGCTGCCGGCGAGCGGAGCCGCAGGAGCGCAAATATATAACGAAGATGAACTTTTGTTTGAACGCCGTCGGAGGAAGTGAGCAGAGAAGCGGTCTCAGGGTCCTGGAGGTCACTTCACAGTCACGTGTGTTCTGGACATTTATCCCCAAAGCTTCTATTTCGTGTTCAATAAACTCTGAGTTCGGGAAACCAAAGAACAAAGCGTTCAGAACTTTTGTCCCCATCGTCGCCGTCACGTCGCCGTCACGTCGCCGTCACGTCGCCGCTGCTGTTCCCGTGTTTGTGCATGTTGAGGAGGTCGAAGTGTTGGAGGGTGAAGGGAGAACAGGGTCATGTTGAAATGAAATGATTAAAGATGAAAGGTTCAAAACTCTGACTGAGGACTGACTTGAATGAACGGGGCTCGGCGGGCGCCGCTGGCTGCAGGAAGGACCCGGGTAGAGAAGGAACCCTCGGGTTCAGCCTCTAGAGCAGCGTTTACTTTAGTTCTTACTGTAACATTTGTTTATGTAATGGAGCCGGTTCAAAGTTAAGCGTCCGTTGCGTTGATGTGTGTTTACAACAAAATAAAAGACTCTTCTACAACGGTGTTTGGCGCCCGGCGTCTCTGGGACGGACGCACCTAGAGGAGCTGTGCAGACCTCCTAGAGGACACTTTAACACACATTTATGCTCCTAGAGGACACTTTAACACACGTTTATGCCCCTAGAGGACACTTTAACACACGTTTATGCTCCTAGAGGACACTTTAACACACGTTTATGCTCCTAGAGGACACTTTAACACACGTTTATGCTCCTAGAGGACACTTTAACACACGTTTATGCTCCTAGAGGACACTTTAACACGTTTATGCTCCTAGAGGACACTTTAACACACGTTTATGCTCCTAGAGGACACTTTCACACACGTTTATGCTCCTAGAGGACACTTTAACACACGTTTATGCTCCTAGAGGACACTTTAGCACACGTTTATGCTCCTAGAGGACACTTTAGCACACGTTTATGCTCCTAGAGGACACTTTAACACGTTTATGCTCCTAGAGGACACTTTAACACACGTTTATGCTCCTAGAGGTCACTTTAACACACGTTTATGCTCCTAGAGGTCACTTTAACACACGTTTATGCTCCTAGAGGACACTTTAGCACACGTTTAAAACACAATAAAGTTTTCTCACGACCTGTTTTTGCGTCTTTTCTCCGGTGTCGTTGGCGTCGGTAGCGTTGTCGGGGATCGACCGCGTGGCTCCGGATCGTCGCATCAAAGCAGCTTCGTGTTCGATTGTCGTGACGTCGGTGAATTAAACATCTTTTTTATGTTTTTAGAGTTAAAAAACGACGCGTTCTGATGTTTTTAAGAGAGAAACTCACATATTTAATAAAGTTCAGACAAAAATGAGTTCAGAATTCATGTTTTTGTTTTTTTTTTGCATCTTTTTAAAGTATTTCAGCAGCTTTGAGTCGATTAAAAGACAGAAAATTAAGATTTTGAAGATAATTCCTTTAATAAAAATCATTATTCATAAAAAGATAAAAGATAAAACAGATGTTAAAGAATTCATCAAAGGTTCAAAACTAAAAAATCATTTAAAAATAAACAAATTTACGTGAAACAAACAGAAAAATCATGAAATCTTTGCTGATTAAAGTCTTTTTTGTTTTAATTTGATACTTTAAGAAAAAATTTAATTAAAATCATAAATTCATGTATTTTTTGGTAAAAGCAGAAAAACAAACATTTAAAGTCACGTTCTTTGTGATTAGAGCGTAAAGTTGTGAATATTAAAGTAAATTAAAGCGAAATATTAAAGATTTATTTGTGAAATGTTTAAATTAAATTAAAGGTTTGATGTAAAATCAGGACGTTTGTGAATAAATGTTTGTTTTTTATGAAATATTTTGATTTAATACGATAAAAAAAACGTAGATTTCTGCTTTAAAATGTGTAAAAAACGAAGATAAAAAGATAAATAATGTGTTTATAAGTTTAGTTTCACACAAATCATCTGAATATTATTTTATTATTATTATTAAAATGAATAAAAAACAATAAAAAGAAACTAATTAATTTGTAAAACTTCTTTTTCTAAAACAGAAATAAAGTGAAAGCGTTTTAACGTTAACACACACACACACACACACACAGGTATAGACACACACACACACACACACACACAGGTACAGACACACACACACACACACACACACACACACACACACACACAGGTACAGACACACACACACACACACACACACACACACACACACACACAGGTACAGACACACAGACACACACACACAGACACACACACACAGGTACACACACACACGCACACACACACACACACACAGGTACAGACACACACACACAAACACACACACAGAGGTACACACACAGGTACAGACATACACACACACACACACAGGTACAGACACACACACACACACACACAGACACACAGACAGACACACACACACACACACACACTCACACACACACACACACGGCTCAGGTGCAGTCACAGAGCAGCGCGGCGCCCCTCAGGGTCCAGCGCTCAGGCGGCTGAACGCTCCGCAGCTGCAGAGAGAAGATGAAGTTCAGGTCGGTCCTCCGCGGCTTCTTATACACGGGACACGAGTACAGGCTGAGCGAGCCGCCGCCGCCGCCACCGCCCGGCGGCCGCCTGCTGTCGGCCATGTTGGCCGAGCTGACGGCGTAGACGTGGACCACGGGGAGCGGCGTGAAGAGGATCTGAGAGGAGACGCAGACGTGGGTCATCACACACACACACAGGTACAGACACACACACACACACACAGGTACACACACACACACACACACACACACACACACACACACACACACACACACACACACACACACACACACACACACACACACACACACACACACACACACACACACACACACACACACACTGACCTTAGGTGGCGCCTCACAGAGCTTGGCGCCGCGTCGGTCCCACCCCGCCCCGTCCAGAAAGAGGCCGTAGATGTAGACTCCGCCCACATCGTCCGGGGGCGGAGCCGACACGTCCTCCCTCATCATCTTGGTGACGTCGTTGCTAAGGGTAACCGTATCTAAGGCCCAGCCCCGGGTCAGGTTGGCGCGGGTCGTCTCCTGGCGCATGGCGGTCAGAAAACCCTTCACACAAAAACACCCACCTCAGATAAACGACCACGGACGCGTGTGACCCCGTCTCCGCTGTGCCACCGCGCCTGAACCCACCTGCGGGTTGAAGAAGCCGGTGAGCCAGAACTGGTCGGGCCGGCCGGTGCCGATCCAGCCGCTCAGCTGCCGGTTCCTCTCCAGCAGCTCGCTGAACCAGAAGCCCAGCGTCGCCGAGGGCCAGCTGAGCCGCAGCCACAGGCGCGGGACCACGGCATCGAACATGCAGTCGAGAGCGTCACGCAGGTCCTCCGACATGATGATGGTGCCTGTGAGAGACGCCGCGTCAGTGTGTGTGTGTGTGTGTGTGTGTGTGTGTGTGTGTACCTGTGTGTGTGTGTGTGTGTGTCTGTATCTGTGTGTGTATGTGTGTGTGTGTGTGTACCTGTGTGTGTGTGTGTGTGTGTGTGTGTGTGTGTGTACCGTCGATGGCCAGCTGCAGGTCGGTGAGCGTGCTCCGTACGCTGCTGATGACTCGCTGCATGCGCTCCACTTCCTGCCTCAGGAAGATGTTGATTGGCTGGAGCGGACCCATCCTCTGCAGCTGACCTTTGACCTGAACATCAACATCACTGAAGCTAACTTCCATTAGCGTGTCTATGGTTATTCCAATGATGAGTTAGCATCGAGCTAACGCCTGCATCCACCTTTGGCTTCATAATCGGCACACACACACACACATGCACACACAGGTACAGACACACACACACACACACACACACACACACGCACACACACAGGTACAGACACACACACACACACACACACACACACACACACACACACAGAGGTACACACACACACACAGGTATAGACACACACACACACACACACACACACAGGTACAGACACACACACACACACACACACACACACACACACACAGAGGTACACACACACACACACACAGGTACACACACACATACACACAGGTAAAGACACACACACACACACACACACAGACACACACACACACAGACACAGACACACACACACACACACACACACACACACACACATACACACACACACACACAGGTACAGACACACACACAGAGACACACTCACACACACACACACACACACACACACACACACCTCATGCGGGACGTAGTCAGGTGGGAGCTTCTCCAGCATCTCGGCGGCGAGGCGCTGCACGCTGGCCTCCCTGGTCTCGCCGGCCCCGCCCCCGCTGTCCTTGGGTTGGATGCTGACGATGGTGCGGAGCGTCTCATTGGCCAGGTTGGTCTGGTACGTGATGTCAGCGTTGGGGTGGAGCCCGAACACCTGCAGACAGGAAGAGGAAGGCTCAGCGACGAAGCTCCGTGGTCGACACAACACAAGCGCGACCGTGTGTTTGGCGTGTCTGACCTCGGGAGAGTCGACGGGCGGCAGGGCGTCGATGTGCTGCAGGACGTCCTGCACCGTGGCGGCCCTGGACGGGACCGTGTAGCCCTTATAGAAGCAGAACTTGGCGCTGAAGGTGTCCTCGCTGAACCAGACGCGGGTGAAGGTGTTGAGGAGACATTTGTCCAAGTCGTCCGTCACGCGGCCGCCGTACTGGACCTCCCCTGGGGACGGACACGAGGAGCACAGGGTCAGTTACGTGTGACGGATGCAGGGACAGACACACAGAATAAAGAGTCGGGCGGACCCAGCGTGCACTGACCCAGCGTGCACTGACCCAACGTGCACTGACCCAAAGTGCACTGACCCAACGTGCACTGACCCAGCGTGCACTGACCCAGCATGTAGCGCAGGCAGCTCCAGTCCACGCCTCTCTTTGGGTCCAGCTCGTCCAGGTGGTTCTGCACAAACTGCATGCTGGACGTGAAGTCCGCCTGGTTGAACTCGTAGGGGATGTTCCAGCCGAGGGGACCGAACTTACGGCGCTCCTGACGGGAGGACGGAGCACAAACAACCTCAGGTATCATCATAATAAACCCGTTCTTTCCTTCCTTCTCTGAGATCCCTCCTGCGGTCTCTTTAAACCGCCTGCCGTCGATGTTTGGGTGGGTTTCCTGTCGTGGTCGTGTTGCACACTGACCTGCACGGTGGTGTGAAGGAAGGCCACGGCGTAGAGCAGAGGCTTCCACTGGGGCAGGTTGCTGATCTCTAACTGGTCCTGAGTGATGCCACTGAAGGTCCTCTTCAGACCCGCTTTCATCCCTGAGCGACACCAACACGAGTGCAAAGGACACAAACACAGGTCAGTATGAACGGGGGGGGGGGGGGGGTCAATCAATCAGACAGGAGCAATCCAATCAAGGAGGCCTCGGGGAAGACCCAGGACCAGGTGGAGAGATTAGATCTCCACACTGGCCTGGGAACGCCTCAGGATCCCCCAGTTAGAGCTGGTTAATGTGGCCCGGGAAAGGGAAGTTTGGGGTCCCTGCTGGAGCTGCTGCCCCTGAGACCTGATCCAGGATCAGAGGCTGGAGCTGCTGCCCCCAAGACCTGATCCAGGATCAGAGGCTGGAGCTGCTGCTCCTGAGACCTGATCCAGGACCAGAGGCTGGAGCTGCTGCCCCCGAGACCTGATCCAGGATCAGAGGCTGGAGCTGCTGCCCCTGAGACCTGATCCAGGATCAGAGGCTGGAGCTGCTGCCCCTGAGACCTGATCCAGGATCAGAGGCTGGAGCTGCTGCCCCTGAGACCTGATCCAGGATCAGAGGCTGGAGCTGCTGCTCCTGAGACCTGATCCAGGATCAGAGGCTGGAGCTGCTGCCCCCGAGACCTGATCCAGGATCAGAGGCTGGAGCTGCTGCCCCTGAGACCTGATCCAGGATCAGAGGCTGGAGCTGCTGCCCCTGAGACCTGATCCAGGATCAGAGGCTGGAGCTGCTGCCCCCGAGACCTGATCCAGGATCAGAGGCTGGAGCTGCTGCCCCTGAGATCTGATCCAGGATCAGAGGCTGGAGCTGCTGCCCCCGAGACCTGATCCAGGATCAGAGGCTGGAGCTGCTGCCCCTGAGACCTGATCCAGGATCAGAGGCTGGAGCTGCTGCCCCAGGACTGATAAATAAGAAGCAGGAGGAAGGATCAAGAAGTGGATCAAGATGTTTAACTTCCTTGAAGAATTGGAATCACTGAACTCAACTAAAGCTGAAATAAATGAGGTATATGAGTGTTTACAATGCTGCCCTTTCATCCCTTCACCCAACCTCAAAGAACACCTGTTCACAAACGTCCTCCTGTGACTCCAACCACTGTGGTTCACACTCAATAGAGCACTAACCAAGTCCAGACCTACTTCCACCAACCACTGGACCAGGACCAGGACCAGGCTGGGACTGGACCAGCACTAACGAAGTCCAAACCAACTTCCACCAACGACTGCCACTCTAACGACGGAGCACAAAGGGTTCCAGTGACATCATCGGCCTGTGAGAGGTTAAAGACCTGGATCTCCACACCAGTTAGTTGGACCAGTCCCAGCCTGGTCCTGGTCCTGGTCCTGGTCCAGTCCCAGCCTGGTCATGATCCTGGTCCAGTCCCAGCCTGGTCCTGGTCCTGGTCCTGGTCCAGTCCCAGCCTGGTCATGATCCTGGTCCAGTCCCAGCCTGGTCCTGGTCCTGGTCCTGGTCCAGTCCCAGCCTGGTCCTGGTCCTGGTCCTGGTCCTGGTCAGATGCGTACATGAACTGATGAAAACTCTTGGATGAGGACGACGGCTAATGGCTAACGGCGAACGATGGTCGCCGGTCATTGTTTTAACTCCATTTTGTTCGTGTTTTAGGTAAATTGGATATTTGGACACAGTTTTAAAAACGCATTTTGGCCGTTACGTACAGTCTGGTTTGCTCAAACGTGATTGGTCAACGCTAAATGCTTCCAATACCCAGCTCTTGACCTCGCTGCCTACGGATTCTACATCCGTATGTTTACAGAGAGCAAACCAAAGTGTCTTACCAAGAGGAGGTTCGTTGGTGAACTTGATGGAGGACTGAAGGAAGTTGATGGGGAATCTGTGAATAAATCAAATTAGATTTACGTTTTAGCTCCATCTCTGAAAAATCATCCGTGCGTTATCTGATCTGGTTCGATGACCACTGCGACCTCTAGAGGGCGTTTCGTCTCGTCTGATACCTGGGGTGCACGTCGGTCGTCAGCCACACGCGGAAACCTTTGTGCACGCTCTCTGGAGTCGCCGTGGTGACCGTCTCCAGCAGCTCGTCCAGGAAGTCCAGTCCCAGGTGGCAGTTCTGGAGGAGGAGCCAGCCGCCGTCCGTCATGCTGTTGGCCAATAGCCTGCGAGCGTGAACCTCCTGGCCCTGCCCCATGGAAATAGGACGGCACGGCGCCGCCTGCAGGCAGAGAGCAGGACTCTCATCATCTGTGGATCTGTTGTGTGGGTAAACCTGTGGATGTGTTGGTTTTTTACCTTGCTCTTGGCCAGTCTCTCTATGTTCTCAGTCGGGTCCGAGCCCATCGACAGCAGACAGACCATCGGCGTCCGGGGGTCACTCTCGGCCAGCATGGCGTCCAGGTCCAGAACCAAACCTTCAGCGTACTGCTGACCCATAGAGTCCGAGATGTAGTGACGCGCCTGGTCACACACACACACACACACACACACACACACACACACACACACACACACACACACACACACACACACACACACACACACACACACACACACACACACACATACACACACACACACACACACACACACACACACACACACACACACACACACACACACACACAAACGGTACTTCATTCTCGCCGCCAGAGTCCCAGTGTTAGGGAACTAGAGCGTGCAGGTGTTGCACCCTAGGGAACAAGAAAGTGCCGTGTTTGGCGCTCACACCTGAGCCGTGGTTCGGTCGGGACACCAGCTCCGGATGAGCAGAAGCTTCCGGAAGGTGTCGAGCTTCTCGTTGTACCCATCAGGCAGTGTGGCGTCCTCTGGCGTCGGGTGGTCGAACCACGTCCTCCAGGCACGCTCGTTCTGGCTCACCTGGACACAAGGAGACTCCCGTGGGTCTGTGCGCTCCAGCTTTACCTGCTCCGGCGTTAACGGATCCGGGTTCTACCTGGGTCAGGATCTGGGCGAAGGGCGGCAGACCGGACAGCTGCACCAGGTTGAGCCAGGTCTGATCCAGGATCCAGCGCCGCGGTTTGGATTCCACGGAGTTCAGATCCAGAGAGGCTCCGCCTACAAACGCAAACGATGTTTACCATCAATTTACTTGGAAAAAGAAAAAGGAGAGAGGAGGAGGAAGAGGAAGAGGAGGAGGAAGAGGAAGAGGAGGGTGTGAGACCTTTGACGAAGGTGAGAACCTCGGGGTGGGAGATGTTTTGGGCCTGCAGGTCGATCTTCAGAGCCAACAGCAGCGTGAACAGCAGCTTGTGTTCTTCATAGAGACTCCGGGCGGTGTAACAGAACACCTGAGGGAGGGACAGGTACTGGTTACAGCATCGTCTTCAGCTTAGATCACTCAGGGCGCCCTCCCACTGTGCCTCCGTCCCGTGCCCCGTGCTTTAGGGTCCTTGTCCCCCCTCCAGGCCCGTTTGTACTCACACTACCTGGGCCTCGGAGAATGCTTCTTGCTGCCTATACGTCATCACGCCGTAACACGTCACACGTATTGATGACGTCATGGCGATGCGTGGCTTTGTTTCCAGATCTTTCCGTAGACCTCGGAGTTTTTGTGCGTCTTGTCGACTGTTTTTGAATCTTTTCATCGACCAAATCTGCAGTAAACACTCCACCTCCGCATCACACCAACGTGAACCTTTCACCGCCATTGTTTGAAATGTCCGCGCATGGTCCCTCCTTCTTTTTTCTACGTCCCAACAGGCGCACAGGAAATGACCTCAGAACCGCCGTAGGCCTCTTGCTCGTACACGTGCGCACGCTCGTGCTCGTACACGTGCAAACGTGCTTTACTAAAGCCCACCTCTCCCAAACGGGCCGTGGACGGCAAGCGTGCCGCTCCTAGACGTGGTACGGTTGCACTCACACTGGTCAAAGGAACCAGACTTTAGCTGTGGAACCTGTTTGGGCACGGTACGGAGGCACAGTGTGATTGCGCCCTTAATGACTCACGGCCTCGCTCCTGAACACACCTGGTGGGTGAGGAAGTCGATGATGTTGCTGATGCGTTTGGAGGTGACCTGCGACTTGGCGGAGTGCTGCATGGACGAGTCGAAGAGTCCCAGGAACTGACGCAAAGACGTCTGGTACATGACGTTGACCAGCGACATCTCCACGATCAGGAAGTAGAGGATGCTGCCCCTGGTGGCCACCGGCCGGTACTCCTCCCTCGCCCGGTTGATCTTCAGCTCCGTCTCCGCCGCCACCGACAGCTTCTCGCTCACCTGGAGGACGAGATGTTTTTTAATGTAGTTAGCGTCCTTCGATCAGAGAAACTTGGTTTTGGACGACCGGGGTCAGAATGGAAGGGCAGCACCTCCTGCGCGGTGTTCTTGGTGACCCTCAGGACCTCGATCAGGGACTGGTCCTCCACCAGGGACCCCTGGGTGCTGGTCAGCCTGAACAGCAGACTGTCCTCCAGCTCCTGCATCCTCCTCTTGTTGGATGTCACCTCCTCCAGGAGCTTGACGCGCTCGGCCTCCAGCTCCTGGTGGGACCACAGGGCGGACCGTTCAGGTTCGTGTCGCGGTTTAAGGCTCAGGACTTGAGCCGGTGTCGTCACATTTGAACGCAGCGTGTTTTACGTTGTTACAGTTTATCTCAGCTAACCAGCAGCTAACCAGCAGCTAACAAGCAACTAACTAGCAACTAACCAGCAGCTAACCAGCATCTAACTAGCAGCTAACAAGCAGATAATCAGCAGCTTACTAGCAGCTAACCAGCATCTAACTAGCAGCTAACAAGCAGATAATCAGCAGCTAACTAGCAGCTAACCATCAGCTAACTAGCAGCTAACCGGCAGCTAACCAGCAGCTAATCAACAGCTAACTAGCAGCTAACTAGCAGCTAACCAGCAGCTAACAAGCAACTAACCAGCAGCTAACTAGAAGCTAACCACTAGCTAACTAGCAGCTAACAAGCAGATAACCAGCAGCTAACTAGCAGCTAACCAGCAGGTAACCAGCAGCTAACTAGCAGCTAACCAGCAGCTAACAAGCAACTAACCAGCAGACCAGCAGCTAACTAGCAACTGACCAGCAGCTAACCAGCAGCTAACCAGCAGCTAACTAGCAGCTAACCAGCGACCCGTGGGCCCGGGGCAGTGACCTGTTTCTCCAGCAGGATGACCCGGCCCAGCAGCTGGTCCTCCAGACCGCGCTGGGTGACGGTGAAGTCCACCACGGCGGTCCTGGCGCTGACCTCGGGGCTGTAGGCCGGGTTGGCGAGCTTGGTGGTGATGTAGAGCGTGAAGCCCTTCATCACGTCCACCTCTTTGTCCCCGACCTTCACCTGCAGGAGACACGAGAGGGCGGAGGGATGAGCTGAAGCGCTTGGGTTCACGCGGGAGGAAGGAGACGGGCCGTACTTTATACGTGGATCCGGACTTGATGTAGTTTTTGTCCAGGACGTCGTCCAGGACCGGGTCCAGATCCTCCCCCACGTCCTCCAGCAGCAGGG
>NC_139846.1:25876098-25886098 GCF_963691815.1 Echiichthys vipera | reverse complement strand
GACAGAACAAGTGCAAAGGTGCCGGCTGATGGAGGAGAGAGGGATGATGGAGGGATGATGGAGGGATGATGGAGGGCTGATGGAGGGATGATGGAGGGATAGACGGGAGGGGGTTTCCATTCCTGTTTATAAGCTCAGCTCCCAAAGAGGCGCAGGGAGTCACTTTACCCCGGGGTATTTTTAGCCCGGAGAACACAGCGAGCAGCCGGATCCATGTCCCCCTTTATCTGCCTCGCTCGTTAACGCACGCATTCCTGTCGTGTCCTTTTTCCTGTCCAAGCGCTCGGATCGACGCGGAGGTCGCAGGTCGTTCGGTCGCTCTCAAGAGAAGTTGAACAGAACCTCTTGATGCAAAGGTGGACCAAGATCTTTAAACCCCAGAACCCTCAGATCTATAAACCCCAGAACCCTGAGATCTATAAACCCCAGAACCCTGAGATCTATAAACCCCAGAACCCTCAGATCTATAAACCCCAGAACCCTCAGATCTATAAACCCCAGAACCCTCAGATCTATAAACCCCAGAACCCTCAGATCTATAAACCCCAGAACCCTCAGATCTATAAACCCCAGAACCCTCAGATCTATAAACCCCAGAACCCTCAGATCTATAAACCCTAGAACCCTCAGATCTATAAACCCCAGAACCCTCAGATCTTTAAACCCCAGAACCCTCAGATCTATAAACCCTAGAACCCTCAGATCTATAAACCCCAGAACCCTCAGATCTATAAACCCCAGAACCCTCAGATCTATAAACCCCAGAACCCTCAGATCTATAAACCCCAGAACCCTCAGATCTATAAACCCCAGAACCCTCAGGTCTATAAACCCCAGAACCCTCAGATCTTTAAACCCCAGAACCCTCAGATCTATAAACCCCAGAACCCTCAGGTCTATAAACCCCAGAACCCTCAGATCTTTAAACCCCAGAACCCTCAGATCTTTAAACCCCAGAACCCTCAGATCTTTAAACCCCAGAACCCTCAGATCTATAAACCCCAGAACCCTCAGATCTTTAAACCCCAGAACCCTCAGATCTATAAACCCCAGAACCCTGAGATCTATAAACCCCAGAACCCTCAGATCTATAAAGAACCCTCAGATCTATAAACCCCAGAACCCTCAGATCTATAAACCCCAGAACCCTCAGATCTATAAACCCTAGAACCCTCAGATCTATAAACCCCAGAACCCTCAGATCTATAAACCCCAGAACCCTCAGATCTATAAACCCCAGAACCCTCAGATCTATAAACCCCAGAACCCTCAGATCTATAAACCCCAGAACCCTCAGATCTATAAACCCCAGAACCCTCAGATCTATAAACCCCAGAACCCTCAGATCTTTAAACCCCAGAACCTTCAGATCTATAAACCCCAGAACCCTCAGATCTATAAACCCCAGAACCCTCAGATCTATAAACCCCAGAACCCTGAGATCTATAAACCCCAGAACCCTCAGATCTATAAACCCCAGAACCCTCAGATCTATAAACCCCAGAACCCTCAGATCTATAAACCCCAGAACCCTGAGATCTATAAACCCCAGAACCCTGAGATCTATAAACCCCAGAACCCTCAGATCTATAAACCCCAGAACCCTCAGATCTATAAACCCCAGAACCCTCAGATCTATAAACCCCAGAACCCTCAGATCTATAAACCCCAGAACCCTCTGATCTTTAAACCCCAGAACCCTCAGATCTATAAACCCCAGAACCCTCAGATCTATAAACCCCAGAACCCTCAGATCTATAAACCCCAGAACCCTCTGATCTTTAAACCCCAGAACCCTCAGATCTATAAACCCCAGAACCCTCAGATCTATAAACCCCAGAACCCTCAGATCTATAAACCCCAGAACCCTCAGATCTATAAACCCCAGAACCCTCAGATCTATAAACCCCAGAACCCTCAGATCTATAAACCCCAGAACCCTCAGATCTATAAACCCTAGAACCCTCAGATCTATAAACCCCAGAACCCTCAGATCTATAAACCCCAGAACCCTCAGATCTTTACTTCAGTCGGTTCAAATCGAACACTTTATTGTTGCAGCGTTGATGAAACATTGTTGACACTCTCAACTCTCTTTTTAGCCTCACCCCCCCCCCCCCCACCCCTCAGTCCGTCCCTCCCCCTCCCAGCAGGGTGGAGTCTATCAGTTGATCTGACTGCTTTCATGGTCCACCTCCAGTTGCAGAGGGGTGATCCGGCGCTCCTGTCCTCCCCTCCTTTCTCTCCTTCTCCTTCCAGAGGAGGGTTCTAGTCCCCCTCTCTTGTACTCCCTCTCTTCTCCTTCGGATCCCCTGATGCCTCAACCCTGATCCTTCTCTTTTTCGTGGCTTTGATCGTCTTTTCTCTTCTTCAAAATCCCAAGATTTCTCTGTTCTTTCGCTGGAGCTTGTCCTTCTCCTCTCCGTGCACCCTGCTCTTCCTCATCCCTTCTTCCCTTTCACGTTTGGATCGACCGGGTTCGAACAGTCGACCGAGACACCAGGCGATTAAAGTCGAGAAGCAGGTGACAAAGCCAAGCGACAAGCGAGTATGACAGACAAGCCGGGCATGCCGACGGGCGGCGGAGACGATGCAGGAAGCATCATGGCGTTGCTGGAGCGCGTGGCGGGCCTCATGGACAGCGTCCAGACCACGCAGCAGCGCATGGAAGAGCGTCAGCTGGAGCTGGAGAACACGGTAAAGACCATCCAGACGGACGTCGTCAAGCTGACCGGCGACCACGCCACCACCAGCTCCACCGTCAACCAGCTCCTGGAGAAGACACGCAAGGTCAGCCGCCACATCAAGGACGTCCGGGTGCGAGTGGAGAACCAGAACATCAGGGTGAAGAAGGTGGAGGCCACCCAGGGGGACCTCCTCGCCAAGAACAAGTTCAGGGTGGTCATTTATCAGGTAAGACTCGCCGATGCTTCATGGGTTCTCTACGACCCGGGGAAATGGACCTTTGGAGTTCTGATCAACTGCCAAATTTTGGGAATTGGTGGTTAAGTGATTCTTCCTGTGTTGAAGTGTTGAGTTGTTTCTAGAAATGGTGTCGAGCGTCAGGCTAACGTACAGCTACGTGACTCAATGCACTGTAAAACATACCTTCTAGCCTCGCCTAAGCACAGTTCAGGTATTCAGGTCTGAACTTCTCATCCTGATCTGAAAAAGATCTACCTGAACCCTACGTTCGTAAATGAATCCCCCCCAAAAAGAGACCCGATTTGAGGGGAACCCAAAGGCGTTTGTGCCCAATCCAAAAACAACCGATCAACACGAACCGACTCAAATCTGGTGACAATAAACGCGGACGCCACCTGACCAGATGAGACTGACCATAACTTCGACCCGGCCAAAGTCACGGCCCTCGTTGGGTCTCGGTTACAAAGAACCAAACGGACCCGGGAAGACTTTTAATACACAGAACCAAAATAACGGGTCTGGGGTCTGAATTGGCAGAACCAGACTCGGCGTCAGGGTGACGGCGAGGGCTCAACTCCATTCGCTGTTTTTGGTTTTCAAAGGGCAAAAGTTGTTTTAGTACTTTCTCTGACGAGGTTCATGAGCTGAGCTGATACTAAAACCAGGACTGAACTCACTTCTGACCCAGGACTACGTCAATGTGAACGACACACATGACTTAATCAACTTAATTATCAGATGTTTGGCACTTTGAACAGCAGACGGACTGAACTGTGGGACTAAAGAGGTCAAAGGGTTCAGTAGATGTTCGATGTTTGATGCATGTAAAGCTGCATGAGGTCTAAAAAAGCTTTCAGCCTAAAAACTCAGGTTAAAACACTTCTGACAGGTGCCAAATAGTCTCTTCACACAGGAATGTTTCTAGCTATTTTCAATGACTAAACGGGAACTTGCTGCCTGACGCCTTCACTATAACACTTTATCACTTGAACCCGTGTAGAAACATGAAGAACTGCTCAGAACAGAGGCTTTAAGGAGTCGACGCACTCCTCGGTTCATTCTGGAGGTTGAAATAGCAACAGGCGCACACAGAGCAGGCTTCCTTTTACTTCTTTGGCCTTCACAGTGAGCAGCTGCCAGCGCCACGTCGACCTGGTTATTTTAGCCCTGGGGAAACGTCAGCGTGCTGAAAGGTTACACCGCCGGTCTGGAGCCCGAAGAGCCGGCTTTCACTTACAACTGGTGAACGATTATTCGGCTGTTCGGCTAAATCTTCTTAATCTGACAGGAGCCGCGGAGGAGTGAGTGATGAGTGACGCTCCAGCTTAAACTTTACTACACTTTGAATGTTGCATCTTAAGCCAGAGGGAGGTTTTTACTGTTGACACTGGCGTCTGTGAGGAGACACCTGCGCTCATGTTTGCTCCCACACCTGACAGAGAAGTCATTCACGAACATTTTAGTCCTAATAACTTGATTTAACGTCTGAGTTTTCACCAACAGCAGCTCGACAACTTGGACATTTGACTCTGTAAAGGCTGAACTGTGTGCTACATAACATTGGCATGCTAACTGTGCACGACCTGCCCCGACAGCAGGACTTCTGTTATACGCAGAGCGCAGATCGGCACGTCAACCGGCTCGTTGACGGCGACTGAATGCAGGAATATCTCTGTGGGGTGCGGCTCAGTTACAGTAATCTGGACTGTGGCGCACGGTGTCGGGTTGCAGGGCGGTCCAGCGAGGCCACGCGTCGATCAAACCTCAGGCTTCAGCTGCTGCACTGTGCAAACTAGTGTTTTAGGGAAAAGGTAGAGATGGAAAGATCCCCATGTGAATGTCCTGCGTCCGTTTATTCCATCAGACGACTCAAGATGCTTTTATAACGACCGACTTTCTAAAGATTCTGACGATATGTGACATGGCAGCTACAGGGACCGCGTTTACACGCACGTCCCAGTGAGGCCTCACTCCAAATGCAGCGTGTTCTGGTTAAGACATGTGGGATAAAGCAGTATTCAGGCTTTAGGAGCAGTCTTTGAACAAGTCTGCAGGTCTGAGACTGATGCCTGTCCAAGAGAAAAGACTCTTAAACATGATGAAAGACTCCCATGTGATACGGCAGGCAGTGATGTTGAGAGTATGCACAGCTGCATGAAAACGGGAATGTATCTAAGTGGGAATATTGTTTATTTCAGAGTCAAAGTCGGAGTTTTTAAGCACATGAACGTCCTGAACGTCCTTTTTTAAAGCTTCTAATAAAACAGACGAGTGTGTCCCTGTGGTTTACTGTAAGTGACTGTGCCAGCTGAGCGCTGACGGACCAGGTTATTCTGAGTCTCAACCTCCACCATCTCCTAATATAGTGGTCTGCTCTCTCTCCCGTCCTCTCTCTCTCTCTCTCTCTCTCTCTCTCTCTCTCTCTCTCTCTCTGTGGGTGAGCCAACGACGACGTCACGGGCGACCGTTATAAATCATTTCATTAGCCGCTAACAGGCTGCGCTCGCCGTTTGACTCGTTGGTTGGACTGACGGAGGAAATCCTGTCCATGCTGTGAGGGTTCAGCACATAACTGTGATGTCATGGGGTCAGATGGGCTCATGACCTTTGACCCTCCCTCTCTCAGCACTCGGCCCCGCCCACCGTTCACCAGCAGAAAGGCCTTAAAGTCTTCTATTAGGTCCCGTTTCTGCACCGGGATTTTGATTATTAGGGTCTAGGATTTTGTCCCCACACGCTGTTCCTCTGCTACACAAACTCTGCAGACCCTCAGCCGGTCTGAACCCCATCACCCGGGTCTGATCCTGGACCGTTACAGGACGCGGGCCGACCTCAGGTCCGTCTCCAGAGACAGAAAAACCATTCACACCTACGGGTGATTTAGAGTCACCAATGAACCGAACACCTGCACGTCTTTGGACTGTGGGAGGAAACCGGAGAACCCGGAGAAAACCCACGCACACACGGGGACAACATGCAAACTACACACAGAAGGGCTCCAGTCGGGATTCAAACCAGGAACCCTCTCGCTGTGAGGAGACAGTGCTAACCACTACAATTGATGACTCTAAATCACCCGTAGGTGTGAATGGTTGTCTGTCTCTGTTCGTCTCTATGTGTCCTGTGATAGACTGGCGTCCTGTCCAGGGTGGACCCCGCCTCACGCCCAATTCCAGACGTCCCCATTTCAGGGGTCCAGAGTTGGCGGGGTGGTACGTATGCCCGGCGTGAACGTAGCACGAGTTCTGCGTCTTAAAATGAAAGCGTATCCGTGTGGAAGTGTCCACAGTCAGTGAACGCAGGTCCTCGTCCGTACGGGTCAAACTAACAGAAGCCAAACGCGTCCGTTATTTAGCTTCTGGATCGTTAGCTTAGCTCACTTTTAGCTTGTTAGCATCCTGTGCTACATGCTCAGTCATGACTGTTGTGTGTCCTGTCAAAGCTTTTGGAAATGTCAGACTCTGTATCGGGTGTCCCGTAACGACTGTGATGCATGTAATCACAGATCCTGATGGACCCGTTAGCATGCTACAGGCTAGCTAGCTTACGCGCATGCATGTTCGTTCAGATTTAAGGATTTCATCATCCAGGAGCGATCCAAAGATCTCCTCAGTAAATTAATGCTCATCAGTTTTAGTACATTTTAACATTACCCACGGTGTCTCTTGCTTTGTAGCTCAGGTGTTGTCCAAACTGACGTCCGGGGGCCTTCAAGGGTCCTTGAGAAGGTTAAAGGTGGTCCCCGGTACATTTATGGCCCTGCATGTAGAAAACTGAACTTCTGGTGACATTAACAAAGATCTGGGTTCTGACTTTCTGCTCAAACAGGTTCTGGTGGATCGTTTTAGGACCAGAACCTCCAAAGACGCTGAATCTGTGAGCGGTCGCTTCGTGGTTTTGTTCACTTTTTAAGGTTTTGGGGCGAATCTGCGTCGACTTGTTGAACTCTGGCTGCAGTTTCTCAGCTCAGTGTGAGTCTGACAGTGAATCGGGCTCAACCTCCCCAAAGACTCACGTCTGCAGAGATCTGAGGCCGTTTGCAGCTCAGTCCTGAACATTTTTGGCCCATGTGGAGTGTAACCCGATGCGTGACGTGGCCTGAAGCTGAGTGCGTCCCAGCTCTGCCTCGTCCGCCGCGGCCCGCTGATATGTTTAGCTTCCTGCAGCCGAGCGCTGAGCTGCAGGAACAGGTGCTGCGGTTTATTTATGGAGGCAGGATCAAGGCCTGCACGCCAAAGTCTTCATGACACACTTGAACCAGAGACGGATTTAAACCTGACAGCCACAATTAAACTTTGTCCGTTTGACCGAGAAGGGCTGGAGATAGTTCAGGATGTTTGATGCGTGATGTGTCTCCTCCCCAGCTCAGAGTCGGGTTTAAGTCCTTTAATCACGATGTTCTCGCGGGTTCACACTCTTCTGTCTTCTCCCTCAGGGCGACCAGGAAGTGAAGGCTGTTGCACCGGGGAACGAGCCGGCGGAACCCAGCGGCAGCGCCGGCGCCAGAGCCGAGGTGGAGCCGGACAAGTTCGATCTCCCCCCAGAGTCGGATGAAGAGTACATGGTGGTGGAGGAGGCGGACTCTGCGTCCGCCGGCCGCGCGAAGAAGACGGGGCTGACGCGCATCGAGAGCTTCAAAGCCACTTTCTCCAAGGAGAACATGAGCAAGACCCGCGAGAACCTGGGCACCAAGGTCAACAAGTTCGGCGAGCGCATCGTGACGGCCGAGAGGCGCGAGAAGATCCGCCAGTCCGGCGAGAGGCTGAAGCAGTCCGGCGAGAGGCTGAAGAAGAACATCACCAAGACCGTCCTGAAGAAGGAGAGGACGGTGGCGGAGGGCCAGGAAGGAGCCGAGGGCGCCACGGAGGGAGCCGCGCCCGTCCCCCCTCCGAAGGGCCGCAAGGGCACCCCAGACGCGGCCAAGGCGGCTGACGACGAGGGCAAGGCGGACGACTCTGAAGTGCCGATGTACGACATGAAGCAGCTATCGTAAACGGCGAGTTAGCGACGAGATCCGGGCCGTTTTCTTTGGACCACACGGACGTAAGGAGGAAGTTTTCAGGGGCGCTGCCGGCGAGCGGAGCCGCAGGAGCACAAATATATAACGAAGATGAACTTTTGTTTGAACGCCGTCGGAGGAAGTGAGCAGAGAAGCGGTCGCAGGGTCCTGGAGGTCACTTCCCACGCAGTCACGTGTGTTCTGGACATTTATCCCCAAAGCTTCTATTTCGTGTTCAATAAACTCTGAGTTCGGGAAACCAAAGAACAAAGCGTTCAGAACTTTTGTTCCCATCGTCGTGGTCACGTCGTCGTCACGCCGTCGTCACGTCGTCGTCACGTCGCCGCTGCTGTTCACGTGTTTGTGCATGTTGAGGAGGTTGAAGTGTTGGAGGGTGAAGGGAGAAAAGGGTCATGTTGAAATGAAATGATTAAAGATTAAAGGTTCAAAACTCTGACTGACGACTGACTTGAATGAACGGGACTCAGCGGGCGCCGCTGGCTGCAGGAAGGACCCGGGTAGAGACGGAACCCTCGGGTTCAGCCTCTAGAGCAGCGTTTAGTTTAGTTCTTACTGTAACATTAGTTTATTTCATGGAGCCGGGTCAAAGTTAAGCGTCCATTGCGTCGCCGTGTTTTTACAACAAAATAAAAGACTCTTCTACAACGGTGTTTGGCGCCCGGCGTCTCTGGGACGGACAGACCTAGAGGAGCCGTGCAGACCTCCTAGAGGACACTTTAGCACACGTTTATGCTCCTAGAGGACACTTTAACACACGCTTATGCTCCTAGAGGACACTTTAACACACGTTTATGCTCCTAGAGGACACTTTAACACACGTTTATGCTCCTAGAGGACACTTTAACACACGTTTATGCTCCTAGAGGACACTTTAACACACGTTTATGCTCCTAGAGGACACTTTAACACACGTTTATGCTCCTAGAGGACACTTAAACACACGTTTATGCTCCTAGAGGACACTTTAGCACACGTTTATGCTCCTAGAGGACACTTTAACACACGTTTATGCTCCTAGAGGACACTTTAACACACGTTTATGCTCCTAGAGGACACTTTAACACACGTTTATGCTCCTAGAGGACACTTTAACACACGTTTAGTCTCCTAGAGGACACTTTAACACACGTTTATGCTCCTAGAGGACACTTTAACCCACGTTTATGCTCCTAGAGGACACTTTAGCACACGTTTATGCTCCTAGAGGACACTTTAGCACATGTTTAGTCTCCTAGAGGACACTTTAACACACGTTTATGCTCCTAGAGGACACTTTAGCACACGTTTATGCTCCTAGAGGACACTTAAGCACACGTTTATGCTCCTAGAGGACACTTTAACACACGTCTATGCTCCTAGAGGACACTTTAACACACGTTTATGCTCCTAGAGGACACTTTAACACGCGTTTATGCGGACACTTTAGCACACGTTTATGCTCCTAGAGGACACTTTAACACACGTTTATGCTCCTAGAGGACACTTTAGCACACGTTTAGTCTCCTAGAGGACACTTTAACACACGTTTATGCTCCTAGAGGACACTTTAACACACGTTTATGCTCCTAGAGGACACTTTAGCACACGTTTATGCTCCTAGAGGACACTTTAGCACACGTTTATGCTCCTAGAGGACACTTTAACACACGTTTATGCTCCTAGAGGACACTTTAGCACACGTTTATGCTCCTAGAGGACACTTTAGCACACGTTTATGCTCCTAGAGGACACTTTAACACATGTTTATGCTCCTAGAGGACACTTTAGCACACGTTTATGCTCCTAGAGGACACTTTAACACACGTTTATGCTCCTAGAGGACACTTTAGCACACGTTTATGCTCCTAGAGGACACTTTAGCACACGTTTACGCTCCTAGAGGACACTTTAACACACGTTTATGCTCCTAGAGGACACTTTAGCACACGTTTATGCTCCTAGAGGACACTTTAGCACATGTTTATGCTCCTAGAGGACACTTTAGCACACGTTAATGCTCCTAGAGGACACTTTAACACACGTTTATGCTCCTAGAGGACACTTTAACACATGTTT
>NC_139846.1:25868598-25871098 GCF_963691815.1 Echiichthys vipera | reverse complement strand
TGAGAGGTTAAATACCTGGATCGCCAGCCACACCAGTTAGTTGGACCAGTCCCAGCCTGGTCCTGGTCCTGGTCCTGGTCCTGGTCCAGTCCCAGCCTGGTCAGATGCGTTCATGAACTGATGAAAACTCTTGGATGAGGAGGACGGCTAACGGCTAACGGCTAACGATGGCGAGGGTCAACAATTGTTCCATTCGCCGGTCATTGTTTTAACTTCATTTTGTTCGTGTTTTAGGTAAAAACGATATTTGGTCAAAGGTGATTGGTCAACGCTGCTACGTCTTTAAACGGAACGCTAAATGCTACGTTGCTACGTTGACCCCGCTGCCTACGGATTCTACATCCCTATGTTTACAGAGAGCAAACCACAGTTTCTTACCAAGAGGAGGTTCGTTGGTGAACTTGATGGAGGACTGAAGGAAGTTGATGGGGAATCTGTGAATAAATCAAATCATATTTACGTTTCAGCTCCGTCTCTGAAAAATCATCCGTGCGTTATCTGATCTGGTTCGATGACCACTGCGACCTCTAGAGGGCGTTCGTCTCGTCTGATACCTGGGGTGCACGTCGGTCGTCAGCCACACGCGGAAACCTTTGTGCACGCTCTCTGGAGTCGCCGTGGTGACCGTCTCCAGCAGCTCGTCCAGGAAGTCCAGTCCAAGGTGGCAGTTCTGGAGGAGGAGCCAGCCGCCGTCCGTCATGCTGTTGGCCAATAGCCTGCGAGCGTGAACCTCCTGGCCCTGCCCCATGGAAATAGGACGGCACGGCGCCCCCTGCAGGCAGAGAGCAGGACTCTCATCATCTGTGGATCTGTTGTGTGGGTAAACCTGTGGATGTGTTGGTTTTTACCTTGCTCTTGGCCAGTCTCTCTATGTTCTCAGTCGGGTCAGAGCCCATCGACAGCAGACAGACCATCGGCGTCCTGGGGTCACTCTCGGCCAGCATGGCGTCCAGGTCCAGAACCAAACCTTCAGCGTACTGCTGACCCAAAGAGTCCGAGATGTAGTGACGCGCCTGGTCCACACACACACACACACACACACAAACACAAACGGTACTTCATTCTCGCCGCCAGAGTCCCAGCGTTAGGGAACTAGAGCGTGCAGGTGTTGCACCGTAGGGAACAAGAAAGTGCCGTGTTTGGCGGTCGCACCTGAGCTGTGGTTCGGTCGGGACACCAGCTCCGGATGAGCAGAAGCTTCCGGAAGGTGTCGAGCTTCTCGTCGTACCCATCAGGCAGTGTGGCGTCCTCTGGCGTCGGGTGGTCGAACCACGTCCTCCAGGCACGCTCGTTCTGGCTCACCTGGACACAAGGAGACTCCCGTGGGTCTGTGCGCTCCAGCTTTACCTGCTCCGGCGTTAACGGATCCGGGTTCTACCTGGGTCAGGATCTGGGCGAAGGGCGGCAGACCGGACAGCTGCACCAGGTTGAGCCAGGTCTGATCCAGGATCCAGCGCCGCGGTTTGGATTCCACGGAGTTCAGATCCAGAGAGGCTCCGCCTACAAACGCAAACGATGTTTACCATCAATTTACTTGGAAAAAGAAAAAGGAGAGAGGAGGAGGAAGAGGAAGAGGAGGAGGAAGAGGAAGAGGAGGGTGTGAGACCTTTGACGAAGGTGAGAACCTCGGGGTGGGAGATGTTTTGGGCCTGCAGGTCGATCTTCAGAGCCAACAGCAGCGTGAACAGCAGCTTGTGTTCTTCATAGAGACTCCGGGCGGTGTAACAGAACACCTGAGGGAGGGACAGACAGGTACTGGTTACAGCATCGTCTTCAGCTTAGATCACTCAGGGCGCCCTCCCACTGTGCCTCCGTCCCGTGCCCCGTGCTTTAGGGTCCTTGTCCCCCCCTCCAGGCCCGTTTGTACTCACACTACCTGGGCCTCGGAGAATGCTTCTTGCTGCCTATACGTCATCACGCCGTAACACGTCACACGCATTGATGACGTCATGGCGATGCGTGGCTTTGTTTCCAGATCTTTCCGTAGACCTCGGAGTTTTTGTGCGTCTTGTCGACTGTTTTTGAATCTTTTCATCGACCAAATCTGCAGTAAACACTCCACCTCCGCATCACACCAACGTGAACCTTTCACCGCCATTGTTTGAAATGTCCGCGCATGGCCCCTCCTTCTTTTTTCTACGTCCCAACAGGCGCACAGGAAATGACCTCAGAACCGCCGTAGGCCTCGTGCTCGTACACGTGCGCACGCTCGTGCTCGTACACGTGCAAACGTGCTTTACTAAAGCCCACCTCTCCCAAACGGGCCGTGGACGGCAAGTGTGCCGCTCCTAGACGTGGTACGGTTGCACTCACACTGGTCAAAGGAACCAGACTTTAGCTGTGGAACCTGTTTGGGCACGGTACGGAGGCACAGTGTGATTGCGCCCTTAATGACTCACGGCCTCGCTCCTGAACACACCTGGTGGGTGAGGAAGTCGATGATGTTGCTGATGCGTTTGGAGGTGACCTGCGACTTGGCGGAGTGCTGCATGGACGAGTC
>NC_139846.1:25856098-25861098 GCF_963691815.1 Echiichthys vipera | reverse complement strand
CTTCCTGTTTCCACTTCCTGTTTCCACTTCCTGGTTCCACTTCCTGTTTCTCCTTCCTGTTTCTACTTCCTGTGTCTCCTTCCTGTTTCTCCCTCCTATTTCTACTTCCTGTTTCTCCTCCTGTTTCTCCTTCCTGTTTCTCCTTCCTGTCTCTACTTCCTGTTTCTCCTTCCCGTTTCTACTTCCTGTTCCTCCTTCCTGTTTCTCCTTCCTGTTTCCTGTTTCTACTTCCTGTTTCCTGTTACTACTTCCTGTTTCGTAACGTCGTTGAAAATCGTGACTCACCTTTAAAGCGCGAGTGCGAAACTTCTCCCCGACGGGCGAGAAGCAGAGGACGACGTGGAGGTTGCTCCGCACTCGCGACAGGAAGAAGTCGTAGAGGTTTTCAGCGGTCGGCGGGCGGCGAGGGAGCTGGCGCTTCATGACGGGGATCAGCTCCTGCGTGATGTCATCCAGCTCGTCACGGGCGAACAGGTTGGAGACTTCGCCGCTCGCCAGGACGTTGTTCATGTACTCTGCAGGGCGCCGTGAGAATCGTCCAATCAGAGACAAGCTGCACGCGCTCAGTGAGACTCTGTTTCTGTTTCCTGTTCGGAAACTTTAAATATTTTTATAAATTAAATTATTTAAAACAGGAAGTTACAAAAGATGCTAAATTACAAGAGATTCATCTCCACGACTTAAAAATATCGACTTTTTATCTTAAAATAAAGACTTTTATCTTAAAATATTGACTTTTATCTTAAAATATTGACTTTTATCTTAAAATATTGACTTTTTATCCTAAAATATTGACTTTTTATCTTAAAATATTGACTTTTTATCCTAAAATATTGACTTTTATCTTAAAATAAAGACTTTTATCTTAAAATATTGACTTTTTATCTTAAAATATTGACTTTTATCTTAAAATATTGACTTTTATCTTAAAATATTGACTTTTTATCCTAAAATATTGACTTTTTATCTTAAAATATTGACTTTTTATCTTAAAATATCGACTTTTTATTTTAAAATATTGACTTTTTATAACTTTTTATCTTAAAATATTGACTTTTTATCTTAAAATATTGACTTTTTATCTTAAAATATCGACTTTTTATCTTAAAATATTGACTTTTATCTTAAAATATTGACTTTTTATCTTAAAATATTGACTTTTTATCTTAAAATATTGACTTTTATCTTAAAATATTGACTTTTTATCTTAAAATATTGACTTTTTATCCTAAAATATTGACTTTTATCTTAAAATATCGACTTTTTATCTTAAAATATTGACTTTTTATCTTAAAATATTGACTTTTTATCTTAAAATATTGACTTTTATCTTAAAATATCGACTTTTTATCTTAAAATATTGACTTTTTATCTTAAAATAAAGACTTTTTATAACTTTAATTCTTAAAATATCGACTTTTTATAACTTTTAGCATAAAATTTTGACTTTTTATCTTAAAATAAATAGTTTTTATAACTTTGTTTCTTAAAATAATGACTTAAACGTTGAAGTATTAAAGTATTAAAGTATTAAATTCTTAAATATTTAAAGTATTAAAGTGTTAAATATTTAAAGTATTAAAGTATTAAAGCGTTAAGCGCTCATGTACCCAGGAACGCTTCGTCCTTGATGTCGTTGTCGGTGAAAAGGAACGTGACGCCTTTCCCGCGCTGACCGGCGACTCGATACAGAGTCTTCAGGTCCTCCAGGAGGTTACTGCAGCTGTACGACCTGCACACACACACACGCACACACACGCACACACACACACACACACACACACACACAAGCACACACACACACACACACACAAGCACACACACACACACACACACACGCACACATGTTCAGAGCCGTGTGTGTGTGTGTGTGCGTGTGTGTGTGTGTGTGTGTGTGCTTGTGTGTGTGTGTGTGTGTGTGTGCTTGTGTGTGTGTGTGTGTGTGTGTGTGTGTGTGTGTGTGTGTGTGTGTGTGTGTGTGTGTGTGTCAGACCTGGTCAGTGTGATCTGGAAGGTTTGGTATCCTGCGATGAACGACGCCAGCCTCGTCAGACTCTGCTTCCCCGACCCCCCGACCCCGACCAGCAGGGCGTTCCCCCGCGGCGTCCGCAGGATGCGTGAGATGCGCATCAGGTGGGTCATGGCGTCCTGTCATTGGACCAAACACAGACGGGTCGTTAACCAATAGACACGCAGAAAGAACTGCAGCCCCTCCCCACCACGACTACGCCTCCATATCCTGTCCCTGAAAACCACAAACAGGATTGGGGACAGAGTGCCCCCCTGGAGGAGGCCGACCCCCACCGGGAACCACTCCGACTCACTGCCCAGGATCCGGACCCAGCTCTCTCTTCGGGGGTACAGAGACTGGACCCCCTCAGAAGTGACCCCCTCACCCCAGACAAAGCACATGTAGACCGGACGGGCACACTCCCAGACCCCCTCCAGGGTCCTTGAGAGTGCAGAGCTGGTCCTGGTCCAGGTCCAGGACTGGATCCACCTGGTTCCTCTTCAGTCTGAGGTTCTACAGGACGAACCTCCTTTCCAGCACCTTGGAGTCGACTTCACCAGGGAGGCTCTGGGACAGGGGCCTCCTCCAGACGGTCCCTGTTCACCCCGCACTACTGGTTTGGGTTTACCAGGCCTCTCCAGGTGTCTCCATCGTTGCCCACGTGGGCGTTGAAGTCTCCCAGCAGGACTCTGGAGTCCCCTACTGGAGCCCCATGCAGGACTCTGGAGTCCCCTACTGGAGCCCCATGCAGGACTCCATTCAGGGTCTCCAAGAAGGCCGAAGTTATAGACAATAAGAAGAAAAACTAACAATAACATCCACAACAAACATGGCCGCCTGATGGGTCCTTACCTTGAAGAAGACCAGGTCCATGGCTCCGCCCCTCGCCGCCTCGTTGTACTGCAGCTGGAAAACAGACAGTCGCTCCGCCAGGGCGTCCAGCGACGGGATTGGCTCATACACCTGTCAATCAAGTCCATTTATAACGTTACAACACAACACTTTCAATCCAAACGTAAAAGTGACGCAGATACACGAGACGAGGACCTTCGGAGGTTCCACTTCGGCGTCTTCCGGTTCGTCGCCCGTCGCCTCCGGAGCTTCGCGCAGGAAGTCGACGAAGAAGGCGTCCCACTGAGCGTGCTCAGTCAGAGCTTTCCCATGATCCTCCACTGCGACCTGAGCGGAGAGGCGGTCGTTTAACTTTGGTTTTCCTTCATTTGACCCTGAAACAGATTCTTCCTCAAAGACAAAACGCACCTTCTCCAAGATGGCGTCGAAGGTTCGTCTGTCGCCCGCGTCGATGAAGCGGTCGGCGATCACTCTGCAGCATTCGTGATGGAAGAGAGCGGCGAGGAGCGGCGTGCTCTGACACGCCTCCGACGCCACCGCCAGCATCCCCTGAAACACGCCATGAAACACGCCGTGATACACGCCGTGATACACGCCATGATACACGCCGTGATACACGCCGTGATACACGCCGTGATACACGCCATGATACACGCCGTGATACACGCCATGATACACATGATACACGCTGTGAAACACGCCATGATACACGCCATGAAACACGCCATGAAACACGCCGTGATACACGCCGTGAAACACGCCATGAAACACGCCATGATACACGCCATGAAACACGCCATGAAACACGCTGTGATACACGCCGTGATACACGCCGTGGAACACGCCATGATACACGCCATGATACACGCCATGGAACACGCCATGATACACGCCGTGATACACGCCATGATACACGCCATGATACACGCCATGGAACATGCCATGATACACATGATACACGCTGTGATACACGCCATGAAACACGCCATGAAACACGCCATGAAACACGCCGTGATACACGCCATGATACACGCCATGAAACACGCTGTGATACACGCCATGAAACACGCCGTGATACACGCCGTGGAACACACCATGATACATGCCGTGGAACACGCCATGATACACGCCGTGGAACACGCCATGATACACGCCATTATACACGCCATTATACACGCCGTGATACACGCCATGGTACACGCCATGATACACGCCGTGATACACGCCATGATACACGCCATGATACACGCCATAGAACATGCCATGAAACACGCCATGATACACGCCATGGAACATGCCATGATACACATGATACACGCTGTGATACACGCCATGAAACACGCCATGAAACACGCCGTGATACACGCCGTGATACACGCCATGATACACGCCATGATACACGCCATGATGACATCAAAGCGTGGGACGTGTTGATGCGACGGGACGAACCTGCCAGATCCGGCTCAGGTCCCTCAGGTTGAAGATGTAGTGGAACTTTGCAGGAGACGGCAACATCTGAGGATCAGAGACGTTCGACCAAAAACGAAGAAAAACCACCGTGAATTATGAACAGGAAGTCAAGAGTTAAGTGGAAAACTGCAGGAAAGAGTAAAGACACGACAGGAAATACAAGAAAAAACAACAAATGAGAAGAAAAACTAACAAACAAACGTATTTTGCCGTGTGTGTGTGTGTGAGTGTGTGTGTGTGTGTGTGTGTGTGAGTGTGTGTGTGTGAGTGTGTGTGTGTGAGTGTGTGTGTGTGTGTGTGTGTGTGAGTGTGTGTGTGTGAGTGTGTGTGTGCGTGTGTGTGTGTGTGTGTGTGTGTGCGTGTGTGTGTTCCACCTTGGCCTTCACCCCCTGCCACACCCTCCTGGTGGTGGGCACGAGGGCGGCGGCGAGGGCACAGACGGCGTCGGTGAAGCCCCTCCCCGGGCAGAAGTGCCCCCGGGCCACGGTGCTGAAGATGGTGTCGATGGAGGCGTTGGACGGCAGCGTGCAGTTAAAGACGCAGAAGTGACGCTTCAGGCGCTCGGGCACGTCGTTCCGGCCGCCGCCCGGGTGGATCATGGCCGCCACCAGCTGTGACAACAACAAGGTTATTATCGTCATAGCAACCAGCTGTGACATCAACAAGG
>NC_139846.1:25838598-25848598 GCF_963691815.1 Echiichthys vipera | reverse complement strand
TTCCTGCTCAAAACTTTACTTTATCGGAAACCGTCTCAGTCATCTGTGATATTTTCCCTCTAAAATAAAAAATCGCGTTATAAACTCTAAATAAAACGTACGGATGACTCTGACCTCTGCGTGTCCTCCTTCCACTGCTCGGCCGATCCTTTACGACCCTAAAGCCATGCTTGTTTTCATTTCACGGTTCTATTTTCTCTATATTTGCACCTAACAACCAATCAGACGCACCAGCTTGGACAGGTTCATGTCTCTCAGGACTCTCATCACCACCGTCTTCTCTGGTTCGGACGGGTTGGATCTCTTCACGGCTCCCAGCGTCCTCAAAACCGACAAAATGTTCCTTAGACCAAAATCATAATGGACCTGGTGTAGAGACAGAGTTAGTATCATGAAGTCAAACGCAACTTTGATCCATAAAGTATAGAAATCTGGTAAAATGTCATAAGTGACCTGTTTGGAGAGCTGCTCCTCACACAGTTTGTAGAGGGTGTAGAACTTCCTGCTGAGGACCTGGTTGTCACGGAAACCTGCACTGGCCAGTTTGACCCTCATGATGATGGCTCGGTCCGGGACCATCATGGCGACGGTGCGAAACTGAATCTTCAGGTTCTCCGGCAGCTCCTGGCGACCAGCGTATCCAGGGTTCTGGAGGACCGAGAAGTTATAAGGTCTAGAACTTTGTGGTTTCTTCAAATGTGGTTCAGTTCAAGAACTCTGACTGATGCTGAGATGGGACGCTGGTTCTCTGGAGGTTGGGTTCAAGGACTCCCTGACTGGTTCTCTGGAGGTTGGGTTCAAGAACTCCCTGACTGGTTCTTTGGGGGTTGGGTTCAAGAACTGTCTCTGGAGGTTGGGTTCAAGAACTCTCTAACCGGTTCTCTGGAGGTTGGGTTCAAGGACTCCCTGACTGGTTCTCTGGAGGTTGGGTTCAAGAACTCCCTGACTGGTTCTCTGGAGGTTGGGTTCAAGAACTCCCTGACTGGTTCTTTGGGGGTTGGGTTCAAGAACTGTCTCTGGAGGTTGGGTTCAAGAACTCTCTGACTGGTTCTCTGGAGGTTGGGTTCAAGAACTCTCTAATGGGTTCTCTGGATGTTGGGTTCAAGAACTCTCTGACTGGTACTCTGGAGGTTGGGTTCAAGGACTCCCTGACTGGTTCTCTGGAGGTTGGGTTCAAGAACTCCCTGACTGGTTCTCTGGAGGTTGGGTTCAAGAACTCCCTGACTGGTTCTCTGGAGGTTGGGTTCAAGAACTCTCTGACTGGTTCTCTGGAGGTTGGGTTCAAGGACTCCCTGACTGGTTCTCTGGAGGTTGGGTTCAAGAACTCCCTGACTGGTTCTCTGGAGGTTGGGTTCAAGAACTCCCTGACTGGTTCTCTGGGGGTTGGGTTCAAGGACTCCCTGACTGGTTCTCTGGGGGTTGGGTTCAAGAACTCTCTAACTGGGTTCTCTGGAGGTTGGGTTCAAGAACCCTCTAACTGGTTCTCTGGAGGTTGGGTTCAAGAACTTTCTGACTGGTTCTCTGGAGGTTGGGTTCAAGGACCCCCTGGCTGGTTTTCTGGAGGTTGGGTTCAAGAATTCTCTAACTGGTTCCGGGAACAGCTAATTCTGCATTTTGGCTGAGATTATTTAAACTAAATATGGTTTGATAGCTATAATTTTGAGATTGGTTACCATGGTGAGGAAGATGCCGAACTCCGGGTCCATGTCCACCAGGTCTCCGTCTGTGAAGACGAACTGTTTCTTCTTGTTCTTCTTACACTGCAGAACGATGTAGATCTGCTGGGCGGCCACAGACAGGACCGGCAGCTCGATGCGGTTAAACTCATCGAAGCAGCCCCAGGCTCCGGACTGCGCCAGACCTGCAGAGACACACAACAACAAACTGATGACAGTCTACAAGTTCAGTAGATCTTAAGGCGCTCACATGCGTGTTAGGCCACCATGTCTAGTAGATCACATGACTTAACAGCAGTCAGATACGTGACCTGATCTTGAGGCAAATAGTTGAAGCTAAATGAAAAGAAGTCTTTTTGGAAAGGGAAGAGATGTTGGACATATGAACATCTTCAAAGTCCCAAATTAGCCCAGGACCCTATCCGGTCCTTAAATCTGACTTAACACCCTTAAAAAAATACTGTCTCCAGGTCCAAACGCTCTGTCAACCAAAACAAATCAAACAAAGAAATGGTCAATCTAATAAACCCCTACAAACACTTATGTCATGGTTACATCAGGGCAGCCCTACTCTCCTTTTTAGTCTTGGTGTTTTTGTCCCCCCCTGTCTGTGTTCCCCTGTATGTGCTCCTCTGTCTGTGTTTCCCTGTTGTGAGCTGGTTTTCCCGGCAGGTGTTTCTCGTTGTCTCTAATCACCTGCCTCTCAGTATATTGAGCCGGTCCTGAGTCTCATTCGGGGCCGGATCATTATTCCACATACTCCAGATGTCTAAGCAGCAGGAGCGGTAGCGTGTAGCAGGGCTGGCTTCATCCTTGTGTCGATGTTTTTCCTCTCACTCCTCCGTGGACCTGTTTGTGACTGTTCCTCGTGCTTTTTGCCCCTGTTGCCCGTTTCCCTGGCGACCTGCCTGCCAGCCTGTCTCCCAGCGTACCTCCCTCCTGTGCTCGATCCCCGTGACCAGTTTCTCTCAGTCCTCTCCGTGTTCTCTCTTTGTTCTCTGTGCACCTGTTTAGGTAAGTTTATTAAATCTGTTAAACTGACTCTTGAGATCCATGTCTGTATTTGGGTCCAATCCTCCGTGTATCCCCTGTCACCGTCCGTGACAACTTATTTCTTATTCCATGGTAAAGTGGTAAAATTACAATTCTCTCGTTTTTGAAAGACTCAGATCTGTTCAGGCGACACTGTAGAAACACGAGGCTTTGAACAGGAGAAAGTACTTTCCTAAGTCCAAATTTTCAAATGTACCTTTGTTATGTTTGCCTGTTTTTGTTGCCACATGTGTATAAAACACAGACATGTAAGCAACACATGATGACACATTCAACCTAGAACCTTTGGTCCACTCTGAACCGGACCAAAGACCTGGTAAGAATGCTTCTTTGGTTGCTCACAACAATAAAAACTTCTTACTCAAACACCAAAGTTTGAGGTAAATCCATCAGAAGTGTTCCAGTGACTTCCTCCTCTGCACGACAGTCATCACACACACGTTCACACACCTTTATAGATGCGTCCGAGTCCTCTGTAGTCCATCTGGTCCGAACAGTTGAACACGACCACATATTTCCCCAGACAGCGACCCATGTCTTTGGTGGTCTCCGTCTTACCTGAACGCACACACTCACTGAATTAGAGCAACATGCAACAACGTCAATACAAGAATATTTCACAGAGTTGTCGGTGGATGCGTGTACCTGTTCCTGCCGGACCGGCCGGAGCGCCCCCCATGCTCATCCCCAGGGCCTGGGACAGAGTTATGTAACACCTGGACGGATTCGAGAACATTCAGGCGTCATTTTAACAGGCGTTTGATGATGGTGTCACCCAGCAGTCAGTGTCAGGTGTGTGTGTGTGTGTGTGTGTGTGTGTGTGTGTGTGTGTGTGTGTGTGTGTGTGTGTACCTGTCTGTCAGCGGGGTGATGACCAGTCTGTCTGTGCAGCCCAGGTATTCGTTGCAGTAGCTGAACTCCACGTCTGTGATCTGGATGACACATCTGTCCGTCTCCTCCAGGAAGTAAAACCTGGACTGTTTTTGCCACTCAAAGTCGGACGCAGCTCGTACATTCAGACGCACCTGGTGGAAATATAATAAAACATAATAAAAACACAGTTTTTTTGACTGATAATAAGTCGTATTCTTGGCCGTCCCTCCATCCACTCACCAGCTCGTCGAAGATGTCTCTCTGGTGGACGTGGATGGTGATGAGCGTCTCGTACTTGGTCCTCTCGTTCCTGCTCAGCTCCTTGGTCGTCATGTCGATCAGCTCGTTGAGGAGGTCCAGGAACTTCTGATTGGTCGTCTGCATGACCTGTGAGCCAATCAGATAAGAGACGAGTGAGGGGAGGTGATCGGCAAATGCTTCCCGTTTGCTTCGATTTTCAAAATAAAAGCACCTTCTTGTCAGACTTGCTGAGGACGAGCGCATCTTCTGCGTCTCTGGTCCAGATCATCTGGATTCCCAGGAGGCCCACCTGAGCTGGAAACGCCGACTGGAACTCCAGAAGCTTCAGGCCCGGGTCGCTGATGGTCATGTGGGCCTGACGGATGATAGCATGGAGGGTCTGCCTCACCCCTGCCAGCAGCTGCCCCAACCACACCTCCACGTTCCCCTGGAAGAGACACGTCTTACGGCTAAAGCTTAAGCTAAAGCAAGTTACCCTGGAAGAGACACGTCTCACAGCTAAAGCTAAAGCTAAAGCACGTTACCCTCGAAGAGACACGTCTCACGGCTAAAGCTAAAGCACGTTACCCTGGAAGAGACACGTCTCACAGCTAAAGCTAAAGCACGTTGCCCTGGAAGAGACACGTCTCACAGCTAAAGCTAAAGCCAAAGCTACAGCGTCATGAGTCAAAGACATGATCCGCACGTTCAGATGTTCTTACTGGAATAAACGTTAGCTGTTCTGTTAGCCGTGTAAATATCTACTGTTAGCAAAAGAAAACATAAATAAGTTATGCACATATAACTTTTATGTTACTAGGCCACGCCCACGCAGGAGACCCGGGCGCTGCCTGGATGGATTTAGGAAAACAGGCGGGATCATTATTGGAAGGTCCCCGTAAGGATAGTGATACAGGTGTGTACCTGAGCCAGCACAGGTGTGCTCAGCTCCACGGTTTCTCCTTCTTGAGACTGAAAACTGACGATCTGGTCGTAGATTTTCTCATTGAAAACAACTCTGCTGACGTTATCGAACAGACTGAGCAGATGAGCCTGAGAGGAAGAGAGGGAGAGAGACAATTCAGGTGTGTGTCACCTGTACAGGTGTGTGTTACCTGTACACCTGTGTGTTACCTGTATGGTGTGTGTTACCTGTACAGCTGTGTGTCACCTGTACAGCTGTGTGTTACCTGTACACCTGTGTGTTACCTGTATGGTGTGTGTTACCTGTACAGGTGTGTGTTACCTGTACAGGTGTGCGTTACCTGTACACCTGTGTGTTACCTGTATGGTGTGTGCGTCAGAGGCTTGGCCCAGAATCTCCAGCAGCGCCGGGTCGGACACGAAGAAGAACCGAGGAAACACCAGGCGCTTCTTCTCCAGGTACCCGGACAGAGACTTCTGACAGAGCTCCAGCTGCTCCAGGAGGTGCGGCAGCAACTGCAGGAGGAGGAAGAGCGTCAGTGTCACGTCGATCAACCACGGGCAGAGTATTGCTCAGAGGCACGTGGGCAGCACCTGGCTGAGCGTCTCGTCCCCCACGCAGCACTGCACCACGTTGGGAAGCTCGTGCGCTCGCTGCATGATCCGCTGCCACGACTTGTCGATGTTCTGGAAGCGTTTGGCCTCCTGGACGAGTCAGAGACAAAGTTTAACGAACTCAGAGAAAACGGTAAAAACGGTTAAAACGGTAAAACCGTGGCGACCGTGCGACCTGAGGCAGCTGCTTGGCGATGTCTCCGCCCACGAACACGGCCTCCAGGTAGATCCACAGGTTCTGGACCGACAGCCACTTCTCAATGATCTCGGAGGCGTTGGAGAGTTTCTGGATCCACAGCTGGATCGACGGCTTGAACGGGGCGTTGTACCTGCAGGTTCAGACGTTCACCGTCACCACTCTTCACTTCCTTCCTGGTCTCTTCCTTCCTTCCTTGTCTCTTCCTTCCTTCCTGGTCTATTCCTTCCATGTCTCTTACTTCCTTGTCTCTAACTTCCTTCCTTGTCTCTTCCTTCCTTCTCTGTCTCTTCCTTCCTTCCATGTCTCTTACTTCCTTGTCTCTAACTTCCTTCTTTGTCTCTTACTTCCTTCCTTGTCTCTTCCTTCCTTCCTTGTCTCTTCCTTCCTTCCTTGTCTCTTCCTTCCTTCCTTCCTTGTCTCTTCCTTCCTTCCTTGTCTCTTCCTTCCTTCCTTCCTTGTCTCTTCCTTCCTTCCTGGTCTCTTCCTTCCTTCCTTGTCTCTTCCTTCCATGTCTCTTACTTCCTTGTCTCTTCCATCCTTCTTTGTCTCTTCCTTCCTTCCTGGTCTATTCCTTCCATGTCTCTTACTTCCTTGTCTCTAACTTCCTTCCTTGTCTCTTCCTTCCTTCTCTGTCTCTTCCTTCCTTCCATGTCTCTTACTTCCTTGTCTCTAACTTCCTTCTTTGTCTCTTACTTCCTTCCTTGTCTCTTCCTTCCTTCCTTGTCTCTTCCTTCCTTCCTTGTCTCTTCCTTCCTTCCTTCCTTGTCTCTTCCTTCCTTCCTTGTCTCTTCCTTCCTTCCTTCCTTGTCTCTTCCTTCCTTCCTGGTCTCTTCCTTCCTTCCTTGGCTCTTCCTTCCATGTCTCTTACTTCCTTGTCTCTTCCTTCCTTCTTTGTCTCTTCCTTCCTTCCTTGTCTCTAACTTCCTTCCTTGTCTCTTCCTTCCTTCCTTGTCTCTTCCTTCCTTCCTTCCCTGTCTCTTCCTTCCGTCTTTCCTTGTCTCTTACTTCCTTACTTGTCTCCTCCTTATTTGTCTCTTCCTTCCTTCCTTGTCTCTTCCTTCCTTCCTTCCTTGTCTCTTCATTCCTTCCTTCCTTATCTCTTTCTTCCTTCCTTGTCTCTTCCTTCCTTCCTTATCTCTTTCTTCCTTCCTTGTCTCTTCCTTCCTTCCTTGTCTCTTCCTTCCTTCCTTGTCTCTACCTTCCTTCCTTCCTGGTCTATTCCTTCCCTCCTTCCTTGTCTCTTCCTTCCTTCCTTGTCTCTTCCTTCCTTCCTTGTCTCTTCCTTCCTTCCTTGTCTCTTTCTTCCCTCCTTGTCTCTTCCTTCCTTCCTGGTCTATTCCTTCCTTCCTTCCTTCCTTCCTTGTCTCTTCATTCCTTCCTTGTCTCTTCCTTCCTTCCTTGTCTCTTCCTTCCTTCCTTCCTTGTCTCTTCCTTCCTGGTCTATTCCTTCCTTCCTTCCTTGTCTCTTCCTTCCTTCCTGGTCTATTCCTTCCTTCCTTGTCTCTTCCTTCCTTCCTTGTCTCTTCCTTCCTTCCTGGTCTCTTTCTTCCTTCCTGGTCTATTCCTTCCTTCCTTCCTTGTCTCTTCCTTCCTTCCTTGTCTATTTCTTCCTTCCTTCCTGGTCTATTCCTTCCTTCCTTCCTTCCTTGTCTCTTCCTTCCTTCCTGGTCTCTTCCTTCCTTCCTTCCTTGTCTCTTCCTTCCTTCCTTCCTTGTCTCTTCCTTTCTTCCTTGCCCCTGCCTTCCTTCCTTCCTTCCTGGTCTCTTCCTTCCTTCCTTCCTTCCTTGTCTCTTACTTCCTTCCTTGCCCCTGCCTTCCTTCCTTCCTGGTTTCTTCCTTACTTCCTTCCTTGTCTCTTCCTTCCTTCCTTGTCTCTTCCTTCCTTCCTTGTCTCTTCCTTCCTTCCTTGTCTCTTCCTTCCCTCACCTGTTGCTCAGCAGTGACGCCAGCACCATCAGACTGTCCTCCATGGCTGAGATCTTCTCCGCGGTGTCGGTTCCTCTCAGCAGCAGTTCTCCTCGGGTCCTGAAGGGGGCGAACCCGAGCTCCACGCCGCTCCACTCCGCCGCCACGTCCTTGAGCTTGGCCTCGATGTCTCGCTCCTTCACCGCGCTGATGCAAACATCCTGACACAAGCACGGGAAACTTAGTTTAACCCTTAAAAACTCTCACTTTTCATTCGTCCGCGTGTGAACACCGTCACCAGTACCTCGATGTCTTCTTTGTGCTTCAGCAGCGGCGCCTCCATGATGGTTCTGAGGCAGAAACTCTCCGACTCCACCTGGAAGCTGTGACCCGTCACCTCACCGAGACGAGTCCAGTGTCGGGGCAGCATCGCCTGAGGGACACGGGGGGGTTCTGACGGGTTAACGGTGCCGTTTTAAGGAGGTTCGTACGTTAAAGAAGTAACTTTAAGGGAATTTAAATACTACATCTAATGTTCTCTGGGTCCAGATGAACGTAAACAGGTTCTCTGGGTCCAGATGAACATAAACAGGTTCTCTGGGTCCAGATGAATGTAAACAGGTTCTCTGGGTCCAGATGAACGTAAACAGGTTCTCTGGGTCCAGATGAACATAAACAGGTTCTCTGGGTCCAGATGAACGTAAACGGGTTCTCTGGGTCCAGATGGATGTAAACAGGTTCTCTGGGTCCAGATGAACGTAAACGGGTTCTCTGGGTCCAGATGAATGTAAACAGGTTCTCTGGGTCCAGATGAACGTAAACAGGTTCTCTGGGTCCAGATGAATGTAAACGGGTTCTCTAAATCTGTGGGAAAAAGCTGCTGCAACAACTCAACAGAGGTGAGGACGAGGTTCATGCGCTGAGATCATGACGTTCTCGACTCTGAACCTTCCCCCGTCTCCTGTAAAACAGAGACTCTACGGTGTGGGTAAAGTCACACCGGGGCTCCCACCTTGTCGGCCATCATGCAGAGCAGCGGGCAGCTCTCCGCGAAGTCATCGATGGTTTTCTTCAGATCTCTGAACGCCTGCCAGTCCTTCAACGCCTTCGGAAGCTTCCGGATCCTGAACGCACAAAAGAAGACGGAGTGAGAGACGGAGCGGCAGGTGCTGTCACAGTGCGAACGTCTTTGGGGGCTAATCTGCGTGCATGTTTACCTTTTGATGTTTTTATGTTTACAGAACGACTAAAACAGATGAAAACACCACAAGAACATGACAGAACGGCCTCAAACAGATCGGAACTGGTCGAGTGTGCTGAAGCTCCGCCCTGCTGCACCTGTTCTGGAAGTCCTGCAGCTCGCCGTTGATCTTGTCGATGTCGAGGTCGGCCCACAGGATGTCGTAGTAGCCGGCGACGCTGTCGATGACGGAGCTGTACAGCGCGTAGAGTTTGGACAGCAGGGAGAGCTCCTTCTTGATCCTCTGCAGCTCCGGATACTCTGCAGGGAAGAGAGGGATGATGAGGAGGGAAAGGAGAGAGAAGGAGAAGAAGGAGCCAGTGGATCGGCGCTCGTACCGTTCACAGGAAGTCCGAACAGCTCCTCCCCTCCGGAACAGGTGGTGTATTTCCTCCACAGCTGATCGAACTCCGCCTGGAAGCTCTGCAGACGCTCGCTGGCTTCAGCCGGAGCCACGCCCTCCGTCCCCGGACCCCTGCCGGCACACATGCTCCACTCTCAGGGCTCCAGTTTTCAACTTTTCACACTTTTACAGACTCAATGTCAATGTGACTGAACTCCCCCCCTCTCTCTCTCTAAGGGAGACTCCAGACCCCCTCCTGAGGAAACACATTTCACACGCTTGGACCTGGATCTGGTTCTTTGGGTCCTGACCTGGACCTGGTTCTTTGGGTCCTGACCTGGACCTGGTTCTCTGGGTCCTGACCTGGACCTGGTTCTTTGGGTCCTGACCTGGACCTGGCTCTTTGGGTCCTGACCTGGACCTGGTTCTTTGGGTCCTGACCTGGACCTGGTTCTTTGGGTCCTGACCTGGACCTGGTTCTTTGGGTCCTGACCTGGACCTGGTTCTTTGGGTCCTGACCTGGACCTGGTTCTTTGGGTCCTGACCTGGACCTGGTTCTTTGGGTCCTGACCCAGCTTTCATGACCACAGGTGAGGGTAGGAACCAGGACTGAGGGTAGATCCAGAGCTTTGCCTTCCTCAGCTCTCTGTTCATCACAACGGTGCGGTAGAGCAACTGCAGCTCTGCCCCCGCTGCTCCGATTCTCCGGCCAAACTCACGCTCCATCGTCCCCTCACTCGTGAACCAGATCCCGAGGTCCTTGAACTCCTTCACTTGGGGTCAGGACTCGTTCCCGACCTTGAGGGGGAGAAGTTCAGCATCCGTGAGGAACTCGGAGTAGAGCCGCTGCTCCTTTGTGTTGAAAGGAGCCAGTTGAGGTGGTTCAGGATCATCTGGTCTGGATGAACCCTGGGCGCCTCCCTAGGGAGGTG
>NC_139846.1:25828598-25831098 GCF_963691815.1 Echiichthys vipera | reverse complement strand
GGTGGGCTTTAGTAAAGCACGTTTGCACGTGTACGAGCACGAGCGTGCGCACGTGTACGAGCACGAGGCCTACGGCGGCTCTGAGGTCATTTCCTGTGCGCCTGTTGGGACGTAGAAAAAAGAAGGAGGGACCATGCGCGGACATTTCAAACAATGGCGGTGAAAGGTTCACGTTGGTGTGATGCGGAGGTGGAGTGTTTACTGCAGATTTGGTCGATGAAAAGATTCAAAAACAGTCGACAAGACGCACAAAAACTCCGAGGTCTACGGAAAGATCTGGAAACAAAGCCACGCACCGCCATGACGTCATCAATGCGTGTGACGTGTTACGGCGTGATGACGTATAGGCAGCAAGAAGCATTCTCCGAGGCCCAGGTAGTGTGAGTACAAACGGGCCTGGAGGGGGGGACAAGGACCCTAAAGCACGGGGCACGGGACGGAGGCACAGTGGGAGGGCGCTCTAAGACCTCCTGCACCTCTGTTACCTCGCTGTTCTCCCGCCGCACCAGCAGGGCGGCGCTCAGGCAGTGCGGTGCGCTCTCTGCGGCCCGGCTCCACCCCTGCAGGTGCAGCACCTCGTACTGCAGCAGCGCCGCGGCCGTCTTGTTGTAGCTGCGGATCACTTTGGTCATCTCCGGTCCCTGCAGGAGACACGGGTTAGACGCGGGTCGATCAGTGACGACCGGTGGATCCCATCAGGGGTCGTACCTTCAGGAGGTCCAGCTTCTCCTTCAGGACCAACATGGGAGCTTCGATCTTCCTGAAGAGCTGCCGACACCACAGGATCCGCCCGGCCAGCTGAGAGCCGCACAGGTCAGAGACGGGTCAGAGACGGGTCAGAGACGGGTCAGAGTCAGGTGGTGAGACGGGTCAGAGTCAGGTGGTGAGACGGGTCAGAGTCAGGTGGTGAGACGGGTCAGAGACGGGTCAGAGTCAGGTGGTGAGACGGGTCAGAGACGGGTCAGAGTCAGGTGGTGAGACGGGTCAGAGTCAGGTGGTGAGACGGGTCAGAGTCAGGTGGTGAGACGGGTCAGAGACGGGTCAGAGACGGGTCAGAGTCAGGTGGTGAGACGGGTCAGAGACGGGTCAGAGTCAGGTGGTGAGACGGGTCAGAGACGGGTCAGAGTCAGGTGGTGAGATGGGTCAGAGTCAGGTGGTGAGACGGGTCAGAGTCAGGTGGTGAGACGGGTCAGAGTCAGGTGGTGAGACGGGTCAGAGTCAGGTGGTGAGACGGGTCAGAGTCAGGTGGTGAGACGGGTCAGAGTCAGGTGGTGAGACGGGTCAGAGTCAGGTGGTGAGACGGGTCATAACCAGGTGTGTCTCAGTGCGAGCGTTAAGTATCAAACAGGACGTTTAACAAAAAGATTCTTTTGGACAAAACCAGACTTTTGGATCCAGTTCTGTGAGTTCTGAGAAGTGCAAAGCTGTTTTGTCATTTTAGCGCTCTAAGCAACTTCGTAGCTAGCTTGCTAATGCTAATGCTAATGCTAATGCCCCCATGCGTCACTGGTGGAAAAAAGCGCGTGTGTGAGTGTGTGTGTGTGTGTGTGAGTGTGTGTGAGCATGTGTGAGTGTGTGAGTGTGTGTGTGTGTGTGTGTGAGAGCGTTTGTGAGCGTGTGTGTGTGTGTGTGTGTGTGTGTGTGTGTGAGTGTGTGAGTGTGTGAGCGTGTGTGAGCATGTGTGTGTGTGTGTGTGTGTGTGAGAGCGTTTGTGAGCGTGTGTGTGTGTGTGTGTGTGTGCGTGCGTGTTTCAGCGCATGTGTGAGCGTGTATGTTAGTGTGTGTGAGCGTGTGAGTGTGTGAGCGTGTGTGTGAGCGTGTGTGTTAGTGTGTGAGCGTGTTTCAGCGCGTGTGGGTGTGTAAGTATGTGAGTGTGTGCGAGCGTGTGTGAGCGTGTGTGTGAGTGTGTGAATGTGTGTGATCGGCATGGGGGCATTAGCATTAGCATTAGCATTAGCAAGCTAGCTACGAAGTTTCTTGGACGGCTAAAAAGACAAAACAGCTTTGCACTTCTCAAAACTCACAGAACTGAATCCAAAAGTCTGGTTTTGTCCCAAAAATCCCAAAGATATTAAGTTAAATATCGTGTTTGATATGAGAAATAATATATAATAACATAACAAACACTTAACAAGTCATTTAAAAATGATTTACTGACAGTTAACCAGCCGTGTAGCATGTTCGAAAATGGAAACTGAGCCGTGGCTTTTAGTCGTGGTTAAAAACGTCGTTTAAAGAGCAGAGAAAGCTCCGGATCAGGTGTGATGAGAGGCGGCTGTACCGGGGGCAGGTTGCGTCCGGTGGGCGGCCCGTCCCTCTGTCTCTGGTACGTCTTCCTCAGCAGCTCCAGCTCTCGGCCGTAGCGCTGCAGCAGCTGCAGGTAGTGCTGCTTCAGGTCCAGACGAGCCGCTGGCGCCGACTCGAACACCTGCAGCAGCTCCAGCATCCGCTCCGTCTGAAACAGCGACACTCAGATAAACACCGGCGTCGTCGGCGTACG
>NC_139846.1:25818598-25823598 GCF_963691815.1 Echiichthys vipera | reverse complement strand
TGCTGTGAGCGGAGGGCGGGTAACATGACGTGAGCCAGCAGCGTCTCCACGCCGCTCAGGACGCTGCTGTCGCTGCCGTCCAGCACGCCGAAGTTCACCTCCTGTAAAAATCGCAGCGTCAGCGTCAGTGTCACGGATGAAGCCGTCGTGGTTACAGGTGAGCGAGTATGGGCGGAGCCTCAGACCTGCTGCACGTTGGCGGGGGTGATGGCTCGATCCGTGGTCCTCAGGAAGAACAGACACTTCCCCAGTAACGGCTGAAAGAGAAGAACAGGCTTTACACTGGGCTCAGTGGACATTAACAGGCTTTACACTGGGCTCAGTGGGACATTAACAGGCTTTACACTGGGCTCAGTGGGACATTAACAGGCTTTACACTGGGCTCAGTGGACATTAACAGGCTTTACACTGGGCTCAGTGGGACATTAACAGGCTTTACACTGGGCTCAGTGGGACATTAACAGACTTTACACTGGGCTCAGTGGGACATTAACAGACTTTACACTGGGCTCAGTGGACATTAACAGGCTTTACACTGGGCTCAGTGGGACATTAACAGACTTTACACTGGGCTCAGTGGGACATTAACAGACTTTACACTGGGCTCAGTGGGACATTAACAGACTTTACACTGGGCTCAGTGGACATTAACAGGCTTTACACTGGGCTCAGTGGACATTAACAGACTTTACACTGGGCTCAGTGGACATTAACAGGCTTTACACTGGGCTCAGTGGACATTAACAGACTTTACACTGGGCTCAGTGGACATTAACAGGCTTTACACTGGGCTCAGTGGACATTAACAGACTTTACACTGGGCTCAGTGGGACATTAACAGACTTTACACTGGGCTCAGTGGACATTAACAGACTTTACACTGGGCTCAGTGGGACATTAACAGACTTTACACTGGGCTCAGTGGACATTAACAGACTTTACACTGGGCTCAGTGGACATTAACAGACTTTACACTGGGCTCAGTGGACATTAACAGGCTTTACACTGGGCTCAGTGGACATTAACAGGCTTTACACTGGGCTCAGTGGACATTAACAGACTTTACACTGGGCTCAGTGGGACATTAACAGGCTTTGTACTGGGCTCAGTGGACATTAACAGACTTTGTACTGGGCTCAGTGGGACATTAACAGACTTTACACTGGGCTCAGTGGGACATTAACAGACTTTGTACTGGGCTCAGTGGGACATTAACAGACTTTGTACTGGGCTCAGTGGGACATTAACAGACTTTACACTGGGCTCAGTGGACATTAACAGACTTTGTACTGGGCTCAGTGGGACATTAACAGGCTTTACACTGGGCTCAGTGGGACATTAACAGACTTTGTACTGGGCTCAGTGGGACATTAACAGACTTTACACTGGGCTCAGTGGACATTAACAGACTTTACACTGGGAGCGGCAGGGTAATGTCCGGTCCAGAGCGCGTACCTCGGAGCTCCCTGTGGTGAGGAAGAGTTTCCTCTGAGCCGAAGCTGCAGACGCGGCGTCCACGGAGGACGAACCGCTGGTGCACAGGTCCTGGGAACAGACGAGAGAGTGATGAGTAGAAGAAGAGAAGAGAAGCCACACGGACTCAGACGGACGTTCACCTGCGTCACGCTCTGATGGAAGAAAATCAGCTTCTTGGACCCGTTGGCGGCGAAGAACTCCTCGATGAGACCGAACTGCGGGAATCGAACATTAACCGTGGTTATTAGAGCGTGTGAGGAGCGAGCGCCGGAGCACGCAGGTGCAGCTGTGACGTCACCTTGTCGTCACAGATGAGCGCGTCCTCCACCTCGGGCTCCTCCAGCGTCCCGGCGTCCGCCAACCGGCCCGTCAGGTACTTGTGCCGGCCGTCCAGCGCCGCGCGCCGCTCCTCCTTCGTGGCTCTCGCCCGCTTCGCCATCTCTCTCCGCGCCTCGTTGGATATCGGCGCCGTCCGTTTGCCCGACACCTGCAGAGAAACGAGGCCGTGAGGAGCAGCGGGTCCTCGTCTCAGAGCATTTTGCATCTATTTTTAAACATTTTGCATCAATTTTTAAACATTTTGCATCTATTTTGAAACATTTTGCATCATTTTTAATCATTTTGCATCTGTTCTTGGTCATGTTTAGTGGCTGTTGATGATTTAAAGAACTCACGGAGGCGGCGGCGGCGCCGGCGGTCGGGGACGGAGCAGCCGCCGGGGACGTCGGGAGATCAGCTGCTCTCAGGTTCTGGGCTCCGATTCGCCGATGACGTCTGTCCGTCACATCTGAGGGCGGGAGGAGAGAACCGAGAAATCACAGATTCAGAAAACAGCAACATTTAAAACAGCTCTACCTACTCATGACTAAAGAGGATGCAAAATGACTAAAAAAGGATGCAAAATGACTAAAAAAGGATGCAAAATGGCTAAAAAAGGATGCAAAATGGCTAAAAAAGGATGCAAAATGGCTTAAAAAGGATGCAAAATGGCTAAAAAAGGATGCAAAATGGCTAAAAAAGGATGCAAAATGACTAAAAAAGGATGCAAAATGGCTAAAAAAGGATGCAAAATGGCTTAAAAAGGATGCAAAATGGCTTAAAAAGGATGCAAAATGGCTAAAAAAGGATGCAAAATGGCTAAAAAAGGATGCAAAATGACTAAAAAAGGATGCAAAATGGCTTAAAAAGGATGCAAAATGGCTAAAAAAGGATGCAAAATGGCTAAAAAAGGATGCAAAATGGCTAAAAAAGGATGCAAAATGGCTTAAAAAGGATGCAAAATGGCTAAAAAAGGATGCAAAATGGCTAAAAAAGGATGCAAAATGACTAAAAAAGGATGCAAAATGACTAAAAAAGGATGCAAAAGGGCTAAAAAAGGATGCAAAATGGCTAAAAAAGGATGCAAAATGGCTTAAAAAGGATGCAAAACGGCTAAAAAAGGATGCAAAATGGCTAAAAAAGGATGCAAAATGACTAAAAAATTATGCAAAATGGCTAAAAATTATGCAAAATGACTAAAAAGGTCAGAACAACAATCCTTACGATTAATGCAGTGACTTCAGGAGCAGCTCATGTGAAATGCTGTTTATTAATATTATTATTACTAATCATAATAATAATAATAATAATAATAAGTGGTTTAGAGCCTGAGTTTGAATGTTTGATGCACTCATGACTGTGTGTCGTCTGCACCTCTGCGGAGCTGCAGCCGAGGAGCTCTGGGTTCTTCCTCCTCCTCCTCCTCCTCTTCTCCCTCTGTGTCCGGGGGAGGCCCGGGGGCGTCGGGCCCGGGGGCGTCGGGCCCGGGGGCGTCGGGCCCGGGGGCGTCGGGCCCACGGGCGTCGGGCCCGGGGGCGTCGGGCCCACGGGCGTCGGGCCCGGGGGCGTCGGGCCCACGGGCGTCGGGCCCGGGTTCAGAGCTGCTGACTGGGGGAACGACAGGTGGCCGCGCTCCCTGAGACGCCTCAGAGTCTAGATCTGGATCTGGATCTGCCATCTGAGAGTCGACACGCACTTATTATTATTATTATTATTATTATTATTGATCATATTTTATAAATTATTTTGTAGATTTGCTACTTTTAATCTCATTAATCTGCGACTTTTAATCTCATTAATATGCGACTTTTAATCTCATTAATATGCGACTTTTAATCTCATTAATATGCGACTTTTAATCTCATTAATATGCGACTTTTAATCTCATTAATATGCGACTTTTAATCTCATTAATATGCGACTTTTAATCTCATTAATATGCGACTTTTAATCTCATTAATATGCGACTTTTAATCTCATTAATATGCGACTTTTAATCTCATTAATATGCGACTTTTAATCTCATTAATATGCGACTTTTTTCTCGTAGATTTCCGACTTTTAATCTCATTAATATGCGACTTTTAATCTCATTAATATGCGACTTTTAATCTCATTAATATGCGACTTTTAATCTCATTAATATGCGACTTTTAATCTCATTAATATGCGACTTTTATTACTTTCTCGGACAAAGGTAAAGAAATAAAACCAAAATATTAATCTGTCACGTTTGAACAGTCACTTTATTCTCACAGTTGTTTCTAATTTCACTGCAGTTTCATTTAACGTCACGTTTTTATTGATTTATGTTTTTACGCATAAATATTTGTGTTATTTTAAGAACAAAGGTTCAGTTGTTTTCACACATTTTAACGCAGAAAAGTTTCATATTTATTATTTAACGGCGTCTTTATCGTCGTTTTAAAGAGAAAAATGAACAAATGATGAAATGAATCATCACAGAAAAGGTGATTTAACAAACACGAGGCACGTCTGTGAATATAAACACACACACTCCAATAAATAAAGAAACGACATCGTTCATGACACACACAGAGGGAACTGACCGAGTGCCGTTGAGCCACGGAGGAAGCTGCCGGTTTAAAAGCTGCAGAAGAAGAAACGAGAGAAACCGACCTGAAGAGGACGAGTGCCAGAGTGGCTCTGCAGAGGAGTTTGACTGTTACCATGGGAGAGAGTGTGTGTGTGTGTGTGTGTGTGTGTGTGTGTGTGTGTGAGTGTGTGTTAGTGACTGGGCAACAAAACACACAACAAAGCTGCGTCCTTTAAAGAACAGAAAAGCAGAAATTGTTGTCCTAGAGGACACTTTAACACACGTTTATGCTCCTAGAGGACACTTTAGCACACGTTTAGGCTCCTAGAGGACACTTTAGCACACGTTTATGCTCCTAGAGGACACTTTAACACACGTTTATGCTCCTAGAGGACACTTTAGCACACATTTATGCTCCTAGAGGACACTTTAACACACGTTTATGCTCCTAGAGGACACTTTAGCACACGTTTAGGCTCCTAGAGGACACTTTAGCACACGTTTATGCTCCTAGAGGACACTTTAGCACACGTTTATGCTCCTAGAGGACACTTTAACACACGTTTATGCTCCTAGAGGACACTTTAGCACACGTTTATGCTCCTAGAGGACACTTTAACACACGTTTATGCTCCTAGAGGACACTTTA
>NC_139846.1:25788598-25813598 GCF_963691815.1 Echiichthys vipera | reverse complement strand
GCAGGAATTCACACAGACGCTTCACTCCTGAGTCCTTGAGGTGGTAGTGGTCGCTGAGGTCCAGCTCCGTCAGGTTGGAGGGGTTGGACTTCAGGGCGGAGGCCAGAGCGGCACAGCTGGTCTCTGACAAACTGCAGTCCGTCAGTCTGAACAGAGAGGAAACGGCTCCTTAAAGGTCTAGAAAAAGGAAACTCCAAGCACCTGAACCCAACAGGACGCAGGGATGTTTCCAAGTTTCAATCTCAGCACAGAAAACAAAATGGCGTCGTACCTCAGAGCCTCCAGGCTGCAGTTTGGTCTCCTCAGAGAGTCACACAGGTGCTTCAGCCCTAAGTCGTTCAGGTTGAACCAGTACAGGTCCAGCTCTCTCAGCTGGGAGGAGTTGCACTTCAGCGCTGAGGCCACTAGAGCATCACTCTGGTCCCCGCCTAAACTGCCGGCCCTCAACCTGAATAAAGCATAAATGATGTTGATACATATCTATTTATAATCCAATCAGATGTGTTCAGGTTCTAAGGGCGCCCTCCCACTGTGCCTCCGTGCCGTGCCCCAGCACGTGTCACGTCTAAAGTCTGGTTCCTTTGACCAGTGTGAGTGCAACCGTACCGCGTCTAGGAGCAGCACGCTTGCTGTCCACGGCCCGTTTGGGAGAGGTGGGCTTTAGTAAAGCATGTCTGCACGTGTACGAGCACGAGCGTGCGCACGTGCACGAGCACGAGCACGAGGCCTACGGCGGTTCTGAGGTCATTTCCTGTGCGCCTGTTGGGACGTAGAAAAAAGAAGGAGGGACCATGCGCGGACATTTCAAACAATGGCGGTGAAAGGTTCACGTTGGTGTGCTGCGGAGGTGGAGTGTTTACTGCAGATTTGGTCGATGAAAAGATTCAAAAACAGTCGACAAGACGCACAAAAACTCCGAGGTCTACGGAAAGATCTGGAAACAAAGCCACGCATCGCCATGACGTCATCAATGCGTGTGACGTGTTACGGCGTGATGACGTAGAGGCAGCAAGAAGCATTCGCAGAGGCCCAGGTAGTGTGAGTACAAACGGGCCTGGAGGGGGGGACAAGGACCCTAAAGCACGGGGCACGGGACGGAGGCACAGTGGGAGGGCGCACTTAATGTGCAGCTCACGATCGCTCCGTCCTGATCAATGAGCGTGTCTCTAAAACCCGTGCAGTGACTTTGTGACTTCAGAATGAAAATAAGAACAGAAGACAAATGTACAACGTCGTGGATGTGAGCTATGTTGGTGCACGGGTCGTCCGCAGGGCGTCCGTGGACTGACCTCAGACTCTCCAGTTTACAGTTTGGACTCTCCAGTCCAGCACACAGGTGCTCCACTCCTGGAACCAAGACTTGTAAGAACTCCACCTTCAGCGATCTCAGGTGGGGGTTGGACTTCAGAGCCGCGCCCAGAGAAGCACAGCCCGCCTCTGACAACTGGCAGCCCCCCAATCTGAATAAAGAATAAGTGACTGCATTTTATTGTGTGTGGATTTTAAGAGCTAACTTATCTTAGCTGTTTATTTATTAAAGCTGAAGTCGGCAAGATTTGTTTGATCATATTCACTGAAACCAAATGGAAGCTAGGTATACGTATACTGATGTTAGCAGCTGCTATCCGTCAGTAAGTTAGCCAGGCTACCTGCGTGTAGCATGTACTGCATGCGGTTTATTGACAAGAGAAGAGACGGGCACGTTCACAAAGATCTGGCGCACTGGTGAGCGCTCTAAGGGAGGGAGCCGAGTAGCTCGTTGGTAGAGGGGGAGGGGCGTGAGAGTCGAAATTTGACTGAGTCTACTCGTTCTGCAAGACTTGCCGACTGCAGTTTTAATCACATCTGAACTAACCGAGCCTTTCTGCAGTTCCTCACGGCAGGAATCAGTCTCCATTGTCCCTCCAGCCTTGAGCAGTACATCTCCAGGTCCAACTCATCCAGAACCTCGTCTGACATCTGCAGCATGTAGGCCAGAGCTGAGCACTGGATCTCTGAGAGGGATCGCCTTTCTGTCTTCATGGTCTTCATGAACTCTTGGATCTCCTGATGGACTGAGTGGTCGTTCATCTCCATCAGACAGTGGAAGATGTTGATGCTCCTGTCAGGGGAGGTCTCCTTACTGTCCATCACCTTCATGCGGTCGATGGCTCTCTGGAGGATCTCTGGACTGTTGTCTGTCCGACCCAGCAGTCCCCCTAAGAGTCTGTGGTTGGACTCCAGAGAGAGGCCGTGAAGGAAGCGAACAAACAGATCCAGGTGACCGTTTTCACTTTCAAGGGATTTCTCCAAGGCTTTCTCCAGGAAGGCGTCCAGGGTTGGTTCACTGTTATTGAATTTCCAGTCTTCTCCCAGGAAGTTCTTGAGTACCCAAGTTTTCCCGTAAGTGAAACAGTGGAACATGTAGACTGCAGCCAGAAACTCCTGAATGCTCAGATGAACGAAGCAGTAGATTGTTTGCTGGAAGGCAACACGTTCCTCTTTGAAGATCGCTGTACAAACTCCTGAGTACACCGAGGCGTCTATGACACCAAGACCACACTGGTCCAGGTCTCTTTGGTAGAACATGATGTTTCCTTTCTGCAGTTGTTCAAACGCTAGCCTCCCCAGCTTCAGGAGAACTTCCCTGTCAGCCTCCATCAGCTCCTGTGGACTCTTCTTAAACCTGTTACCATACTTCTGCATCTTCTTCTTTGTCTGAACCAGCAGGAAGTGTGAGTACATCTCAGTCAGGGTCTTGGGCAGCTCTTCTCCCTGGTCTGTAGTCAACATGTCCCTCAGAACTATAGCAGTGATCCAGCAGAAGACTGGGATCTGACACATGATGTGGAGGCTCTTGGACTTATTGACGTGAGAGATGATTCTGCTGGACAGACCTCTATCACTGACTTTCCTCTTGAAGTACTTCTCCTTCTGGGGGTCAGTGAAGCCTCGTACTTCTGTTGCCCTGTCAACACATGCAGGAGGGATCTGGTTGGCTGCTGCAGGTCGGGAAGTTACCCAGATGAGAGCCGAGGGAAGCAGATTCCCCTTGATGAGGTTTGTCAACAGCACGTTGACTGATGACTTCTGCGTGACATCAGAAACAACTATCATGTCCCTGAAATCCAGTGAAAGTCTGCTTTCGTCCAGGCCGTCAAAGATGAACAGAAGTTTACAGACAGCGAGCTCCTGTGCTGTGACCTTCTGTAGTGTTGGATGGAAAACCTGCAGCAGCTGGAGAAGACTGTACTGCTCATCTTTGATCAAGTTCAGCTCCCTGAACGAAAGCAGAATCACCACACTGATATCTTGGTTTTCCAAACCCTCGGCCCAGTCCAGAGTGAACTTCTGCACCGAGAAGGTTTTTCCAACGCCAGCGACGCCGTTCGTCAGGACCACTCTGATGTGTTTCCGTTGGTCAGGTAAGGCGTTAAAGATGTCGTGGCACTTGATTGGAGCGTCATTGAAGATCTTCTTCTTGGAAGTGGTCTCAAGCTGCCTCACCTCATGTTGGGTATTAACCTCTTCACTCTGACCCTCTGTGATGAAGAGCTCAGTGTAGATGTCATTGAGAGGGGTTCCACTTCCTGTTTCATCACTTCCTGTTTTATCACTTCCTTCAGTCACGTGTTCACATCGCTTCTTCAGACTGATCTTGTGTTTATCCAAAACCTCCTGCAGACCACTAACTGCTGAAAGTAAACAAACATTTTAAGACGAAAGAAAAACATATTTTTCGATTATTTTCATGATCAAATTTTAAACAAGCAAAACAAAACGATAAAGAAAGGGTTTTAAAGATCAAGTGAACCAGGAAGAATCTGGTTTTCAGACATGAGGGCATCAACCACATGTTCAGTCTTACGTCCGGGTCTTGATCTGAATCTTTCTCCACACTGGGGACAGAACCAGTGTCCACTGCTGGTAGAGACTGGATCTTGCAGGAGCTCCTGACAGGAAGCACAGTGATACCGCTGCTCCTCCACAGCAACACGACTCCTCTGGTTCACTCTGTGGAGATGAAGACAGTGTGTTTGTGTTATAACATGTCACATTAGTTCTTTCACTTTCAAATTAACTTAACGTAGTTTAACCAAAAATGATGCATTGAACCCGAGTGGACAGTGTTCAAAGCTTCCACTGCTGAAGCTGCAGCGGTGAGCTGTGGCCTCAAGGTCTTAGGTGCCTCAAGGGGCGGTAACCCTCGGAGACCGTGGTGGACCCCGGTGGTCAGGGAAGCTGTCCGACTGAAGAAGGAGTCCTTCCGGGATATGTTATCTCGGAATACTCAATACTCAACTGGTGAGGTATTCGAGCAGTGGAAGGAGCACTTTGAGACACTCTTGAATCCGACTTACACACTATTTTGTAGAGGCAGAGCTGGAGGCTGATGGGGGATTGTCATCAATATCCCTGGCCGATGTCACTGAGGAATTCAAACAACTCAACAGAGGCAAAGCCCCAGGGATCCATGAGATTCATCCAGGAATGCTGAAAGCTTTGGGTTTGGAGGGGCCGTCCTGGTCCTGGTCCTGGTCCACACGTCTCTGCAACACTGGTGGAAGTCTGGGACAGTGCAAAAGGAGTGTCAGACCGGGGTGGTGGTCCCTGTTCAGAAAGGGGGACCAGAGGGTGTGAGCCAGTTACAGGGGATCACACTCCTCAGCCTCCCTGGTGAAGTCGACTCCAAGGTGCCGGAAAGGAGGTTCGTCCTGTAGAACCTCAGACTGAACAGGAACAATGTGGACTCAGTCCTGGACGTGGAAAAACGGACCAGCTCTGCACTCTCCAGGATCCTGGAGGGGGTCTGGGAGTGTGCCCATCCAGTCTACATGTGCTTTGTGGATCTGGAGAGGGCACATGACCGGGTCCACGGAGATACTGTGGGAGGTGCTGCGGGAGTATGTGATGAGGGGGTCACATCTCAGGGTGATGCAATCTCTGTACTCAGTAAAACAGATTCACTCCTGGTGGGGGTCGGCAACCTGCCAGGGTTACGTTTTGTCACCAATCCTGTTTGCGATTTTTATTGACAGGATATCGAGGTGTAGTTGTTATGGGGAGGGCCTTCGGTTCAGTGGGCTGAGGATCTCATCTCTGCTTTTTGCAGATGATGTAGTCCTGATGGCATTGTCGGTCAGTGAACTTCAGCACTTCTCAGCCGAGTGGGAAACGGTTGGGATGAGGATCGGCACCTCTTAATCTGAGGCCATGGCTCTCAGCAGGAAACCGGTGGATTGCTTACTCTGGAAAGGGAAGTTTGGGGTCCCCTGCTAGAGCTGCTGCCCCTGCGACCAGATTCCAGATAAGCGGTTGAAGATGAGTGAGAGTGAGCGCAAATTCTCAACTCCACAAATTTGTGTAACGCACACACGTTCCTACCCTCACCTGTGGTCATGAAAGCTGAATCATGACCAAAAGAACGAGGTCGCTGGTACAAGCGTGTGAAGTGTGTTTCCTCAGGAGGGGGTCTGGAGTCTCCCTTAGAGAGAGGGGGAGAAGTTCAGCATCCGTGAGGAACTCGGAGTAGAGCCGCTGCTCCTTGGTGTTGAAAGGAGCCAGTTGAGGTGGTTCAGGATCATCTGGTAAGGATGAACCCTGGGCGCCTCCCTAGGGAGGTGTTCCAGGCACGTCCAGCTGGGAGGAGGCCTCGGGGAAGACCCAGGACCAGGTGGAGAGATTAGATCTCCACACTGGCCTGGGAATGCCTCAGGATCCCCCAGTTAGAGCTGGTTAATGTGGCCCGGGAAAGGGAAGTTTGGGGTCCCCTGCTGGAGCTGCTGCCCCTGAGACCCGACCCCGGATAAGAGGCTGAAGATGAGATGAGATGTGATGAGACACACATGACCCTCAGCTCGCCCCCTAATTTGGGAAATCAGGAAGTGATGAGGCAGTAACATTGTGGATGGCAAGCAGGAAAACAAACCTCCAGGATCAGAAGTTAAAAAAGAGACTCTTAAATGGCAAGTTTAGCTTAAAAGCCAGACGGTTCTCTGGACAAGACCAGAAGTGAGTGACCACCAGAGTGAGTCCAGTTGCTGCTGTCCAAGTATACAGGTGATGCAGAGAGGCTCCTCCCCCTTACCAAAGACAGACCACGTTGGGTAGTTTAACTACACACTACACCAACAGTAGAGACCATCTCTTACCCTGTGTGCGAGGGTCCAGGTTCATTACTGAAGTATGGAGGTGTGACTCTGGAGCAGTCACTCCTCATGGACGGACGGCTGGACACTGAAGACTCTGGTCGCCGACTGTTAAAAAACACAAATGTTTTACACACATACACACGGGCTACAACTACATTTCATTATGCAATACTGTCTTTGCTCATGACAAAGCTGAGCCTTGAATCAGAATCAGAAGTTTGTAAAATGGAGGCTTTAGCTCCAACTATCACCAAGACCAAAATGGTGGTGGGTTCATTAATGGTCTTGAATCTGTTCACCCAGTACAGTCTTGTGTACCATCACTATCAGTTTCTGCAACAACTCCGTCTCACTCATGAACAAGCCAGAACAGCGTGTACCGACCCAACTCAGCTGAAGACAAACAGCAAACGTAAACACCACTGCTGTCTGTCAGGATTCCTGTTTTCTGTTAGTCTTTACTTTGTGTTTGTGTTTGTCTCCCTCTGTCTGTGGTTCCCTGCATGTGTCTCCCTCTGTCTGTGGTGCCCTGCATGTGTCTCCCTCTGTCTGTGGTGCCCTGCATGTGTCTCCCTCTGTCTGTGGTGCCCTGCGTGTGTCTCCCTCTGTCTGTGGTGCCCTGCATGTGCCTCCCTCTGTCTGTGGTGCCCTGCGTGTGTCTCCCTCTGTCTGTGGTGCCCTGCATGTGCCTCCCTCTGTCTGTGGTGCCCTGCATGTGTCTCCCCTTTTGGTATGTGTCTGTCTGTGGTTCCCTGCATGTGTCTCCCTCTGTCTGTGGTTCCCTGCGTGTGTCTCCCTCTGTCTGTGGTGCCCTGCATGTGTCTCCCTCTGTCTGTGGTTCCCTGCGTGTGTCTCCCTCTGTCTGTGGTGCCCTGCATGTGTCTCCCTCTGTCTGTGGTTCCCTGCATGTGTCTCCCTCTGCCTGTGGTGCACTGCATGTGTCTCCCTCTGTCTGTGGTGCCCTGCATGTGTCTCCCTCTGTCTGTGGTTCCCTGCATGTGTCTCCCTCTGCCTGTGGTTCCCTGCATGTGTCTCCCCTCTTGGTGTGTGTCTGTCTGTTGTTCCCTGCATGTGTCTCCCTCTGTCTGTGGTTCCCTGCATGTGTCTCCCTCTGTCTGTGGTGCCCTGCATGTGTCTCCCCTCTTGGTGTGTGTCTGTCTGTGGTTCCCTGCATGTGTCTCCCTCTGCCTGTGGTTCCCTGCATGTGTCTCCCTCTGTCTGTGGTGCCCTGCATGTGTCTCCCTCTGTCTGTGGTGCCCTGCATGTGTCTCCCTCTGTCTGTGGTGCCCTGCATGTGTCTCCCTCTGTCTGTGGTGCCCTGCATGTGTCTCCCTCTGTCTGTGGTGCCCTGCGTGTGTCTCCCTCTGTCTGTGGTGCCCTGCATGTGCCTCCCTCTGTCTGTGGTGCCCTGCGTGTGTCTCCCTCTGTCTGTGGTGCCCTGCATGTGCCTCCCTCTGTCTGTGGTGCCCTGCGTGTGTCTCCCTCTGTCTGTGGTGCCCTGCATGTGCCTCCCTCTGTCTGTGGTGCCCTGCGTGTGTCTCCCTCTGTCTGTGGTTCCCTGCATGTGTCTCCCTCTGTCTGTGGTGCCCTGCATCTGTCTCCCTCTGTCTGTGGTTCCCTGCATGTGTCTCCCTCTGTCTGTGGTGCCCTGCATGTGTCTCCCTCTGTCTGTGGTGCCCTGCATGTGTCTCCCTCTGTCTGTGGTTCCCTGCATGTGTCTCCACTCCTTGTGTGTGTCTGTCTGTGGTTCCCTGCATGTGTCTCCCCTCCTGGTGTGTGTCTGTCTGTGGTTCCCTGCATGTGTCTCCCTCTGTCTGTTGTTCCCTGCATGTGTCTCCCTCTGTCTGTGGTGCCCTGCATGTGTCTCCCTCTGTCTGTGGTTCCCTGCATGTGTCTCCCTCTGTCTGTGGTGCCCTGCATGTGTCTCCCTCCGTCTGTGGTTCCCTGCATGTGTCTCCCTCTGTCTGTGGTGCCCTGCATGTGTCTCCCCTCTTGGTGTGTGTCTGCCTGTGGTTCCCTGCATGTGTCTCCCTCTGTCTGTGGTTCCCTGCATGTGTCTCCCTCTGTCTGTGGTTCCCTGCATGTGTCTCCCTCTGTCTGTGGTGCCCTGCATGTGTCTCCCTCTGTCTGTGGTGCCCTGCATGTGTCTCCCTCTGTCTGTGGTGCCCTGCATGTGTCTCCCCTTTTGGTATGTGTCTGTCTGTGGTTCCCTGCATGTGTCTCCCTCTGTCTGTGGTGCCCTGCATGTGTCTCCCCTCTTGGTGTGTGTCTGTCTGTGTTTCCCTGCATGTGTCTCCCTCTGTCTGTGGTGCCCTGCATGTGTCTCCCCTCTTGGTGTGTGTCTGTCTGTGGTGCCCTGCATGTGTCTCCCCTCCTGGTGTGTGTCTGTCTGGAGCTGGTAGGCGTGGTTCCACCCAGCTGTATCCAGCTCCACTGATGACCCCCTGCTGCGAGACACATTCAGTGACAGATCGTTTCCTTATTTAAGTGGTAACTTCTCGTCGGTCGGCTCCCGTACTTTGTTGGTTATATCTTCACGCTTCGGTGCCCTGTGATAGACTGGCGTCCTGTCCAGGGTGGACCCCGCCTCACGCCCGATGTCGGCTGGGATCGGCTTCAGCCCCCCCGCGACCCCGACAGGGACAAGCGGTTCAAGATGAATGAATGAATGAATGAATCTTCGCGCTTGTTTGTTTGTCGTTAACCTTTGTTCTTTGTTCTCTTTAGTTATAGTTTCCCGTGATCCCGTTCCTGTCCACCCTCGACCGTCTCGCCACGTTTTGTTTGTTTGTTTCCCCTGTTTTTGGATTCCCTTGTTCTTTGTACAATTAAATATTAGTTTAAACCGTTCTTTGTGTCCTCGGTGTTAGAAACAATCTCTTACCCTGTGTGGGAGGGTCCAGGTTCATTACTGAAGTACGGAGGTGTGACTCTGGAGCAGTCACTCCTCAAGGACGGACGGCTGGACACTGAAGGCTCTGGTCTCCGTCTGTGAACACACATACACACGGGCTACAACTGCATTTCATTGTGCAATACCGTATTATAAAATGAGAATTAAGCTAAAAACCTTGAACCAGTATCTTGTTCTTGGTCGCTGGAAAATCATCAGTTGTCATCAGCGTTCTGTTGCACCTTGCGAACAAAGCTAACGTCAACTAGCTCGGGCTAGCATTGTCTGGTAACTATAGGGTGATTTGTAACCGGCTCTGTGTCACTGCAGAAGACAGCGCTCCCAGCTAACCTGCCGGCAATCGTCTGCCTGATCAGTGTTGCAGTTTCCCTCTTTGCCCTTTAGCTTAGCACAGTGTCACTGAAACGACAGTGGAGCCGAGCTTAAAGCTGCTTAGCACTCTTCCCCAGCTCCGCACCTTGTCCAAAAATGACCACGTCTGGTTTCAAATCAAAGATGGCAACGCCCAAAATACCAAAGTCGAGGCTTCGAAACGACAAACCAACAGGTGACATCATAGTAGCTACATCCATCCACAGTCTACGCTAACGTAGACTCATGTAATTATTGACAACACTGAAAACATCTTGCAGTCAGTCAAACGTCTCTTACCCTGTGTGCGAGGGTCCAGGTTCATTACTGAAGTACGGAGGTGTGACTCTGGAGCAGTCACTCCTCAAAGACGGACGGCTGGACACTGAAGACTCTGGTCTCCGTCTGTGGGAACAACAAACGTTTAACACACACACACACACACACACACACACACACACACACACACACACACACACACACACACACACACACGGGCTACAACTGCATTTCATTGTGCACTGTATTGTTTAGTGAGAATTAAGCTGAACCCTGAATCAGAATCTGGATCAAGTAAGTTTGTAAAATGGATTCTTTAAGGGTTTGGACCCTCTGAGGGCGCCCTCCCACTGTGCCTCCGTCCCGTGCCCCGTGCTTTAGGGTCCTTGTCCCCCCCTCCAGGCCCGTTTGTACTCACACTACCTGGGCCTCGGAGAATGCTTCTTGCTGCCTATACGTCATCACGCCGTAACACGTCACACGCATTGATGACGTCATGGCGATGCGTGCACAGAAATTCAAACCAAATCAAATTTGATTACGATCACTAGCAAACTTAGCGCGTATTGTTTCCCGTCCACCTCAGACCGCGCTGACTGGTTTGTCCAAGCGGTGTAGTCGTAGCTACTTTTTTAAAAAGATGGACCATCTGCACGAGCGCCCCCTCAGATTGGGCATTGACATCAAGCCCCGCCCACAGAGAGAGACTTCCTGTTTGGTCCAATCAGGAAGCTCCGTCAGCGTCAGTTCTCTGAGTGTCCACTAGGGGCAGGTTTCATGTTAAACAGGCCGTTTACACAGCATCATTAAACCTGTTTAAGGACAAAAGAACATTCTAGTCTGTGTGTTTAGCTCAGGTCTCCATGACAACACTGAGGGGGAGGGGCTAGTTTTTATTTTATTGGAGGTTCAAGTGTATGAATAATTAGGGGCGTGGCCTCTTGAGTGACAGCTAGCCTCTGGCCCTCACTTCTCCTCGGAGGTAAACGTCAGCCAGATGGACGTACGCCCCTCCCCCCAACGTCACATACATGCCCGTTTATGGTCAGAGGAGTCAAAGTCGGACAAGATGGAGACTCCTGTAGGCGAGGACGACTGGATCGAGTTAGAGAACGGACCTGACGGAGACGCTACATCTGTTTTTACGCAGTCTGTGGTTAGGGGTGGCGTCACCGTAGCTCCATCCATCTACACTGAACCATGTCCAGGTCTACAGTAGAAACAGGGTCTTACTTTGGGTCTGAGGGTCCGGGTTCAGGACCAGAGCCCGGAGGTCTGGACGCATTTCTGAATAGTCCAGAGTAGGATCCGTCCCCACTCATCTTCTCAGGTCAGCAGCACTGCTGACACAAACACACATGATAACAGAGTCAGAGGTGCAGCTTTTTATGTGCTTTATTAAGAATAACACGTGTTTGCATCATCACAGCGGTTTAAACCACAGGTTCTCGGCTCTGGCTGCAGGACGCAAACAGGAAGAGAGGAACATTTGAGGACTCCGGGTTCATGTCTGGGTGGGCCTGAGCCGGCGTCACTCAGGTCCTTCAACGTCTGCAACCGGATGCTTCAGATGTTTTATCAGTCTGTTGTCGCGAGCACCATCTTCTTCTTCTTCTGTGGTGTCCTGGGGCGCGGGCATCAAAGCAAAAGACGCAAACACACTGAACACACTCATAAAGAAGGCCGGGTCTGCTGTCGTCCCCCTGGAGGAGGTGCTGGAGCACAGGATGAAGAACTGCTGGTGATCACGGACGATGTCTCTCATCACCTCCATGAAACCCTGGACGAGCTTCAGAGCAGCCGAATCCAACCTCGCTGCTTAAAGAACGCCACAGGAAACAGTTCCTACCTGCTGCTTAAAGAACGCCACAGGAAACAGTTCCTACCTGCTGCATAAAGAACGCCACAGGAAACAGTTCCTACCTGCTGCTTAAAGAACGCCACAGGAAACAGTTCCTACCTGCTGCCTTAAAGAACGCCACAGGAAACAGTTCCTACCTGCTGTTTAAGGAACGCCACAGGAAACAGTTCCTACCTGCTGCTTAAAGAACGCCACAGGAAACAGTTCCTACCTGCTGCTTAAAGAACGCCACAGGAAACAGTTCCTACCTGCTGCTTAAAGAACGACACAGGAAACAGTTCCTACCTGCTGCCTAAAGAACGCCACAGGAAACAGTTCCTACCTGCTGCTTAAAGAACGCCACAGGAAACAGTTCCTACCTGCTGCTTAAAGAACGGCACAGGAAACAGTTCCTACCTGCTGCTTAAAGAACGGCACAGGAAACAGTTCCTACCTGCTGCTTAAAGAACGCCACAGGAAACAGTTCCTACCTGCTGCTTAAAGAACGCCACAGGAAACAGTTCCTACCTGCTGCTTAAAGAACGCCACAGGAAACAGTTCCTACCTGCTGCTTAAAGAACGCCACAGGAAACAGTTCCTACCTGCTGCTTAAAGAACGCCACAGGAAACAGTTCCTACCTGCTGCTTAAAGAACAGCACAGGAAACAGTTCCTACCTGCTGCTTAAAGAACGACACAGGAAACAGTTCCTACCTGCTGCTTAAAGAACGCCACAGGAAACAGTTCCTACCTGCTGCTTAAAGAACAACACAGGAAACAGTTCCTACCTGCTGCTTAAAGAACGCCACAGGAAACAGTTCCTACCTGCTGCTTAAAGAACGCCACAGGAAACAGTTCCTACCTGCTGCTTAAAGAACGCCACAGGAAACAGTTCCTACCTGCTGCTTAAAGAACGCCACAGGAAACAGTTCCTACCTGCTGCTTAAAGAACGCCACAGGAAACAGTTCCTACCTGCTGCTTAAAGAACGCCACAGGAAACAGTTCCTACCTGCTGCTTAAAGAACGCCACAGGAAACAGTTCCTACCTGCTGCTTAAAGAACGCCACAGGAAACAGTTCCTACCTGCTGCTTAAAGAACGACACAGGAAACAGTTCCTACCTGCTGCTTAAAGAACGCCACAGGAAACAGTTCCTACCTGCTGCTTAAAGAACGCCACAGGAAACAGTTCCTACCTGCTGCTTAAAGAACGCCACAGGAAACAGTTCCTACCTGCTGCTTAAAGAACGCCACAGGAAACAGTTCCTACCTGCTGCTTAAGGAACGCCACAGGAAACAGTTCCTACCTGCTGCTTAAAGAACGCCACAGGAAACAGTTCCTACCTGCTGCTTAAAGAACGCCACAGGAAACAGTTCCTACCTGCTGCTTAAAGAACGCCACAGGAAACAGTTCCTACCTGCTGCTTAAAGAACGCCACAGGAAACAGTTCCTACCTGCTGCTTAAAGAACGCCACAGGAAACAGTTCCTACCTGCTGCTTAAAGAACGCCACAGGAAACAGTTCCAACCTGCTGCTTAAAGAACGCCACAGGAAACAGTTCCTACCTGCTGCTTAAAGAACGCCACAGGAAACAGTTCCTACCTGCTGCTTAAAGAACGGCACAGGAAACAGTTCCTACCTGCTGCTTAAGGAACGGCACAGGAAACAGTTCCTACCTGCTGCTTAAAGAACGCCACAGGAAACAGTTCCTACCTGCTGCTTAAAGAACGCCACAGGAAACAGTTCCTACCTGCTGCTTAAAGAACGCCACAGGAAACAGTTCCTACCTGCTGCTTAAAGAACGCCACAGGAAACAGTTCCTACCTGCTGCCTTAAAGAACGCCACAGGAAACAGTTCCTACCTGCTGCTTAAAGAACGCCACAGGAAACAGTTCCTACCTGCTGCTTAAAGAACGCCACAGGAAACAGTTCCTACCTGCTGCTTAAAGAACGCCACAGGAAACAGTTCCTACCTGCTGCTTAAAGAACTGCACAGGAAACAGTTCCTACCTGCTGCTTAAAGAACACCACAGGAAACAGTTCCTACCTGCTGCTTAAAGAACGCCACAGGAAACAGTTCCTACCTGCTGCTTAAAGAACGCCACAGGAAACAGTTCCTACCTGCTGCTTAAAGAACGCCACAGGAAACAGTTCCTACCTGCTGCTTAAAGAACGCCACAGGAAACAGTTCCTACCTGCTGCTTAAAGAACGCCACAGGAAACAGTTCCTACCTGCTGCTTAAAGAACGCCACAGGAAACAGTTCCTACCTCGCTGCTTAAAGAACGCCACAGGAAACAGTTCCTACCTGCTGCTTAAAGAACGCCACAGGAAACAGTTCCTACCTGCTGCTTAAAGAACGCCACAGGAAACAGTTCCTACCTGCTGCTTAAAGAACGCCACAGGAAACAGTTCCTACCTGCTGCTTAAAGAACGCCACAGGAAACAGTTCCTACCTGCTGCTTAAAGAACGCCACAGGAAACAGTTCCTACCTGCTGCTTAAAGAACGCCACAGGAAACAGTTCCTACCTGCTGCCTTAAAGAACGAGACAGGAAACAGTTCCTACCTGCTGCCTTAAAGAACGCCACAGGAAACAGTTCCTACCTGCTGCTTAAGGAACGCCACAGGAAACAGTTCCTACCTGCTGCCTTAAAGAACGAGACAGGAAACAGTTCCTACCTGCTGCTTAAAGAACGCCACAGGAAACAGTTCCTACCTGCTGCTTAAAGAACGCCACAGGAAACAGTTCCTACCTGCTGCTTAAAGAACGCCACAGGAAACAGTTCCTACCTGCTGCTTAAAGAACGACACAGGAAACAGTTCCTACCTGCTGCTTAAAGAACGCCACAGGAAACAGTTCCTACCTGCTGCCTTAAAGAACGCCACAGGAAACAGTTCCTACCTGCTGCCGTCAGACTCTATGACGCTGCAAGGCCACGCTCAGGACACACTCACACTACTCAAAGTGACCTATCACTGAAATGCACCTTTCTCTCTCTTGCACCTTAAAATCCCCACAGCACATTGTAATAAAGTGTTTATCTGCGATACAACACATCTATCTCTCCATCTCAGATCAAGTCCTGGGATGAATGGATGAATGGATGAATGGATGAAGAGAGTAATGATGAAGTATGAACACTCACCTCTTTGTCTCCTGCTCTGGGTTTAAAATGGACGCTCTCCGTTCATACTTTCACTTTCACCTCAGCTCCTCCTCACAGGATGTGTGTGTGTGTGTGTGTGTGTGTACGTGTGTGTGTGTGTGTGTGTGTGTGTGTTAACCCACTGAATCTACTTCCTGCCCACTTTACCAGGAAATGACACATTTCAAATCTGGGCCATTACAGTTATATATCTATATATGTGTGTGTGTGTGTAGATGTGCTTCTATGCATGTTTCTATGGAGGCCTATACATCATATTATGCTGCTTTATATATAAATTATGTTATAATAGTGATTATTGTAAAGTTATATTTATAAATTGCACATAAAGTGGATAAAAGACGCAGATCACTGAATTATTAAAAAGGTTTTTTTTACTCTTATTTGTTAAACTAATTTAATTTTGCATCTATTTTTAGTCATTTTGTATCTTTTTGTGCTGGTTTTGCATCTATTTTTAGTCATTTTGCATCTTTTTGTGCTGGTTTTGCATCTATTTTTAGTCATTTTGCATCTTTTTGTGGTGGTTTTGCATCTATTTTTAGTCATTTTGCATCTTTTTGTGCTGGTTTTGCATCTATTTTTAGTCATTTTGCATCTTTATGTGCTGGTTTTGCATCTATTTTTAGTCATTTTGCATCTTTTTGTGCTGGTTTTGCATCTGTTTTTAGTCATTTTGCATCTTTTTGTGCTGGTTTTGCAGCTATTTTTAGTCATTTTGCATCTTTTTGTGCTGGTTTTGCATCTATTTTAAGTCATTTTGCATCTTTTTGTGGTGTTTTACATCTATTTTTAGTCATTTAGCATCTTTTTGTGGTGGTTTTGCATCTATTTTTAGTCCTTTTGCATCTTTTTGTGCTGGTTTTGCATCTATTTTTAGTCATTTTGCATCGTTTTGCATCTATTTTTAGTCATTTTGCATCTTTTTGTGCTGGTTTTGCATCTATTTTTAGTCATTTTGCATCTTTTTGTGCTGGTTTTGCATCTATTTTTAGTCATTTTGCATCTTTTTGTGCTGGTTTTGCATCTATTTTTAGTCATTTTGCATCTTTTTGTGCTGGTTTTGCATCTATTTTTAGTCATTCTGCATCTTTTTGTGCTGGTTTTGCATCTATTTTTAGTCATTTTGCATCTTAAGGGCCCCTTGAACCTAAAGGCCCCTGGGCCTGTGCCCGTTCAATAATCCATCCATGTCGTCAGCGTGTGACCGTCCCACACTGCATTCAAAGTGACAAATGTTCTTTTAAACGTTTGAAAAACAGTGCGAGATCAGAGAACGAGCAGGTTTTATCATTTAAGAGTCATCATCATGTTAGTGAACCACAGACACAACGACCCGGGTTCAAATCAAACACACGTGAACTAAAGGACGAGACGTTAACGATGATGTCAAACTCACCCGCTCACCGTGTTCCTCGGTTCCTCGACAACAGCCGGCCGAGTCAGGAGCGTCTCTGTTTGAGATCACAGCGAGCAAACGTGGAGAGGAGCCGCTCAGGGAGCAGGTGCTACGCAACTGAACACACCTTTAATAAACGTGACCTTTGGACGGCAGCAGGAGCCGACCTCCAGGGCAGCGTCAGCGTCGCACCGAGGGGAAGAAGCTCTGAAGGATCTTTGACGTCAGCAGAAGCTGCGTAAAAATACTCAGTTGCAAGTAAAAGTCCTGCATCTCACTTCAGTAAGAGGAGTCAAATCACAGTAAGAGTGTTATAGTGTTATAATGAGGTAAGACGGGGAAACACGCCTTAAGACAGACGCTGATTTACTGTGAAAGGAAAACATATTTGCACAAACCAACAGGAGAGATGAGGCGGGAGAGCAACAGCTTCATCAGGGGGGGATCTGGGATCACCAGCAGCAGCTCAGTGCTCAAGAGTGGGTCGTCCTCCATTCGAGAGCTCAGCAGTTCGATCAAAGATGCAAAATGACTAAAGATAGATGTAAAACCACCACAAAAAGATTCAAAATGACTAAAAATAGATGCAAAACCATCACAAAAAGATGCTAAATGACTAAAAATAGATGCAAAACCAGCACAAAAAGATGCAAAATGACTAAAAATAGATGCAAAACCAGCACAAAAAGATGCAAAATGACTAAAAATAGATGCAAAACCAGCACAAAAAGATGCTAAATGACTAAAAATAGATGCAAAACCAGCACAAAAAGATGCAAAATGACTAAAAATAGATGCAAAACCACCACAAAAAGATGCAAAATGACTAAAAATAGATGCAAACCTGCTTTTTCAGTGAACCTGGAAACAAACAAACACACTGAAGCAAAGACAGGAGCTCCTGGCTGAGGAACACAAACACTTTTAATGCAGAACAATCTGAATGTGCAACTTGTTCCCTCTGTTCTCTCAAGGGTCCAAATCCTCCCTGATAAACGTGGATCCACCAGCGCGTCCTGACCCCGGCCCACGTGTTCCCGGGCTCCACTGTGGGGACACGCGGCGGCCTCAGACTCAGAGACGTTGGGGGTTTAGTCTCAATCCCCAAACACCGCGAAACAGGTTCATTTTTGACTTCTCACAGTGAGCAGGGCGTCTACGCCACGGCGGGGATGAAATACTGCAGCGACACGTCCTCGTGCAGCAGGATCAGGTGGACGACCCTCTCGTGGACGATGTCTGAGGGAAACATGAGTCGAGCAGTGAGGGAACGAACGACTCAACGTGACTCTTTCAGTGTGTTCCTCATCCTGAGGGTTCACTCACTGCACATGGCCTTGCTGGGGTTGACCTGCTGTCCCATGAGGAACTGCTGCAGCTTCCTGATGTCCACGCGGGCCTGGGCCATGGCCTCCGGGTCCCTGCTCTGAGACGGGCCGCCGTCCTGGGAGGCGTCGTCACCTGGAGGGACGGGGAGCAGACAGGGAGACGGGTTCCCCAACTGAAAACCTGAACGGGTGTGATTGGTGTAACGTTCTTCATCTTTCCACCGCCGCACCACTGCGAGCATCGAACAAAAACCCTCTACCTCTCTTTACCGCGGAGCCGACGGCCTGCTGTCACCTGTGACCTCCTGAGACGACCTGTGACCCGGCCCAGACGCTCTCTCCGACTTCCCAATGACTCGAGACGACAGAGAGTGAAGTCCAGTGACCGACGCCCTCCGATAGTTAAGTTTCGGGCTGTTCTCGTGCATTTGACAATGAAAGTAAAGCGCAACAATTCACGCATTTCCCACATAGTTGCTTCATGTGAATTCTACGTATTAAAAGCAGGAGACGTAGAAGAAGACGGCGAGGTTGAGGAGGTGGACGAGCCCCCAAAACACAAGATGTTCCCCTGTAGACATTCATGTCATGGACGTACGAAACCTAAAACCACCAAACGACCCTTTTTAAAACGCTAACAGTGAAATACTACTCGTGTTTCCGCCCCACGATTCAGATCCGCTCCAAAGTTTGGCGAATTAAAAGCAGGAGACGTAGAAGACGGCGAGGTGGTGGTGGTGGACGAGCCCCCAAAACACAAGACGTTCCCTGGGAGTTCCCCTGTAGACATTCATGTCACGGACGTACGAAAGCAAACCACCAAACGACCCTTTTTAAAACGCTAACGAGGGGATTTCACGCCTAACGCCGCGTTCAGAAGGGAGGAGGGGGCGAGGAGAGAAGAAGCACGACTCGTCAAAATGTTTGTTAAGGCGCCATCATCGCGCAGAATCCCTCTGCAGAACTTCCCGTCCGACATCTACGAACGTCCCACTCCTGTTACAGTGAACCCTCCGGTACAGACCCGACGCCACCAACGGGACCGGGTCACGGGTCACACACAGAGTCAAGGTACAGACGCCGCTTCCGACACGTCCAATGCGCAGGATGTACAAACTGAACTCTTCGGGCGAGTGGCGTGGCAGCCAATCAGGTCGTCTGTCCTGTTATTTATCTGAGCCAATGGATAAACCAAGTTAGCATTGGTTAGCACTAGCATAACACCGGAGCAGCTGCGGCCCTCCCATGGACCCTCGTTGTTTTGTCACAGCGCCACCAAACGGCGACCAACCGGCAGCCGGGCAACAGCAGCTGGTGTGCCGAGCCGAGTCCGGTGCTGCCACCTGCCGCCATTAGCGCGACCAAAGCGTCTTCATTCACGCGGTTTGAGCGATGGTCCAAATATGAGCATGCGACACTCTCGTTTCGCCCCCTCCACCCCGGTGTGAACGCGCCCCAGCCTTGTGTGACTGTATGAACAACCGACGCAGGAAAGGCGAGCGGCCTCGGTGCGGCCGTGGAAAGATGACGCCCGGTCGGATTGGTCTTTACCCCACGGAGGGTTCCCCAGGTCTTTGAAGTGAGTGGTGACAGAAACCAGGTCCGTCTCGATCTTCAGGTTCATCTCTCCGTTCAGGTTGGCCTCCAGGACCTGACACACACACACACACACACACGCACACACGAAGTTTGACATGTGGATCGTTTCTTCCGGTTGTGACTTAAACATTGAGACGTACCAGGAAGTTGGAGAGGTTCTTCATCCTGTCCACGACGTTCTTCATGGTCTTCAGCGGCGGCAGGTAGATGCTGACCTGCAGGGACAGAGCACACGAGTGTCTCCACAGACGCACGCTCCTCTACAAACACATAAAGTCCCCCGGGGGGTTCGAGCAGAGCGCCGACACTCACGTCGAAGTCCGGCATGTTCGGCTCCTTGAACTCGTGCCAGAGCCTCCGGGGGATGACGTCGACCGGGACGTCGTGGGTGACGACTCGGCTGATGCTGGACAGGGTCGGCTGGACGGGAGATCACCGGGTTAGGTAACTTTATCTGTTTTTGGATCATTTGTGCAGAGCTGAAAGCACCAACGACGCTTCAGTCCGTCGTCAACGGCAACTGAAATAATCACTATGGATTTAATCACCTTCAAGAAGTAAAGTTCGCTCTACCGCAGCGTTCTGAAGAAGAGAAGCTCTGGATCTACCCTCAGTCCTGGTTCCTACCCTCACCTGTGGTCCTGAAAGCTGGGTCAGGACCCAAAGAACCAGGTCCAGGTCAGGACCCAAAGAACCAGGTCCAGGTCAGGACCCAAAGAACCAGGTCCAGGTCAGAACCCAAAGAACCAGGTCCAGCTCAGGACCCACAGAACCAGGTCCAGGTCAGGACCCAAAGAACCAGGTCCAGGTCAGGACCCAAAGAACCAGGTCCAGGTCAGGACCCAAAGAACCAGGTCCAGGTCAGGACCCAAAGAACCAGGTCCAGGTCCAAGCGTGTGAAATGTGTTTCCTCAGGAGGGGGTCTGGAGTCTCCCTTAGAGAGAGGGGGAGAAGTTCAGCATCCGTGAGGAACTCGGAGTAGAGCCGCTGCTCCTTTGTGTTGAAAGGAGCCAGTTGAGGTGGTTCAGGATCATCTGGTCTGGATGAACCCTGGGCGCCTCCCTAGGGAGGTGTTCCAGGCACGTCCAGCTGGGAGGAGGCCTCAGGGAAGACCCAGGACCAGGTGGAGAGATTAGATCTCCACACTGGCCTGGGAACGCCTTTCAACACAAAGGAGCAGCGGCTCTACTCCGAGTTCCTCACGGATGCTGAACTTCTCCCCCTCTCTCTAAGGGAGACTCCAGACCCCCTCCTGAGGAAACACAGTTCACACGCTTGGACCTGGACCTGGTTCTTTGGGTCCTGACCTGGACCTGGTTCTTTGGGTCCTGACCTGGACCTGGTTCTTTGGGTCCTGACCTGGACCTGGTTCTTTGCGTCCTGACCTGGACCTGGTTCTTTGGGTCCTGACCCAGCTTTCAGGACCACAGGTGAGGGTAGGAACCAGGACTGAGCGGTAGATCCAGAGCTTTGCCTTCCTCAGCTCTCTTTTCGTCCCGTCTCTTTACAAAAACGTCAATAAAACAAAAGAAGGTGGCGTTCACGGTCTCACCAGCTCGGCGGCGATGGTGAGGCAGGGGCAGTGCTTCTTGGTCAGTTTGACTTTGACGGCCTTGGCGTTCTGCAGCGTCTTCAGGGCACGGGACAGGTTCTCCGGCGTCACCTCTAGACAGATCTCGTTGTCCTCGGGGGCCACGCCCTCCATCTGGTACTCATCGAAGAAGTTGGCCTGCAAGGGGGGGGGGCAGGACGAGCCGTACGTCACGTGTCAGAGTTACGCTCTGGAGTCTGAGAGTCGTCTTCGGCGCTGACGCGGGACTCTTACCTGGGACAGCTCGCACCACATGCTCACGCCTCCGTTGGCCACTTTGCCGGACAGAACGAAGAAGAGGTTGTCCGGGGTCAGACGCAGGACGCACATCTTGGTCAGCTTCGAGATGGTGGTGACGACTCCTGGTGAGGGCGAGGAGCATAAACGTGTGTTAAAGTGTCCTCTAGGAGCATAAACGTGTGTTAAAGTGTCCTCTAGGAGCCTAAACGTGTGTTAAAGTGTCCTCTAGGAGCATAAACGTGTGTTAAAGTGTCCTCTAGGAGCACAAACATGTGTTAAAGTGTCCTCTAGGAGCATAAACGTGTGTTAAAGTGTCCTCTAGGAGCATAAACGTGTGCTAAAGTGTCCTCTAGGAGCATAAACGTGTGCTAAAGTGTCCTCTAGGAGCATAAACGTGTGTTAAAGTGTCCTCTAGGAGCATAAACGTGTGCTAAAGTGTCCTCTAGGAGCACAAACATGTGTTAAAGTGTCCTCTAGGAGCATAAACGTGTGTTAAAGTGTCCTCTAGGAGCATAAACGTGTGCTAAAGTGTCCTCTAGGAGCATAAACGTGTGCTAAAGTGTCCTCTAGGAGCATAAACGTGTGCTAAAGTGTCCTCTAGGAACATAAACGTGTGTTAAAGTGTCCTCTAGGAGCATAAACGTGTGCTAAAGTGTCCTCTAGGAGCCTAAACGTGTGCTAAAGTGTCCTCTAGGAGCATAAACGTGTGTTAAAGTGTCCTCTAGGAACATAAACGTGTGCTAAAGTGTCCTCTAGGAGCATAAACGTGTGTTAAAGTGTCCTCTGGGAGCATAAACGTGTGTTAAAGTGTCCTCTAGGAGCATAAACGTGTGTTAAAGTGTCCTCTAGGAACATAAACGTGTGCTAAAGTGTCCTCTAGGAGCATAAACGTGTGTTAAAGTGTCCTCTGGGAGCATAAACGTGTGCTAAAGTGTCCTCTAGGAGCATAAACGTGTGTTAAAGTGTCCTCTAGGAGCATAAACGTGTGTTAAAGTGTCCTCTAGGAGCATAAACGTGTGTTAAAGTGTCCTCTAGGAGCATAAACGTGTGTTAAAGTGTCCTCTAGGAACATAAACGTGTGCTAAAGTGTCCTCTAGGAGCATAAACGTGTGTTAAAGTGTCCTCTGGGAGCATAAACGTGTGTTAAAGTGTCCTCTAGGAGCATAAACGTGTGTTAAAGTGTCCTCTAGGAGCATAAACGTGTGCTAAAGTGTCCTCTAGGAGCATAAACGTGTGCTAAAGTGTCCTCTAGGAGCATAAACGTGTGTTAAAGTGTCCTCTAGGAGCATAAACGTGTGTTAAAGTGTCCTCTAGGAGCATAAACGTGTGCTAAAGTGTCCTCTAGGAGCATAAACGTGTGTTAAAGTGTCCTCTAGGAGCATAAACGTGTGCTAAAGTGTCCTCTAGGAGCATAAACGTGTGTTAAAGTGTCCTCTAGGAACATAAACGTGTGCTAAAGTGTCCTCTAGGAGCATAAACGTGTGTTAAAGTGTCCTCTAGGAGCATAAACGTGTCATAAATCTTTATTTGCCTTTGTCAATACTTAAAGTTAAAGAAAATCTTTCCTGAAAGTCGACTAAAAATCTAATTTTCATGCTTTATTGCTCCTTTGAGTATTAATAATATATTTTAAACACTACTTTATGCACATGTTCTCCACACTGTGACTTTCTGTGCATCCTCTGATCAATATCTCTGCTTTATTACATTAAAAATGTTCTACATCGTTAATATTTTTATGTATTTTGAGTTTTATTGTTTTAACCAAACCCCATGCGAAATAAAGCTGCTTCTGTTGCGCCTTCTCTCCATTTTCGATCTTATAAACTGGTGCAAAATAATGTAATTCTGTTAAAATTAGTAATTATTTCTGCACTTATTATAAGCCGAAGTGAAGTCAGGCACTAACACTTAATAAAAAGTACGGTCAGGTTTGGATTAAACGCGTGCACGGGTCGTTTTGACTCTTCCGCGGAGAAATGTGAGTTTCTCTGCGGGAGTCTGGCGGGAGCTGCCCGGGCTGCAGCGTCAGGTGCGCGGCGTGAAAGAGGCGGGACGCCGGGACTCACGGGTGAAGTGGTTCAGGCAGGAGACGTCGATGATCTTCGCTCTGAACTTCATCTTTGAGTCTTTGAGTCTTTGAATCTTTGAGTCTTTGAGTCTAAGCAGCTGCAGCTGAGGCGGGACCGCGTCAATTTGTTTGGTCCGTCAGCGTCTGAGGTCCGACCGGAAACGGAAACAGCTTCAAACGTTCCGCTCTTTAGTTTAAAACTAGGAAAAATAAAAAGGAATAATTTTGAAATAAAATCATACAATAAAATAATAACACACACACACACACACACACACACACACACACACACACACAGACACAGACACAGACACACACACACACACACACACACACACACACACACACACAGACACACACACTCACGCACACACACACACAAGGACACACACACAAGCACACACACGAACAAAATCCAGAATAATTAAGTATTATAATTTTAAAAATGATGAAAATACATAAATTATTAAGGATTTAAATTAAAAACGTGAAGAGTTTATTTTTATATATTTTTTGTTTTGTGTAAAAATGTTTTTGTCGTTTTTTAATTTTTAACAAAAATAAAAGATAATAAATAAATCTGTGATTTCCTGAATCAGCCACCAGAGGGAGCTGTGACATCATCAGAGAGTCCGGAGACGACAGCCCCCAAGAGCCTGCAGAAGAAGCAGTTAGACCACTGAAGGAGACCGTTAAGTTTAAAGGAGACGGTTAAGTTTAGACGACTAAAGGAGACCGTTAAGTTCAGACACTAAAGGAGACGGTTAAGTTTAGTCTCTAAAGGAGACGGTTAAGTTTAGACGACTAAAGGAGACGGTTAAGTTTAGACACTAAAGGAGACGGTTAAGTTTAGTCTCTAAAGGAGACGGTTAAGTTTAGTCTCTAAAGGAGACGGTTAAGTTTAGTCTCTAAAGGAGACGGTTAAGTTTAGACGACTAAAGGAGACGGTTAAGTTTAGTCACTAAAGGAGACGGTTAAGTTTAGTCACTAAAGGTGACGGTTAAGTTTAGTCACTAAAGGTGACGGTTAAGTTTAGTCTCTAAAGGAGACGGTTAAGTTTAGTCACTAAAGGAGACGGTTAAGTTTAGACACTAAAGGAGACGGTTAAGTTTAGTCTCTAAAGGAGACGGTTAAGTTTAGTCTCTAAAGGAGACGGTTAAGTTTAGTCACTAAAGGAGACGGTTAAGTTTAGACACTAAAGGAGACGGTTAAGTTTAGTCTCTAAAGGAGACGGTTAAGTTTAGTCTCTAAAGGAGACGGTTAAGTTTAGTCTCTAAAGGAGACGGTTAAGTTTAGTCTCTAAAGGAGACGGTTAAGTTTAGTCTCTAAAGGAGACGGTTAAGTTTAGTCTCTAAAGGAGACGGTTAAGTTTAGACACTAAAGGAGACGGTTAAGTTTAGTCTCTAAAGGAGACGGTTAAGTTTAGTCTCTAAAGGTGACGGTTAAGTTTAGTCACTAAAGGAGACGGTTAAGTTTAGTCTCTAAAGGAGACGGTTAAGTTTAGTCACTAAAGGAGACGGTTAAGTTTAGTCACTAAAGGAGACGGTTAAGTTTAGTCTCTAAAGGAGACGGTTAAGTTTAGTCTCTAAAGGAGACGGTTAAGTTTAGACACTAAAGGAGACGGTTAAGTTTAGTCTCTAAAGGAGACGGTTAAGTTTAGACACTAAAGGAGACGGTTAAGTTTAGACACTAAAGGAGACGGTTAAGTTTAGTCTCTAAAGGAGACGGTTAAGTTTAGTCACTAAAGGAGACGGTTAAGTTTAGTCTCTAAAGGAGACGGTTAAGTTTAGTCACTAAAGGAGACGGTTAAGTTTAGTCACTAAAGGAGACGGTTAAGTTTAGTCACTAAAGGAGACGGTTAAGTTTAGTCTCTAAAGGAGACGGTTAAGTTTAGTCACTAAAGGAGACGGTTAAGTTTAGTCACTAAAGGAGACCGTTAAGTTTAGTCTCTAAAGGAGACGGTTAAGTTTAGTCTCTCAAGGAGACCGTTAAGTTTAGTCTCTAAAGGAGACGGTTAAGTTTAGTCACTAAAGGAGACGGTTAAGTTTAGTCTCTAAAGGAGACGGTTAAGTTTAGTCTCTAAAGGAGAC
>NC_139846.1:25778598-25786098 GCF_963691815.1 Echiichthys vipera | reverse complement strand
AAGAGACGCAGGACGTCCGTCGCTGCTCCTCAGTCTGCGGGGAGATACGCAGATCCAAGATAAGGTAAGAGGTGAGGTCACAGATCAGGTAACAGATCAGGTCGACAGTGATACAAACTGTCTTAGAGTGAGAGCAGAAGTTCAACCCTTCGGTCTCCGCAGCCTCCCGTGAAACATGACCCCGTGAGGACTTTGCCGTAACTCTACAGACTCTCGCCGCGATGTTTCAAGAGATGCAGGACGGTCGCTGCTGCACCTCAACGACTGGAAATCTACGGGGAGATACAAAAGTCGACAGCGATACAAAAGAAAAGTGAGAGCAGAAGTTTGACCCGTTTGAATCTTCGGTTTCTGCAGAATCCCGCGAAACTTGACCTGCGCGTTTGGACGAGTTTTTTCATGGTTTAAGAGACGCAGGACGGTCGCTGCGGCACCTCGACTCAAAATCTACGGAGAGATACAAACTGTCTTAAAGTGAGAGCAGAAGTTTCACCCGTTTGCATCGTCAGTTTCTCTGCAACTCCTCAGACTCTCGCCGTGACAAATCTACGGGGAGATATAAAGGTTGATACAAGCGATACAAAAGAGAGAGCAGAAGTTTGACCCGTTAGAAACCCGGGAAACGTGACCCGCTTGTTGGGACGAGTTTTTAAGACACTTCCAGAGACGCAGGACGGCCGCTGCACCTCAGTCTGCGGGGAGATACGTATAAGATAAGGTAAGAGGTAAGTTAAGATCAGGTCAACAGTGATACAAACGACCTTAAAGTGAGAGCAGAAGTTCAAACCCTTCCTCTCTGCAGCCTCCCGCGAATCGTGACCTGCGTTGACTTTGCCGCAACTCCCCGGACTCTCGCCGCAACATTTTAAGAGATGCAGGACTCAAAATCTGCAAGGAGATACAAAAGTTGAGGGCGATACAAAAGAAAAGTGAGAGCAGAAGTTTGACCCTTTTGGATCTTCAGTTTCTGCAGAATCCCACGAAACGTGACCTTGCGTCAAGTTAGCCCTAACTCTCCAGACTCTCGCCGCAACGTTTCCGGAGACGCAGGACGGCCGCCGCTGCACCTCAGTCTGCGGGGAGATACGTATAAGATCAGGTAAGAGGTGAGGTCACAGATCAGGTCGACAGTGATACAAACTGTCTTAAAGTGAGAGCAGAAGTTTCACCCTTTGGTCTCTGCAGCCTCCCGTGAATCGTGACCTGCGTTGACTTTGCCGTAACTCCTCAGACTCTCGCCGCGACACTTTAAGAGACGCAGGACGGTCACCATGGCACCTCAGCGACTGGAAATCTACAGGGAGACACAAAAGTCAAGAGCGTTACAAACTGTCTTAAAGTGAGAGCAGAAGTTTGACCTTTTGAATCTTCGGTTTCTGCAGAATCCCGCGAAACGTGACCTTGCGTCGTCTTTGCCGTAACTCCCCTGACTCTCGCTGCGACATTTCAAGAGACGCAGGACAGACGCTGCACCTCAACAACTCTAAATCTGCGTGGAGACACAAAAGTTGAGAGCGTTACAAACCCTAACTTGAATCCCGCGAAACGTTTTTGAATATTTCCCCACTCCCTCGGCTCCGTAGTTTCCCGTCTTTTAAATCCACAATCACTCGAGAGGGTTTTCTGTAACGTCTCCTGAACTCTGCACGAGTTTGATGACTTTATTTTCTATATTTACACTTTATTTTGAAACATTTGGACTTTATTTTGAAACATTTTGACTTTATATTGAAATATTTTGACTTTATTTTGAAACATTTTGACTTTATATTTAAATATTTTGACTTTATTTTGAAACATTTAACTCAATTTACAAGAGTTCAATTTTAATCTCAGCTTTTTAATTTTGTTTTTTGATCATTTTTACTTTATTTTTAATATTTTGACTTAATTCTCATTATATTTACTTTATTTTTCAACATTTCAATTTCATTATCGACTTAAATTCTTGTAGTTTCCCTTTTTTTTAAAGCCGTAATCACTCGAGATCTTTATCTTTAACATCTCTCGTCTCCTGAACTCTTCGCTGAGCAGAGTTTGATTCAACGTTTCCACAGAAACACCGTGTTTCTGCAGCCGAGGCGTCAGAAACTCCAGAGCCGACCTCGTTTCTGCAGCCGAGGCGTCAGAAACTCCAGAGCTGATCGTGTTTCTGCAGCCGAGGCGTCAGAAACTCCAGAGATGATCGTGTTTCTGCAGCCGAGGCGTCAGAAACTCCAGAGCCGACCTCGTGTTTCTGCAGCCGAGGCGTCAGAAACTCCAGAGCTGATCGTGTTTCTGCAGCCGAGGCGTCAGAAACTCCAGAGATGATCGTGTTTCTGCAGCCGAGGCGTCAGAAACTCCAGAGCCGACCTCGTGTTTCTGCAGCCGAGGCGTCAGAAACTCCAGAGCCGACCTCGTGTTTCTGCAGCCGAGGCGTCAGAAACTCCAGAGCTGATCGTGTTTCTGCAGCCGAGGCGTCAGAAACTCCAGAGCCGACCTCGTGTTTCTGCAGCCGAGGCGTCAGAAACTCCAGAGATGATCGTGTTTCTGCAGCCGAGGCGTCAGAAACTCCAGAGCCGACCTCGTTTCTGCAGCCGAGGCGTCAGAAACTCCAGAGCCGACCGTGTTTCTGCAGCCGAGGCGTCAGAAACTCCAGAGCTGATCGTGTTTCTGCAGCCGAGGCGTCAGAAACTCCAGAGCCGACCGTGTTTCTGCAGCCGAGGCGTCAGAAACTCCAGAGCCGACGACGTTTCTGCAGCCGAGGCGTCAGAAACTCCAGAGCCGACCGTGTGTTTCTGCAGCCGAGGCGTCAGAAACTCCAGAGCTGATCGTGTTTCTGCAGCCGAGGCGTCAGAAACTCCAGAGCCGACCTCGTGTTTCTGCAGCCGAGGCGTCAGAAACTCCAGAGCCGACCTCGTGTTTCTGCAGCCGAGGCGTCAGAAACTCCAGAGTCGACCTCGTGTTTCTGCAGCCGAGGCGTCAGAAACTCCAGAGCCGACCGTGTTTCTGCAGCCGAGGCGTCAGAAACTCCAGAGCCGACCTAGTCTCACGGGTTTCTGCAGCCGAGGCGTCAGAAACTCCAGAGCCGACCGTGTTTCTGCAGCCGAGGCGTCAGAAACTCCAGAGCCGACCTCGTCTCACGGGTTTCTGCAGGGGAGGATTTAAAGGCTGTGAACATGGTTCCAGAGTTTCTGACGCTCCGTCGATGTTTAAACTTTTACATCAGAGATTTTTTGGAAACTTAATGAAAGGAAAACCTTTGATGGTCAAAGTTTCTCTGGTTTTTAATCGTGTTCTTCTCTTTTGGGACGAACTCGTTTGATAAATACGAGTTTTTCATGATTCTCTCTCTTCTCTCTCTGCTCCTCCTCACAGATCTGAGTCCCACGTCCACGCCGGCTCTCTCTGCTCCTCCTGTCCCACGTCCACGCCGGCTCTCTGCTCCTCCTGTCCCACGTCCACGCCGGCTCTCTCTGCTCCTCCTCACAGATCTCTGTCCCACGTCCACGCCTCTTCTCCGTCTCCTCACACACAAACTCGTCGACACCAGCAGAGTTTCTCTGTTTTTCTGGCATCAGAGGAACTTTGGGCGCTCGTTAAAGGAAATATCAAAAGCAAATCTGACTTTCTGCTCCGGAGTTTGTCAAAGATTTCAGGGACGTTTTCGTGTGAGAAGAGGATCTAAGAGTGTGTGTGTTTGCTGCAGAGCGTGTGTCAATGTGCACGAGAGTGTGTGTGTCAATGTGCATGAGAGTGTGTGTGTCAATGTGCACGAGTGTGTGTCACTTTGCATGAGAGAGTGTGTGTGTGACTCCTGAAGAAACAGTGTGTTCGCTGCAGAGAGTGTGTGTGTGTTTGCTGCAGAGAGTGTGTCAATGTGCATGAGAGAGAGTGTGTGTGTGTTTGCATGAGAGTGTGTGTGTGTGACTCCTGAAGAAGCAGTGTGTTTGTGTCTGAAGTCGAGCGTTCGTTGACTCGCTGTGAGGAAAAATAAAACACGATCAAACGATGTTTCCTGTGGGGGAGGAGCCGCAGGTCGAACGCCTCGCTCTGATTGGATGATTGTGGACCGTCCTCTGTCGTCGAGTGTCGTCCTGAACTCTTCGAGGACGCGTTCGGCGTCCATCGTCCGTCCTTTTGACTCTTCCCCGGAGTTGAACCCGTGCAGGAGGAAGCGCCCGTGAGGCGGCGACGCTGCGGATGTTTCTCACGACTGAACCCAAAGTGTCGCGTGTCACATTACCGCTGCTCCACCTGAGCCGACCGCACTGCACCATGGGAGACGCGACGCCACAGAGTCTGAATAGCACCGTATGCTGACGACTCAATCCCTTATTTTGAAGAACTCTAAATCATAAACACACATCAAACTAATAACGACGAGAGTTTGAACCTTTGAGCTCAGGAGGATTTCGTTTGGAGACGTTTCTGGAACATTTTCTTGATTTCGACACCAAACTTGTGCAGAATCTAGAGCTCTGCAGCCTCCGTGTGTGGTTCTGAAGCTTCAGTGCAGACATGCTCCCCGGAGGGCTGGTGTCAGGAGGAGGGGGGCGTGGCGGCGGCGGCGGCGGTGGGCTCTGCCTGCTCCGGTGGCTGGGCCTCAGGCTGTGGTCCCGTCGGGGGACCCTGGTGTTCGCTCTGCTGTGGTTCGGCTCCTGGTTGTTCCTGAACGGTCTGGTTCTGGTCCACAGGAGCATCCTGTCCGACTACTGCACCGACGACAAGAGCAAGAGGATCCTGCAGAGGCTGGTGAGTCTGCGTTTGCTTTACTAGAGTTAAAGGAGGATTGTGACTGAGCAGGACAGGGGATCAAACAACGAGCAGCACTCGTTAAATCAGAGGAGACTCTGAAGTCAAGTCCTGCAGGAGTGAGTGAGCAGCGTCTCTGTACTTCCTGTTCCCTCGTCTGTGTTTCCTGTTTGAAGTCTGAAGCTTCTTCGTGTCCGTAAAGAGAAATGCGTCGGTGGTTCATTGTCTCTAAAATGAGCTTTTCACGTCTGGAGGCTGTGTTTACGTTTCAAAAAGCGTAAAAGGAGTTTGTGAAGAGAATCTTCCCCAAGACAACAAAGGAACCAGGACGACGTGAACGGCTTTGTTTAGTGAAGAGGAAAACTAGAAATGATGCAATATGACAAAAAAACAAAGGAAAATGATCACAAAGAGATGCAAAATGACTCAAAATAGATGCAAAATAACTCAAAATAGATGCAAAATGACTCAAAATAGATGCAAAATAACTCAAAATAGATGCAAAATGACTCAAAATGGATGCAAAATGACTCAAAATAGATGCAAAATGACTCAAAATGGATGCAAAATTACTCAAAATAGATGCAAAATGACTCAAAATAGATGCAAAATGACTCAAACTAGATGCAAAATGACTCAAAATAGATGCAAAATTACTCAAAATAGATGCAAAATTACTCAAAATAGATGCAAAATGACTCAAACTAGACTCAAAATGAAAATCATTGTCAGGTCTGAGGTCCTCCGGGGCACATTAAAGTGTCGTGTTGAGAAACGGCTTCATGAAAACACCGTTTGTTGTTGCCACAGCAACCGTTGAGTCCCGCAGAGACCCTCGTCTGATTACTGAACCGCTCTGAACCCCAAAGAGGAAACTGATGAAATCTCAAATAAACAAACAAAGTGCGTGTTTGCTGCACTAACGCTGCACTTTGGCTCCCACCGTCTCGGGGGTTAGAGAGCGGCTCAGGCGACACGAGGCCCAGCGGGACGTCCTGTGTTTCCTGAAGCTCGTCCGGCTCCAGACGCAGGACTCAGACCTGCGTCTCTCTGCTGCTGCGGACTGACGGGTAATCAGCGGATCACTGCACCCCCGGCGCTCAGGCCTGAAGCGGTTCAGGTGTTGCAGGCGCCTGAACCGCTCCTTCACTTCCTGTGGGCTCGTCCCTCCGTCCTCAGGCTTTCAGCCGCTCTTTGACACTGAGGATTAAAGCGTCAGCGTGTTCGATCCCTAAACGCCGACACGCTGAGTGAAAGGTTGAGCTCCGTCTCACAAAAGTGATAAATCATCTTCAGACGGACGAGAGGCTCTTCAGCCTAAAACGTTTCTTTACAAATTTAAAGTTTAGACGTTAAAAGATTTAGAGATTAAGATTAAAACAGAGAGAGAAGGAGGGAAGACGAGCGGGTACACTCGTAAGACTAGAAAGGGATGCAAAATGACTGAAAACAGATGCAAAACCACCACAAAAAGATGCAAAATGAGTGAAAACAGATGCAAAATCACCACAAAAAGATGCAAAATGAGTAAAAATAGATGCAAAACCAGCACAAAAAGATGCAAAATGACTAAAAAAAGATGCAAAACCACCACAAAAAGATGCAAAATGACTAAAAATAGATGCAAAATGACTAATAATGGAAGTTAAATGACAAATATTAAATTAAAAGGACTAAAACACACAATAGTCCATAATAGTCAGAAAGTGTTGATGTTGCGTCAACACGTCTCTAAACTTCCATCAAAGCAGTGAATAACACACACACACACACACACACACAGACACACACACACACACACACACACACACACACACACACACACACAGAGACACACACACACACAGACACACACACACACACAGAGACACACACAGACACACACACACACACACACACACACACACACACAGACACACACACACACACACACACACAGTTTCTTCTTAGTGTCACTTTAGTTCCATCGAACATCACTGAGTCTAAGTTTACGGTGATAAACTGTGTGTGTGTGTGTGTGAGACGCTCCAGGTCAGAGTGTGTGTGTTTCTGGTTCATGGTGGAGTGTGTGTGTGTGTTTCTGGTTCATGGTGGAGTGTGTGTGTGTGTTTCTGGTTCATGGTGGAGTGTGTGTGTGTGTTTCTGGTTCATGGTGGAGTGTGTGTGTGTGTTTCTGGTTCATGGTAGTGTGTGTGTGTGTGTTTCTGGTTCATGGTGGAGTGTGTGTGTGTGTTTCTGGTTCATGGTGGAGTGTGTGTGTGTGTGTGCTGAGCGTGTCGGAGCCCTGCCCCTGCACGTCTGTGGCATTCTCCTGCCTGTGTTTGGTCTGAGGCTGCGTGTTTTTACGGCCCTGCTCGGTTCTTAGCGCTGCTTTACGACGACGAACCACAGACACACACACACACACACACACACACACACACACACACACACACACACACACACACACACACACACACACACACACACACACACACACACACACACACACACACACACACACACAGGGTTTCTATCTGCAGCATCTCTGCTCTGCCTCTCACACACACATACACACACACACACACACACACACTCACACACACACACACACTCTCACACACACACACTCACACACTCTCACACACACACACTGTCGGGGCTCTAACGTGCCGCTGATGCCCGCGGCACGGTCCCGTCCGTCAGTGAGTCCAACACACAAAAGACGAGACACAAAAACTTTTATCAACCTCTGAACTTTGACACTTTTTAACATTTATACGAAAA
>NC_139846.1:25763598-25773598 GCF_963691815.1 Echiichthys vipera | reverse complement strand
CATTAACAGGCTTTACACTGGGCTCAGTGGGACATTAACAGACTTTACACTGGGCTCAGTGGGACATTAACAGGCTTTACACTGGCTCAGTGGGACATTAACAGACTTTACACTGGGCTCAGTGGGACATTAACAGGCTTTGTACTGGGCTCAGTGGACATTACAGACTTTACACTGGGCTCAGTGGGACATTAACAGGCTTTACACTGGGCTCAGTGGACATTAACAGACTTTGTACTGGGCTCAGTGGACATTAACAGACTTTACACTGGGCTCAGTGGACATTAACAGACTTTGTACTGGGCTCAGTGGACATTAACAGACTTTACACTGGGCTCAGTGGGACATTAACAGACTTTACACTGGGCTCAGTGGGACATTAAAAGACTTTGTACTGGGCTCAGTGGACATTAACAGGCTTTACACTGGGCTCAAAGGACATTAACAGGCTTTACACTGGGCTCAGTGGACATTAACAGACTTTGTACTGGGCTCAGTGGACATTAACAGACTTTACACTGGGCTCAGTGGGACATTAACAGACTTTACACTGGGCTCAGTGGGACATTAAAAGACTTTGTACTGGGCTCAGTGGACATTAACAGGCTTTACACTGGGCTCAAAGGACATTAACAGGCTTTACACTGGGCTCAGTGGACATTAACAGGCTTTACACTGGGCTCAGTGGGACATTAACAGGCTTTACACTGGGCTCAGTGGGACATTAACAGGCTTTACACTGGGCTCAGTGGACATTAACAGACTTTGTACTGGGCTCAGTGGACATTAACAGACTTTACACTGGGCTCAGTGGACATTAACAGACTTTGTACTGGGCTCAGTGGACATTAACAGACTTTACACTGGGCTCAGTGGGACATTAACAGACTTTACACTGGGCTCAGTGGGACATTAAAAGACTTTGTACTGGGCTCAAAGGACATTAACAGGCTTTACACTGGGCTCAGTGGACATTAACAGACTTTACACTGAGCTCAGTGGGACATTAACAGACTTTACACTGGGCTCAGTGGGACATTAACAGACTTTACACTGGGCTCAGTGGGACATTAACAGACTTTACACTGGGCTCAGTGGACATTAACAGGCTTTACACTGGGCTCAGTGGACATTAACAGGGTTTACACTGGGCTCAGTGGGACATTAACAGGCTTTGTACTGGGCTCAGTGGACATTAACAGACTTTACACTGGGCTCAGTGGACATTAACAGACTTTACACTGGGCTCAGTGGGACATTAACAGACTTTACACTGGGCTCAGTGGACATTAACAGACTTTACACTGGGCTCAGGGGACATTAACAGACTTTACACTGGGCTCAGTGGGACATTAACAGACTTTGTACTGGGCTCAGTGGGATATTAACAGGCTTTACACTGGGCTCAGTGGACATTAACAGACTTTACACTGGGCTCAGTGGGACATTAACAGACTTTACACTGGGCTCAGTGGACATTAACAGACTTTACACTGGGCTCAGTGGACATTAACAGACTTTACACTGGGCTCAGTGGGACATTAACAGGCTTTACACTGGGCTCAGTGGGACATTAACAGACTTTACACTGGGCTCAGTGGGACATTAACAGACTTTACACTGGGCTCAGTGGGACATTAACAGACTTTACACTGGGCTCAGTGGGACATTAACAGACTTTGTACTGGGCTCAGTGGACATTAACAGACTTTACACTGGGCTCAGTGGACATTAACAGACTTTACACTGGGCTCAGTGGACATTAACAGACTTTACACTGGGCTCAGTGGGACATTAACAGACTTTACACTGGGCTCAGTGGACATTAACAGACTTTACACTGGGCTCAGTGGACATTAACACACCGGGGTCGGACTCAAACATCTTGACTCTGGCGCGGTGGGAAAGCGGAGCGGCTCGGTCCGCAGTCAAAGGCGCTCTTTGTTGTTCAGCGTTACACACGAGGAACGTAAAGAACGCCTTAATGACATTCCTGAGAGGGGGGGGGGGGAGGAAGAGAGAGAGAGGGGGGGGGGGGGGGAGACGGTTAAGTTTAGTCTCTAAAGGGGACCGTTAAGTGCAGAAAGTGATCCATCATGGCTGACAGAGGTCAGAGGTCAGAGGTCAGGTGCAGTAACGTTGGTGGATCAACTTCATCAGAGCTGAGAACAATACTGTGATTTTACAACTGTGGGATGTTTGAGGAGCGGCCACAATGGCTTTATTCACACACACACACACACACACACACACACACACACACACACACACACACACACACACACACACACACACACACACACACACATACACACACACACACAGAGACACACACACACACACACACACACACAGACACACACACAGACACACACACAGACACACACACACACACACACACACACACACACACACACACACACACACACACACACACACACACACACACACACACAGATCGTGGGTGGACCAGTCGACCTCGGGGTCAGTTCACTGGAAGTGTGGGCTGATCTCACAGCTGGTGAGTCCACAGCAACACGTCACTGTTCCCCTGCTGATGAACACACACACACACACACACACACACACACACACACACACACACACACACACACACACTTTGATACACACCATAAAAACACTATTAAACGTTGCGGCGCGAGCGTTGTGGCGTAGTTCAGCCTCCGTAACGAGCCGACACGCAGGTTCTTTTACAGACACACACACACACACACAGACACACACACACACACACACACACACACACACACACACACACACACACACACACACACGATGAGAGACAGCAGGAACTATGGGACAAATGGGAGGACGGTAATTGCAGCGTCCCTTTTGACTCTCAGCACCTCCCCTCCCACTCCTGTTGAGTCCATCAACACACACACACACACACACACACACACACACACACACACACACACACAGATAAGGAGAACCACTTCCAGGTTTTTATCTGAGGGAGGAGAACGATCCAACAAGACTGAGAGGAGACAGGTGGAGGATAGAGTTTCACAGACACACACACACACACACACACACACACACACACACACACACACACACACACACACACACACACACACACTCCGGCTCTTATTACAAGCCAGACTCAGAAGTTGGAAGTTTAGATTCCAAGAAAACGCAGCAAAGCGTCCGTGAGGAGCTGCAGAGCGACCTCTGTGCGTCCGTACGCGCCCCGCGCTACAGGGCGATTGTCCCGCCTCCCTCTCCTCTGTCCCCCCGCGACCCCAGGCCCGTTTGTACTCACACCCAGGCCCGGAGTGGCTAATCGGGAGGACCGGGACAATTCCCGGTGGGCCGGTCTGACTTTTGGGCCGCGAGGGCCGGTGTTCAATTATTATTTTTATTTATTTTGTGCCGGTGTTCAGTCATGGCACTGAGTGGAGTGGGTATCACGTGTATGCTGTTACCGCTGTCGCTGGTCATATCAGGGAGCTGGCGGTCTGTTAGATCATGCCAATGAAACTGGGACGCGGACGCAGGTTAAGGGCACGGCCACCAACAAGACACAGACGCAGACGCAGCCTGATGTAACGTACGTGTCGTGCACTAGTCCGCACACTTCAGTGGTGTTTGCCTAGCTCCAACCACAGATGTACAAGGAAAATAAAAAACCAAAATGGAAAATAAAAAGAGCAAGGGTGGCGCAGAAAAAGCGAGGATTAAAAAGAGAAAAGCTCTGGAGACAGACGCAGCCAACTCTCCTCTCACACTCGGTGACAGCGTCTTATAACGATCATATAATAGTATAATATAATTTTATATATAATATCACGGCCAAAACCTCTGTGCGCCTCCGGAGGCCGTAGCACGAGGAGCTCTCGTAGGGATTGGGCTTCCCGGGGTTTGTTTACCGGCGTTGCTGTGTGGAACCGGTCTTCCGCGTTCCACACAAGACCGGATTTTTTTTTTTATTACTGGAAAAAAATAATACAAAATAACTCGGTGTTGGCCTCAACCACTGGTAATACCGCATACCGCGGCAACCCTGAATGTTACTAATAATTGGCATAATAATTTCTTATAGCCTGTCTAACCTAACGTTACATAATTTAAATAATATTATGATGCAACGCCACATAACTGGCCACAAACTTTAGGGGATTTGTAGCCCTTCAGATACAAGATGCATCACCAAGCACCAGCCATCAGCCCACAGGTCCAGAGTGTGCAGGTAGGATTGCTCATTAAGTGAATATTGAGGTGGTTCAGGATCATCTGGTAAGGATGAACCCTGGGCGCCTCCCTAGGGAGGTGTTCCAGGCACGTCCAGCTGGGAGGAGGCCTCGGGGAAGACCCAGGACCAGGTGGAGAGATTAGATCTCCACACTGGCCTGGGAACGCCTCAGGATCCCCCAGTTAGAGCTGGTTAATGTGGCCCGGGAAAGGGAAGTTTGGGGTCCCCTGCTAAAGCTGCTGCCCCTGAGACCTGATCCAGGATAAGCGGATGAAGATGAGATGAGGTGAGATGAGATAATGAAGAGCATGGTGTAGACCTAGCCTGGTCCTACCAGACTCGTACTTCATTTAATTTGCACAGAGAGTCTGGACCTACTCAATTGATAGACTTTAACTAACTTGGCAGGCAGGTGTCTGTTGAAATTTAAAACTATTGGATCTGCCCAGTGCCACTCTGGATCTGCCATAACCAATCGCTAACGTTTGGCCGGGAATCACGTTGCACGCAGGCTGTAAACAAACACTGCATGAAGATGTAAACGAGAGCTGATTGGACCCAGATTGCAATTGATGATGATAGAGGATTCAGCACTACAATAATGAAACTGACTTGAATTTTTGACTTGAAAAAGGGGAGATTTGTGACGAGATTTATGAACATTTTTATGATTTAGAGTCAGAGGCAGAGCCAGGAGCCAGTGGTGAGGAAGAAACAGGTGAGCTAGTGTGTGAACAAGCAAGCATCAGTTCCCATAAAACCACTTTCTATGCCCCACTGATAGTAGTGGCCCGTTATACTTTTGATCATTAGTAATAGTAAGAATTACAGTAGGAATTACAAGGCTTTAGAGAACAGTGCGCTATTGTTTGCTTAACATGTAAAGTTATAATTACATTATTTTAATATAATAGGTCGTGATCTAAAGTGGGCCGGTCTGAGGTATGAAACTCCAGGGCTGAAAATGAGTACCACTCCGGCCCTGCTCACACCACTCATCTGGGCCGCGGTGCGAATGCGTATTTATGCGTCACCGACCCTCGGAGAACGTTTCATCTGATCAAATCTGCAGCAAACACTTAAAACCACCGCCAACCGCTCGTCACGTCTTGTTAAACGTCCTCCACGGGGAACAGACGCTCGCTCTCGTACACGTGCAAACGTCCGGCGCTCTCAACCGGGCCGCGGCCGGAAAGCGTGCCGGGCCTTGGCGCGGTACTGTTGCACTCTGTACTGTTGCTTGCAGCACTGTTGCACTCATTGAGTAGTTCAGCCCATAGGTGACTCTGCTGGGAACCGGAGGGTCGCCGGTTCGAGTCCCTGGGTGAACCATGAATGGAGAGGGGCCAGTTCCTCTCCTGGGCACTGCTGAGGTGCTGTTGAGCAAGGCACCAAACCCCCAACTGGTCCTATTTGTGTGTGTGTGTGTGTGTGTGTGTGTGTGTGTGTGTGTGTGTGTGTGTGTGTGTGTGTGTGTGTGTGTGTGTGTGTGTGTGTGTGTAACCTGTATAATAATAACAGAATGAAAAAATTGAACTTCTTCTTCTCACACTGGTCAAACAAACTAGACTTTAGCCGAAGAGCTAACTTGCGCACGGTACGGAGGCACAGTGGGAGGGAACGTCTCCACAGACACAGATGTGAAACCCCGCATCAGTGGGTCACATGATCAACCCCCATTGTTTTAACTCACTCTGGGAACGAGAGGAACTGCGTTATCTCCTGAAACGTGACATTTACGGGATTTAAAAGCAACATCTCGTTCAGACCAGATTCACCGTTTGAGTCCCACGCGGACTCGAACCAGCCGACGGTGTCATTTCAGATCCCGCTCGTCTGTTCCAATAGCCAATGAGCTCGTAGCAAAGTCAGCCGGGTCGAAATCGCAGCGTTTAGGACGAAGAATCACAGAGAAAGAGACAGAGAGACGAACAAACTAGAGAGCAACTGAAGAGAGAGAGCGCCGCCATCCAGGGAGAATCTGTTTTTGCCGACCGTGTGACGGAGTCTGGCGTTTTATAGAGTTTGCGTTTGCTTATATATGTGTGTGTGTGTGTGTGTGTGAGTGTACATGTGTTTAAAGGGTTAAAGCCGCGGTAACGCTTGGAGCTGGTCCAGCAGGTGTGTGTGTGTGTGTGTGTGTGTGTGTGTGTGTGTGTGGAACCTCTGAGCTCCTCACTGACGGACGTTGGCGTTGGAATGTGTGCAGAGCGCGGATTAGCCGGGTAATCTCCCCCCCGACCTCGTCCCTCACACCTTCATCTGCAGCGGGTCCACGTGTTTTTCATCACGGCGAGGGTTCGGGGGGGCGGGGGGGGGGGGGTCGCCGTGGAGACCGGAGACGTTCCCACTCACACAGGGAGACACATATTTCACAGTGTTGGGGTTTAACCGTATCTCTGTCTCCCTGCAGTGCCTGGAGTTCGGCGAGGGCGCGGTGACGGGGGACATGTGCGAGGACCTGTGCGTGCTCGGCCTCGTCGAGTACAAACGCTGCCTCTACTACGAGAACGGGAAGAAGGTGATCGAGGCGCGCTGGAGAGGGAACCCCGTCATCCTCAAGTCCAAGCTGGAGAACTTCTCCTCGTACGAGCCGCTGGGGATCCTGGACTACCAGGTGATGAGCGCTCAGTGGCCCGTGGAGACGCTGAGGGCGCTCCGCCACACGACTGACGCTGGTTTTCTCTCCTGCAGGACACGACGGACGCACTGTCGCCGCTCGACGTGGTCTTCTACGCCACTCTGGAAGTAAGTCACCTCAGATCAGTGTGTGTAGAGACAGAGTGAGGACTTGCCCCTGTGAGTGCAGCTTCCCTTTGGTCTTGGCGTCAGGTGCGGAACTCTCTGGGTCTGGCGGCGGCGGAGGACGAGGACGGGGGCGAGGACGGGGGCGCGGGCGCCGGGGGCAACAGCTCTCTGGCGCGGCTCTGGGGGAAGAAGCTGAAGAGCCGAGACAAGAGTTACTCCAGAGCAGAGCTGGCCTCACTCTGGGCTCTGCTGCAGCAGGAGGAGTACACGTTCCTCCGGTACACACACACACACACACACACACACACAGACACACACACACAGACACACACACACACACACACACACACACACACACACACACACACACACACACACACACACACACACACACACACACACACACACACACACACACAGACACACACACACACACACAGACACACAGACAGACAGACAGACAGACACACACACACACACACACTGCATCTATTTTTAGTCATTTTGCATCTTTTTGTGCTGGTTTTGCATCTATCTTCATGTGTGTGTGTGTGTGTGTGTGTGTGTGTGTGTGTGTGTGTGTGTGTGTGTGTGCTGACAGAGTCCTGCAGGACCTCAGCACCCACGTGGCCCAGGTGCTGGGCTCCTGCGGTCACTTCTACGCTGTGGAGTACTTGTCCGCGGGACACGCCTGGGACCAGAACATCTTCTCCCTGGAGGAGGTGGCGCTCTCCGGGGCGCGGGGGCGGTGGAGCGCCCGGGACATGGTGCACCGCATCGCGCTGAGCTTCCTGGACATGGTGCGCCACTTCGACCACGACTTCACCCACAAGCTGCACCTGTGTGACATCAAACCGGAGAACTTCGCCATCAGGAAGGACCTGACCGTGAGTTCTCCTTTACTCGTCTACACTTAACGGTCACCTGTGTGTGGCGTCTACACTTAACCGTCTCCTGCGTGTGGTCTAAACTTAAACCGTCTTCTGTGTGTGGCCTGTAAACTTAACGGTCTCCTGTGTGGCGTCTGAACTTAACAGTCACCTGTGTGGCGTCTACACTTAACCGTCTCCTGTGTGTGGCATCTACACTTAACGGTCTCCTGTGTGTGGTGTCTACACTTAACGGTCTCCTGTGTGGCCTGTAAACTTAACCGTCTCCTGTGTGTGGTCTGAACTTAACGGTCTCCTATGTGTGTGGCGTCTCCACTTAACGGTCTCCTGTGTGTGGCTTAAACTTAACCGTCTCCTGTGTGTGGCGTCTGAACTTAACCGTCTCCTGTGTGTGGCCTGTAAACTTAATGGTCTCCTGTGTGTGGCCTGTAAACTTAGCGGTCACCTGTGTGCGTGGCGTCTCCACTTAACGGTCCCCTGTGTGGCGGGTGCAGGTGGTGGCGATCGACGTGGACATGGCGTTCTTCGAGCCGAAGATGAAAGACATCCTGGAGCAGAACTGCAGCAGCGACGACGACTGCAGCTTCTTCGACTGCTCGTCCAGATGCAACGTGAGCAAACGCAGGTGCAGCGCTCGCCGCCGCAACAGCAACCTGCAGGTGAGGCGCCGCCGTCTGCTTTCACCGCACGGTCTGCACCGTCCGCAGCGTCTGCAGCGTCTGCAGCGTCTGCAGCGTCTGCAGCGTCTGCAGCGTCTGCAGCGTCTGCAGCGTCTGCAGCGTCTGCAGCGTCTGCTGCGTCTGCACCGTCTGCACCGTCTGCAGCGTCTGCAGGTCTGCAGCGTCGGCAGCGTCTGCACCGTCTGCAGCGTCTGCAGCGTCTGCTGCGTCTGCAGCGTCTGCAGCGTCTGCAGCGTCTGCTTCTGTCATTCTGCAGCTTTTTCTGCTGGTTTTGCATTTTTGACTTTAATGGATGAGATAAAAAAGTGAAATCTTGGTTAAATGAGTAAAAAAGTAAATTTAAGAATTAAAAATCATTAAATTTGACGTTTGTTTTGAGAATAAACTGAAAAACAGGAGAAAAGAAAAGCTGAAAAATCAGATTTTTAATTAATTAATTCAGATTTTTTTCACCTGAAATGAAATTTTTGATATTTTCTGTCTTTTATTTTGAAAGTTTTGGCAGAAGTTGAGTAAATTGAAGCCGTTTCCTGTCGTTGTGACCGTTGAAGAGTTGATTCTGCAGGAAGATGAAAGGCATTCTGGGTAATTCGTCGTTCACAGCCTTTAATAAACGGCGTGCAGGAGAAACGCAGCGAGTGGACGATGATTACGTCGTTTTAAATCTGATCATTATCAAACATTTAAACACTTTTATAATAATTATAATTATAATAACAACAACAATAATAATATCAGAAACTTAAACACTTTTGTTCTTTAAACAGAAAATTAAAAATATGAAGAAATCTGAGGGAAAAAAGTGAATTTTACACTTTTTTTAAGACTTTTATCGTTTTAAAAGAAACTGGAAAATATAATTCATGCTTTTATTAAATATATATTTATATATTATTATATTATTATTATATTATAAATATATTATTTATAGTTGATGATGAATAAAACGTGTATAAAGGCAAAAATAATGAGTTTAAAGAATCAAATCCTCGTTTTCATGATGAGAAAAATTAATTCATAATTAAATGTAAATAAATAAATTAATGTTTTTTATGAAATAAATATTAATTTAAAGGCTTTTTTTTATTCTTTAGTTAATTTAAATAAATTAAAGGTTTGCATTCTGTATTTATTGTTATTTACTTTATTGTTAAATATGAAATTAATTTTATATCAGAAGGAATGAAACTTATATTTTGTTGTGAAAATAAATTAAAATGTGACTTTTATTAAATTCTAAAGACGTTAAAACACGTTTAGTTTTATATTTGTTTCATTCACATATTTTAAATTGTTTGGTTCAGTTTTCATGAGATTTTTTACATTTTAAATTATTCATTTGCATTTTTAAGTTCCACAGTTAAAAACAACATTATGTAAAAATATATTTAAATATAAATGAATATAAATATATTTGTTTACATGTCTGAATAAATCCTTTTGCTGCTAAAATAACAATAATT
>NC_139846.1:25748598-25756098 GCF_963691815.1 Echiichthys vipera | reverse complement strand
GGAGGACGGGGGTCTGGAGGAGGACGGGGGTGCGGGAGGAGAGGCGGGTCCGGGTCGGGGGGTCCATCAGCGCCTCCTCAACATCCTGACCCGGCTCCTCCAGGAGGGAGGGGCCTCCGGTGAGGGAGGCGGGGCCAGGGAGGAGCAAGACCACGTCCACACGGCTCTGAACTTCTAAAGGGGACCCAGGACAGGTCCTCCAGGAGGGGGGGGGGGGGGGCAGGGAGGAGAGAGACCACCTCCACACGGCTCTGAACTTCTGAGGGGACCCAGGACAGGTCCTCCAGGAGGGAGGGAGGGGCCTCCGGTGAGGGAGGCGGGGCCCGGGAGGAGCAAGACCACCTCCACACGGCTCTGAACTTCTGAGGGGGCCCAGGACAGGTCCTCCAGGAGGGGGGGGGGCCGGGAGGAGCGAGACCACCTCCACACGGCTCTGAACTTCTAAAGGGGACCCAGGACAGGTCCTCCAGGAGGGGGGGGGGGCCCGGGAGGAGCGAGACCACGTCCACACGGCTCTGAACTTCAGAGGGGACCCAGGACAGGTCCTCCAGGAGGGAGGGGGGGCCCGGGACAGGTCCTCCAGGAGGGAGGGGGACCCAGGACAGGTCCTCCAGGAGGGAGGGGGGGCCCGGGAGGAGCGAGACCACGTCCACACGGCTCTGAACTTCTAAAGGGGACCCAGGACAGGTCCTCCAGGAGGGAGGGACCTCGTTTGCTGATGGGAAGGAACGGATCACGTGGCTCGTTTTTCCGTCCCAGAGCCGCGGTCTTGAGCCGACGGCTGGAGGATTCACTCAAGGATCAGAACCGGACAGAGACTCTTGATGAATCTGGACCCGCCCTGAGACACTTTCAGGATCCTATCTGGTCTGACATGAACTATAATGAACCCTGAGTCTTAGCATCTTTTGGGACAAACTGGAACCGACTGTGACCTGAGGGGTGGACTACGACGCTACGAAGCTCAGTGACGTAGACTTTGGCGTCAGATCGGCTCCTTAAAGCTCAGTGACGTAGACTTTGGTGTCAGATCGGCTCCTTAAAGCTCAGTGACGTAGACTTTGGTGTCAGATCGGCTCCTTAAAGCTCGGTGACGTAGACTTTGGTGTCAGATCGGCTCCTTAAAGCTCAGTGACGTAGACTTTGGGGTCAGATCGGCTCCTTAAAGCTCAGTGACGTAGACTTTGGGGTAAGATCGGCTCCTTAAAGCTCGGTGACGTAGACTTTGGTGTTAGATCGGCTCCTTAAAGCTCGGTGACGTAGACTTTGGGGTCAGATCGGCTCCTTAAAGCTCAGTGACGTAGACTTTGGTGTCAGATCGGCTCCTTAAAGCTCAGTGACGTAGACTTTGGTGTTAGATCGGCTCCTTAAAGCTCGGTGACGTAGACTTTGGTGTCAGATCGGCTCCTTAAAGCTCAGTGACGTAGACTTTGGTGTCGGATCGGCTCCTTAAAGCTCAGTGACGTAGACTTTGGTGTTAGATTGGCTCCTTAAAGCTCGGTGACGTAGACTTTGGTGTCAGATCGGCTCCTTAAAGCTCAGTGACGTAGACTTTGGTGTCAGATCGGCTCCTTAAAGCTCAGTGACGTAGACTTTGGTGTCAGATCGGCTCCTTAAAGCTCAGTGACGTAGACTTTGGTGTCAGATCGTCTCCTTAAAGCTCGGTGACGTAGACTTTGGTGTCAGATCAGTGACGTAGACGTTGGGGTCCGATCGGCTCCTGAGAGCTCGTGACGCTTCGTGGTTCCCCCCTCTGATCACCAAATAGGAGTGTTGGACCTCACGGACGCTCTGAAGGGTTCAGAAGGTTCAAACCCAGGACGCTGACACGCTGTAGGGTTCATCTTCGGGACCTAGAACGGCGGACCGAGATCGCAGACCTCCGCGGAGGGAGCTGGATATTCGTATCCCAGGTTCCACCCTTTGTTGTCGAGCAGGACTTCCTGTCAATCCAGATCCATCGTGACGAAAGACCTGGAAACACCCGTCGGCGCCTAAAGTGTCGACTCATCAGAGGAGCACGTCGCGGATGTTTGGTCCTTTGCTGATCCGGTTCGTCTCGTTTGAAGAGAGAAAACCTCTTTGAACCGAACTGTGAGCTGCAGACGAGACGTGACGACGTCGTAAAGTCCATTAATGACGACGGTGCGTTCAGGACCGGCGGCTCTAACGTCACATTCATGTTTGTTTCATCTCAAACTGTTTAAACACATTTGTTCTTTTAAAATAATAAAGTTGTTGATTGTTTTGAATCTGGGTCAATGATGTGAATCCATGCGAGCTGATTGGCTGAGAGAGTTTGGCCAGTTACAGAAAAACTGGCAAAAAATAACAAAACATTTCAACTTGATTTTAACTTGTATTTGCCGTGTTTAAGGTGTGTTTTTGGTTTGTTTTCGACTTGTTTTCAGAGACTTTGGTGCTGTTCTGGACTCTGATGCACCGATCACTCTGCAGTTAGTGTCCTCACTGAGCAGAGGGGGCTGCTGGGAGCCCCTTCACTCTGCAGTTAGTGTCCTCACTGAGCAGAGGTGGCTGCTGGGAGCCCCTTCACTCTGCAGTTAGTGTCCTCACTGAGCAGAGGGGGCTGCTGGGAGCCCCTTCACTCTGCAGTTAGTGTCCTCACTGAGCAGAGGGGGCTGCTGGGAGCCCCTTCACTCTGCAGTTAGTGTCCTCACTGAGCAGAGGGGGCTGCTGGGAGCCCCTTCACTCTGCAGTTAGTGTCCTCACTGAGCAGAGGTGGCTGCTGGGAGCCCCTTCACTCTGCAGTTAGTGTCCTCACTGAGCAGAGGGGGCTGCTGGGAGCCCCTTCACTCTGCAGTTAGTGTCCTCACTGAGCAGAGGGGAATGCTGGGAGCCCCTTCACTCTGCAGTTAGTGTCCTCACTGAGCAGAGGGGGCTGCTGGGAGCCCCTTCACTCTGCAGTTAGTGTCCTCACTGAGCAGAGGGTGCTGCTGGGAGCCCCTTCACTCTGCAGTTAGTGTCCTCACTGAGCAGAGGGGGCTGCTGGGAGCTCCTTCACTCTGCAGTTAGTGTCCTCACTGAGCAGAGGGGGCTGCTGGGAGCCCCTTCCCCGTCCCAAAGCGCTCCCAGGCGCCACTTTCTCACTACATTTAGAAACTTTTCACAGCTTCTTAGAACTGGATTTAGAAACAGAGCCTAGAGCAGTTTAGCTCCTTATTCAGAGCATCAGGGAAAAGGGAGACATCTGTGCTGGGCCTCATTCAGTCCCATGCATGTGGCTCAGAGTCCAGTTCAGTAAACAGTCTCTGGGTCCGTCTCTGTCCTCTCACGCAGCAGCACTGTTGTTGTTATGTGAAGCCGTGGGGTCAGAGGTGGGAGGTGGGGCCATGACGCCGTCCTTTAACAAAGTCTGAGCCTTCACCGTCCAGACCACAACGCCATGGGGGGCGTTTACAGTCCTCACACTCTGGGACCCGGTTTCTAAAGATCCTGTTTTCAGGCTCCGATAACGCCGGCTGCTGTCGACGGACCCTAAATGATTTCATACACGGCTTCAGGTGTTTTCAAGTCAACGTCGAACCTTAACCCTCTAACTTTAACCATTCATGGTCAAGGTCTACCTTTAACCATCTTGTGAGACTCTCTTGGGGTTCTTGGGTTCCCGTGTGGACTCAACCCCGGACCTTTCCTGGATTTTCACAGTGTTAGTATTTTCTTTACTGCGGTGAAGGAACTGAATACTTCCCCCGCAGCTGCTGATTGAGCCTGAGGGACGCGTTGGGACTCCACGGTCCGGTCACCGTGAGAAGTATTTACAGCACGTGATCGGCGGTTAGTTCAGCTGCAGCCCTCTGGAGGATTTCTTCTTATTGTAACGTTCCTCATGTGTAAACACGCGGCCCCTCTCAGGTTCCTAATCCTCTCCAGCTGCTTCCTTAAACTCAGCTGCTGGTAGTTTTTCTTTCTCTCACTGAGCGCAGACGAATCCAACGCTCCTCATCTGTTTCCCTTTGAGTGTAATGTGTGTGCTGACACTGGGTCTGGACGTGAAGAGGCTGTCTCCCTGCACACACACACACGTTCTCTGCAGGTTTCATGTGTCTGAATACGAGGAAACTCGACTGTAAATCCACGATTTAAAGCAAGCCGACGCAGCAGGGTTTCGCTTCAGGGGGTTTCCTCCTGCAGACGACGGCGTGCAGCCGGCTCACGGTTCAAGTTTCTGCAGGAATGAAGAGGAAAAGTGAGACGAGGCGGAGAAGCAGGAGGCCGGAGGTTGACACAACATGTCAGACACGACCTGGACCGAGGATCCAAAGTACAAACTGGAGCCTGGATTCACAAAAAACGACGTGTGGACGAGAAATCTAATATCTACTCAGTTTAAAATGACCTCTGTGGGCCTCGTGTGAAGCTTTAAGAACCATAAATAACGTATAATATTCTTCCTGTCGTTATTTGGATCAGCACACCTCCACCCAACATAGAGCGAGAAAACGCCGCATCGTCCACGTATACTGTGAGCGACGTCACGGCGCCAAGAGGGCCCGATTGTTGAGATTTCACCCTGCAACCTTCTTAAGGTTTAATCTAAAAGGGTCCTGTGCATCATATGAGACCAAGTGCATGAAACTTTGCAAACATAGACCCAGGGTGAGCGTTTTTACAAGTAAACAACGAGCCAATGGTGCGTTCAGGTGCTGCTTAAAAGGCCCCGTTTCACAAGTTGAGGAGTCGTTCTTCCAACTTTGGTGCGTTCACAAGATTTAAGTCTAAACGTGGAAACGTGGGCCGGGTCTCAGGGCAGCAGCTCCAGCCTCTGATCCTGGATCAGGTCTCAGGGGCAGCAGCTCCAGCCTCTGGTCCTGGATCAGGTCTCAGGGGCAGCAGCTCCAGCCTCTGATCCTGGATCAAGTCTCAGGGGCAGCAGCTCCAGCCTCTGATCCTGGATCAGGTCTCAGGGGCAGCAGCTCCAGCCTCTGATCCTGGATCAGGTCTCAGGGGCAGCAGCTCCAGCCTCTGATCCTGGATCAGGTCTCAGGCGCAGCAGCTCCAGCCTCTGATCCTGGATCAGGTCTCAGGGGCAGCAGCTCCAGCAGGGGACCCCAAACTTCCCTTTCCCGGGCCACATTAACCAGCTCTAACTGGGATCCCCCAGTTAGAGCTGGTTAATGTGAGGCGTTCCCAGGCCAGTGTGGAGATCTAATCTCTCCACCTGGTCCTGGGTCTTCCCCGAGGCCTCCTCCCAGCTGGACGTGCCTGGAACACCTCCCTAGGGAGGCGCCCAGGGTTCATCCAGACCAGATGATCCTGAACCACCTCAACTGGCTCCTTTCAACACAAAGGAGCAGCGGCTCTACTCCGAGTTCCTCACGGATGCTGAACTTCTCCCCCTCTCTCTAAGGGAGACTCCAGACCCCCTCCTGAGGAATCACATTTCTGCCGATCGGACCTCGACGTGAAATATGTTCCAACAGTTTAGCCGACTTTCCGAGTGGTTGTTCTGTCTTCACTGGGCGCTCACATGGATTTTCCAAGTCTGGAACTCATTTTTAGATCAACCCGACCCCAAAGAATGCAGCACAAATGCCACAAGAGCAAAAAAGAAAAGATTTATGCATCGCCTCCAACTCTAATACGCTCTTCCTTGGCCCACGGTGCACGCCTCCACCAAGTCTCATTACTGTGCAAGTACCACAAACATGACAGACTGACAACATGACCTACTGCTTTAACTGGAGATCGTGTTTCTGGAGGACGTTGCAGCAAAACTTGGTCCCTCTGCGTCTCTCTCTCCAGCGTAGACGCAGGAAGTAGTTTGAGGAGAGAGGTGGAAACTAAGGGTCCAGGCCCGTTTGTACTCACACTACCTGGGCCTCGGAGAATGCTTCTTGCTGCCTATACGTCATCACGCCGTAACACGTCACACGCATTGATGACGTCATGGCGATGCGTGGCTTTGTTTCCAGATCTTTCCGTAGACCTCGGAGTTTTTGTGCGTCTTGTCGACTGTTTTTGAATCTTTTCATCGACCAAATCTGCAGTAAACACTCCACCTCCGCATCACACCAACGTGAACCTTTCACCGCCATTGTTTGAAATGTCCGCGCATGGTCCCTCCTTCTTTTTTCTACGTCCCAACAGGCGCACAGGAAATGACCTCAGAACCGCCGTAGGCCTCGTGCTCGTACACGTGCGCATGCTCGTGCTCGTACACGTGCAAACGTGCTTTACTAAAGCCCACCTCTCCCAAACGGGCCGTGGACGGCAAGCGTGCCGCTCCTAGACGCGGTACGGTTGCACTCACACTGGTCAAAGGAACCAGAACCAGACAGAGAGCAGCGAGTAGAAGCGTCCGTACGATCACTGTTCCGCTGAAGGCAACAGCGCTAGCACGATACTGTCCAGCTGCAGACCCGGAGCACAAGCCCCTCACTTGTCACACGCCCCTCACTTGTCACACGCCCCTCACTTGTCACACGCCCCTCACTTGTCACAAGCCCCTCACTTGTCACACGCCCCTCACTTGATACAAGCCCCTCACTTGTCACACGCCCCTCACTTGACACACGCCCCTCACTTGACACAAGCCCCTCACATGTCACACGCCTCTCACTTGACACACGCCCCTCACTTGACACAAGCCCCTCACTTGTCACATGCCCCTCACTTGACACACGCCCCTCACTTGTCACACGCCCCTCACTTGTCACATGCCCCTCACTTGACACACGCCCCTCACTTTTCACAAGCCCCTCACTTGTCACACGCCCCTCACTTGATACAAGCCCCTCACTTGTCACACGCCCCTCACTTGTCACACGCCCCTCACTTGATACATGCCCCTCACTTGTCACACGCCCCTCACTTGACACAAGTCCCTCACTTGACACACGCCCCTCACTTGACACAAGTCCCTCACTTGACACAAGTCCCTCACTTGACACACGCCCCTCACTTGACACACGCCCCTCACTTGACACACGCCCCTCACTTGACACAAGCCCCTTGCTTGACGGAAGTGACGCAAAAGGTTTTTTTAAGTGAGGGGCTCGTGCTCCGGGTCTGCAGCAGGATGCTACTCGCACTAGCACGCCAACTTAACATCAATGAGTTTAGAGGCGGTCCTTAACGTAACCCCAGCCTCGACTGTAGCGTCTGTCCTACGCGCCTCATAGTGCGGGAAACGCGCTAACTGAAGGTGGTTTTAAGGCTCTTGTGTGGAAATAAGGTTGAGTTATCCTCAGTGAGAGGTTCCAGTCCAGACTCGAACACTTTCATGCATGAGGAGACGAGTTCAGCCGCCGCCGTCTGCCGACAGAAGCTCATAAGATTACAGGTTACTGAATTCTCCTTCAAGCTGAATCATTAGAGCGTGTTTGATGTTTATTACATTGTGGCTTTGAGATGAATCAAAGACGTGTGTTCGATGCTCAGAAGTCCCGCTCTGTTGGGTTTCACTGTCAGAGGAGACGGACGATGTGGTGGAGCGTTGTGTAAAGCACAGCTGCAGGGGAAGGGTTTGTTTTAAAGGAC
>NC_139846.1:25731098-25741098 GCF_963691815.1 Echiichthys vipera | reverse complement strand
AACGTCTCACATCTTTCCTTTGGTACCATGAGCTGGTTCAGAAACCATCCCTTTATGGCCAAAACACGCCAACGTCTGCTTTATTTATCGGATTTAGCTCCCTACGATGTCACATCTGCACTCTCTAGTTCAAAATCACATGCTAACGTGTCTAAAACGTGTGCTAAAGTGTCCTCTAGGAGCATAAATGTGTGTTTAAGTGTCCTCTAGGAGCATAAACGTGTGCTAAAGTGTCCTCTAGGAGCATAAACGTGTGCTAAAGTGTCCTCTAGGAGCATAAATGTGTGTTTAAGTGTCCTCTAGGAGCATAAACGTGTGTTAAAGTGTCCTCTAGGAGCATAAACGTGTGTTAAAGTGTCCTCTAGGAGCCTAAACGTGTGTTAAAGTGTCTTCTAGGAGCATAAACGTGTGTTAAAGTGTCCTCTAGGAGCATAAACGTGTGTTAAAGTGTCCTCTAGGAGCATAAACGTGTGTTAAAGTGTCCTCTAGGAGCATAAACGTGTGCTAAAGTGTCCTCTAGGAGCATAAACGTGTGCTAAAGTGTCCTCTAGGAGCATAAACGTGTGCTAAAGTGTCCTCTAGGAGCATAAACGTGTGTTAAAGTGTCCTCTAGGAGCCTAAACGTGTGTTAAAGTGTCCTCTAGGAGCATAAACGTGTGTTAAAGTGTCCTCTAGGAGCATAAACGTGTGTTAAAGTGTCCTCTAGGAGCCTAAACGTGTGTTAAAGTGTCCTCTAGGAGCATAAACGTGTGCTAAAGTGTCCTCTAGGAGCATAAACGTGTGTTAAAGTGTCCTCTAGGAGCATAAACGTGTGTTAAAGTGTCCAAAACGTGTGCTAAAGTGTCCTCTAGGAGCATAAACGTGTGCTAAAGTGTCCTCTAGGAGCATAAACGTGTGTTAAAGTGTCTTCTAGGAGCATAAACGTGTGTTAAAGTGTCCTCTAGGAGCATAAACGTGTGCTAAAGTGTCCTCTAGGAGCATAAACGTGTGCTAAAGTGTCCTCTAGGAGCATAAACGTGTGTTAAAGTGTCCTCTAGGAGCCTAAACGTGTGTTAAAGTGTCCTCTAGGAGCATAAACGTGTGCTAAAGTGTCCTCTAGGAGCCTAAACGTGTGTTAAAGTGTCCTCTAGGAGCATAAACGTGTGCTAAAGTGTCCTCTAGGAGCATAAACGTGTGCTAAAGTGTCCTCTAGGAGCATAAACGTGTGCTAAAGTGTCCAAAACGTGTGCTAAAGTGTCCTCTAGGAGCATAAACGTGTGCTAAAGTGTCCTCTAGGAGCATAAACGTGTGCTAAAGTGTCCTCTAGGAGCATAAACGTGTGTTAAAGTGTCCTCTAGGAGCATAAACGTGTATTAAAGTGTCCTCTAGGAGCATAAACGTGTGCTAAAGTGTCCTCTAGGAGCATAAACGTGTGTTAAAGTGTCCTCTAGGAGCCTAAACGTGTGCTAAAGTGTCCTCTAGGAGCATAAACGTGTGTTAAAGTGTCCTCTAGGAGCATAAACGTGTGTTAAAGTGTCCAAAACGTGTGCTAAAGTGTCCTCTAGGAGCATAAACGTGTGCTAAAGTGTCCTCTAGGAGCATAAACGCGTGTTAAAGTGTCCTCTAGGAGCATAAACGTGTGTTAAAGTGTCCTCTAGGAGCATAAACGTGTGTTAAAGTGTCCTCTAGGAGTATAAACCTGTGTTAAAGTGTCCTCTAGGAGCATAAACGTGTGTTAAAGTGTCCTCTAGGAGCATAAACGTGTGTTAAAGTGTCCTCTAGGAGCATAAACGTGTGTTAAAGTGTCCTCTAGGAGCATAAACGTGTGCTAAAGTGTCCTCTAGGAGCATAAACGTGTGTTAAAGTGTCCTCTAGGAGCCAAAACATGTGCTAAAGTGTCCTCTAGGAGCATAAACGTGTGGTAAAGTGTCCTCTAGGAGCCAAAACATGTGTTAAAGTGTCCTCTAGGAGCATAAACGTGTGTTAAAGTGTCCTCTAGGAGCATAAACGTGTGTTAAAGTGTCCTCTAGGAGCATAAACATGTGTCAAAGTGTCCTCTAGGAGCCTAAACGTGTGTTAAAGTGTCCTCTAGGAGCATAAACGTGTGCTAAAGTGTCCTCTAGGAGCATAAACGTGTGTTAAAGTGTCCTCTAGGAGCCTAAACGTGTGTTAAAGTGTCCTCTAGGAGCATAAACGTGTGTTAAAGTGTCCTCTAGGAGCATAAACGTGTGTTAAAGTGTCCTCTAGGAGCCTAAACGTGTGTTAAAGTGTCCTCTAGGAGCATAAACGTGTGCTAAAGTGTCCTCTAGGAGCATAAACGTGTGTTAAAGTGTCCTCTAGGAGCATAAACGTGTGTTAAAGTGTCCAAAACGTGTGCTAAAGTGTCCTCTAGGAGCATAAACGTGTGCTAAAGTGTCCTCTAGGAGCATAAACGTGTGTTAAAGTGTCCTCTAGGAGCCTAAACGTGTGCTAAAGTGTCCTCTAGGAGCATAAACGTGTGTTAAAGTGTCCTCTAGGAGCATAAACGTGTATTAAAGTGTCCTCTAGGAGCATAAACGTGTGCTAAAGTGTCCTCTAGGAGCATAAACGTGTGTTAAAGTGTCCTCTAGGAACCTAAACGTGTGCTAAAGTGTCCTCTAGGAGCATAAACGTGTGTTAAAGTGTCCTCTAGGAGCATAAACGTGTGTTAAAGTGTCCAAAACGTGTGCTAAAGTGTCCTCTAGGAGCATAAACGTGTGCTAAAGTGTCCTCTAGGAGCATAAACGCGTGTTAAAGTGTCCTCTAGGAGCATAAACGTGTGTTAAAGTGTCCTCTAGGAGCATAAACGTGTGTTAAAGTGTCCTCTAGGAGTATAAACCTGTGTTAAAGTGTCCTCTAGGAGCATAAACGTGTGTTAAAGTGTCCTCTAGGAGCATAAACGTGTGTTAAAGTGTCCTCTAGGAGCATAAACGTGTGTTAAAGTGTCCTCTAGGAGCATAAACGTGTGCTAAAGTGTCCTCTAGGAGCATAAACGTGTGTTAAAGTGTCCTCTAGGAGCCAAAACATGTGCTAAAGTGTCCTCTAGGAGCATAAACGTGTGGTAAAGTGTCCTCTAGGAGCCAAAACATGTGTTAAAGTGTCCTCTAGGAGCATAAACGTGTGTTAAAGTGTCCTCTAGGAGCATAAACGTGTGTTAAAGTGTCCTCTAGGAGCATAAACGTGTGCTAAAGTGTCCTCTAGGAGCATAAACGTGTGTTAAAGTGTCCTCTAGGAGCATAAACGTGTGTTAAAGTGTCCTCTAGGAGCCTAAACGTGTGTTAAAGTGTCCTCTAGGAGCATAAACGTGTGCTAAAGTGTCCTCTAGGAGCATAAACGTGTGTTTAAGTGTCCTCTAGGAGCCTAAACGTGTGCTAAAGTGTCCTCTAGGAGCATAAACGTGTGTTAAAGTGTCCTCTAGGAGCATAAACGTGTATTAAAGTGTCCTCTAGGAGCATAAACGTGTGCTAAAGTGTCCTCTAGGAGCATAAACGTGTGTTAAAGTGTCCTCTAGGAACCTAAACGTGTGCTAAAGTGTCCTCTAGGAGCATAAACGTGTGTTAAAGTGTCCTCTAGGAGCATAAACTTGTGTTAAAGTGTCCAAAACGTGTGCTAAAGTGTCCTCTAGGAGCATAAACGTGTGCTAAAGTGTCCTCTAGGAGCATAAACGCGTGTTAAAGTGTCCTCTAGGAGCATAAACGTGTGTTAAAGTGTCCTCTAGGAGCATAAACGTGTGTTAAAGTGTCCTCTAGGAGTATAAACCTGTGTTAAAGTGTCCTCTAGGAGCATAAACGTGTGTTAAAGTGTCCTCTAGGAGCATAAACGTGTGTTAAAGTGTCCTCTAGGAGCATAAACGTGTGTTAAAGTGTCCTCTAGGAGCATAAACGTGTGTTAAAGTGTCCTCTAGGAGCATAAACGTGTGTTAAAGTGTCCTCTAGGAGCATAAACGTGTGCTAAAGTGTCCTCTAGGAGCATAAACGTGTGTTAAAGTGTCCTCTAGGAGCCAAAACATGTGCTAAAGTGTCCTCTAGGAGCATAAACGTGTGGTAAAGTGTCCTCTAGGAGCCAAAACGTGTGTTAAAGTGTCCTCTAGGAGCATAAACGTGTGTTAAAGTGTCCTCTAGGAGCATAAACGTGTGTTAAAGTGTCCTCTAGGAGCATAAACATGTGTTAAAGTGTCCTCTAGGAGCCTAAACGTGTGTTAAAGTGTCCTCTAGGAGCATAAACATGTGCTAAAGTGTCCTCTAGGAGCACAAACGTGTGTTACAGTGTCCTCTAGGAGCATAAACGTGTGCTAAAGTGTCCTCTAGGAGCATAAACGTGTGCTAAAGTGTCCTCTAGGAGCATAAACGTGTGTTAAAGTGTCCTCTAGGAGCATAAACGTGTGTTAAAGTGTCCTCTAGGAGCATAAACGTGTGTTAAAGTGTCCTCTAGGACCATAAACGTCTGCTAAAGTGTCCTCTAGGAGCATAAACGTGTGCTAAAGTGTCCTCTAGGAGCATTAACGTGTGTTAAAGTGTCCTCTAGGAGCATAAACGTGTGTTAAAGTGTCCTCTAGGAGCATAAACGTGTGTTAAAGTGTCCTCTAGGAGCATAAACGTGTGCTAAAGTGTCCTCTAGGAGCATAAACATGCTTAGACGCTGGATGTTAGCTAGTTAGCTGTGGGACCGAGAGTTTATAACTCAAGGCGAGTCTGAAAGACACGATCATGATCTAAACTCCTCCAACACTCCAACAAAGCACCGGATCGTACTGAGACACAACAACTGCAAAAGATAATTCAGCGCATAAAGGTAGAGATGGCAGATGCTGCATGTTTCCAGTGTTACTGCAGCAGCACAACAGACACACAACAGCCAACTGTGAAGAGGCTGGAGTTTGACGTGACACCACCTCATGAGAAGGTGGAGTTCAAGGACACGTGTGAGCGAGTGTGAAAGAAGCCGCTTTATAAGCAACACCCAGAGATTCCCTCTTCATCCTGAGCTGTCAGGACGTCTTTTGTCCTCTCGTTCGCCTTTTATCCGTCTACGTAAACAGACGGGGAAGCACAGAGAGGCGTGAATCCACTTCAGACCCGCGGGGACGGCTCGATTGTCTCCGTGGAGAGAAAAACGGCTGCGTGGACAAAAGAAGGAGTGCAGTCATCGCCTGGAGGGAGGACTGAAACGTCTCAGAGTGAAATGTCAGCGGACAAAAGCAGCAGATTGGCACAGCGAGGGAAAACCTGTGCGGCTGCCAGGCTCCGCTCAGACCACCGCGGCCCTCTTTCTGGGTCAGGACACACGTGGTCCACCTTCTGTGGGTCCATTAATGTTTTACTGCGGCTCTCATTTCACCTTTACGTCGCAGGAGGACGTCTGCACCCAAAGACTAACTGGATACGGTCGTGCAGCTTCTCTTTGATGTAGTTTTGCTGTTTTTCTGCATTTCTTGGAGGTTATTTGGCATCTATTTGTAGTAGTTTTGCTAAACGTGTGTTAAAGTGTCCTCTAGGAGCATAAACGTGTGTTAAAGTGTCCTCTAGGAGCATAAACGTGTGTTAAAGTGTCCTCTAGGAGCATAAACGTGTGCTAAAGTGTCCTCTAGGAGCATAAACGTGTGTTAAAGTGTCCTCTAGGAGCATAAACGTGTGCTAAAGTGTCCTCTAGGAGCATAAACGTGTGCTAAAGTGCCCTCTAGGAGCATAAACGTGTGCTAAAGTGTCCTCTAGGAGCATAAACGTGTGCTAAAGTGTCCTCTAGGAGCATAAACGTGTGTTAAAGTGTTCTCTAGGAGCATAAACGTGTGTTAAAGTGTCCTCTAGGAGCATAAACGTGTGCTAAAGTGTCCTCTAGGAGCATAAACGTGTGCTAAAGTATCCTCTAGGAGCATAAACGTGTGCTAAAGTGTCCTCTAGGAGCATAAACGTGTGCTAAAGTGTCCTCTAGGAGCATAAACGTGTGTTAAAGTGTCCTCTAGGAGCATAAACGTGTGTTAAAGTGTCCTCTAGGAGCATAAACGTGTGCTAAAGTGTCCTCTAGGAGCATAAACGTGTGTTAAAGTGTCCTCTAGGAGCATAAACGTGTGCTAAAGTGTCCTCTAGGAGCATAAACGTGTGTTAAAGTGTCCTCTAGGAGCATAAACGTGTGCTAAAGTGTCCTCTAGGAGCCTAAACGTGTGCTAAAGTGTCCTCTAGGAGCATAAACGTGTGCTAAAGTGTCCTCTAGTAGACTAAACGTGTGCTAAAGTGTCCTCTAGTAGACTAAACGTGTGTTAAAGTGTCCTCTAGGAGCATAAACGTGTGCTAAAGTGTCCTCTAGGAGCCTAAACATGTGTTAAAGTCTCCTCTAGGAGCATAAACGTGTGTTAAAGTGTCCTCTAGGAGCATAAACGTGTGTTAAAGTGTCCTCTAGGAGTCTAAACGTGTGCTAAAGTGTCCTCTAGGAGCATAAACGTGTGTTAAAGTGTCCTCTAGGAGCATAAACGTGTGTTAAAGTGTCCTCTAGGAGCATAAACGTGTGCTAAAGTGTCCTCTAGGAGCATAAACGTGTGCTAAAGTGTCCTCTAGGAGCATAAACGTGTGTTAAAGTGTCCTCTAGGAGCATAAACGTGTGTTAAAGTGTCCTCTAGGAGCATAAACGTGTGTTAAAGTGTCCTCTAGGAGCATAAACGTGTGCTAAAGTGTCCTCTAGGAGCATAAACGTGTGTTAAAGTGTCCTCTAGGAGCCAGGAGCTGCACATTCAGAAATAACACTTGTGTCTGATCCTTGAAGCATTTCCGTTGAACAAAGCCACAGTTGATCTTTCTGAACGGAGACAGAAAGGTACGGGAACAGCAGGAGTAAGACGCGGAAATGAGACAGAGAGAGGGCCTCCTGAGGGGGGGGGGGGGGGGGGTAAAAGGGAGACGAAGGCTCCTGGAGTGTGACAGCCGTCGGACTTATCAGAGGAAACATCACAGGAAACGAGGGGAGGTGAGATGAAACGAGAGCGCGCGGGGTCCTCTCGGGCGCTCGAAGCAGCGTTTTAATCAGAGATCTCCTTCGTGACGTGCTGCGGTCTCCGTGTCAACCCGACTGCGTCCACATGATGAACCCTCAGCTGCTCGCTACGACACGTTTGAGTCTTTACGTCTGAGTGAAAATGTGTTGAACTGTTTAATTTCAGAGTTAATATCATTTAAAACTTATGGTCATTCTTCGTTGTTGTTATTTATTAAAAGAGTGTTTTAAAGACTTACCTACTGGTCCCTGTACCAGCTCCTCTCATAGTAAAGTCCATTACAGTGGAAGGAGCCCATTGCTGCTTTGTTGTGTGTGTAGGGACTCTTCTCATGCTGCTGCAGAGGTTTGCTGTTATTTTCAGCAGCATTAGTGGTTAAAAAAGACCTTTGAATGCCTTCACCGTGCTGCCCCGAGCTAACCACTGTTAGCCACGTCCGCCTGTTAGCATCTCTCCTGATTTCTACCTTAATAAAAAACTGTCTCCATGGTTACTGAGGATTAAAGTGCAGACAAAGACATTAAAGCACACTTTTAAGTTGTTAATCAGATCGTGAACAAAGACCACGGCTCGGATGTCCGTTGGTTATAACGGGAACGCCTGAAGTGTTAGCCGTTAAAGAGGCTAAATTGTCGTCGGACAGTTGTCGAGCATTCAACCAAAATCAAACCCAGCTCTCAAACCTTTAGAGCCCCCTCCCACTGTGCCTCCGTCCCGTGCCCCGTGCTTTAGGGTCCTTGTCCCCCCCTCCAGGCCCGTTTGTACTCACACTACCTGGGCCTCGGAGAATGCTTCTTGCTGCCTATACGTCATCACGCCGTAACACGTCACACGCATTGATGACGTCATCACGCCGTAACACGTCACACGCATTGATGACGTCATCACGCCGTAACACGTCACACGCGTTGATGACGTCATCACGCCGTAACACGTCACACGCGTTGATGACGTCATCACGCCGTAACACGTCACACGCGTTGATGACGTCATGGCGAAGCTTCTTGGATCCTGAGTTTTCCCACAGTTTTCTTCCAAACTGGGAGCTGTGAACGTTTAAACGCGCTGCTTCGTCTCCGCAGAACGCACCGAACGACTTCTCCCCGTTAACCTTCACCGACATTTACGGCTTCACTCTCAGTCCAAAGCAACACACACACACACACACACACACACACGCTGTAACACACAGTGAGTGTGTGTGTGTGTGTATCCATCACTCTGACTCGCTCCTGGGTTCAGTCCCACACAAACAAAAGAGTCTTTGTGTTCTGGATCTGGACCGGATCTCTCGTCTCTGCAGCCTCGCCAACTTCCCCACACGAGGATTTGAGGAATTAGGCAATAAAGTAAAAGCCCCCCCCCCCCACCCCTGCTGCAGCACCTCACACTGTGAGTTTGCTGTGTGGCTCTGCGGAGTGTGAGTGAAGCCTCCGGGGGGTCGGTCCTCACCCTGACCCGCTGGAGAAACACCGACACCTGCAGGAGAGGTCAGAGTTCACGGCTCCACGCTGAGGTCTCACGTCTTCTCACTGGATCAGTGTCGGACTCGCTGTTTTCCTGTTCGCTCCACTGGACAGGGTCTGGGTAGAGGAGGCGTTCTGGTGTCCGTTTGATGGTTAAAGTAGTTTTTTACCAATCTACCAAACACATTTGGAGCAATTACTCCAGTAACTCGATTACAAGCGTCCGCCTCACCATTAACCCCAAAACGCGGCCTGTTCAGCGCACGGATCGTTGTTCCGCATGCACTGTTTTACGGACACACACCACTGCATCCGGCGCGACGGTGGAGAGTGAAGTAAAAGCCCCGAAAAGGGCCGAGAACGTCCAAAGTTTGGGATCATTTCACAACAGATGATGCCGCCGTTTCGCTTTAAGGAGGGCGGTTGCCGTAGTGACTGCAGATGTTAGAAACAGGAAGAGGATGCGTAGCTGTCCGGGTGAACGCCTCTGTGTTTAGTTTTTCATGAATGTTAAGGGCGGCAGTAGCTCAGTCAATAGGTGACTCGGCTGGGGACCATGTTTGGAGCGGGGACTGGTGGCTGGAGAGGTGCCAGTTCATCTCCTGGGCACTGCCGAGGTGCGGTTGAGCAAGGCACCGAACAACTGCTCGGGGCACCGATCTCTCCATTAATTGCATGTATATAGGTCCTGTATGTGCATGTGTGTGTAACATGAATGATAATTGAAATTGAATTTCCCTTGCGGAAAAATAAAAAGGAATTCTTCCTAAACAGAACGTCCCCTCCCTGATCAGTCTGTAGAGTTTGGTTTGAGGAAACGTGTCAGTGGACTTTTGTTTGTTGTTTGTTGTTACGTTAAATATATAGTTAAATATCTGTTTATTCCCTTATCCCGTGTCCTTGTCTGCATCTGGGTCCGGTCCCTTTGTGTTGTTTCCCTGCACCGTTCATGACATTTAAATCTAATCGACACCAAAAACAATCGACAAATATTTGTGCTGAACATTTTGTACGATATCACAGGAACCTGTGGATGAGAGGACGTTGCAGCGGTACGTGCTGACTTGGCCGAATGTAGCGTGCAGTGTGCGGACAAACGTCAACTCTGCAGGATGATCGTTCTTTTCTCCAGGGCCCGTGAAGGTTCTCATGTGTCCAGGTCGTCGTTCTCCTCAAAGCAGCTTCAGTCCAAAGCAACTGGACTTGGTTCTTTGTCAGGAAGACGTTTCACCTCTGATCCAAGAGGCTTCATCAGTTCATGTACGCATCTGACCAGGACCAGGACCAGGACCAGGACCAGGACCAGGACCAGGCTGGGACTGGACCAGGACCAGGACCAGGACCAGGCTGGGACTGGACCAGGCTGGGACAAGGCTTTGACATGACCAGGACCAGGACCAGGACCAGGCTGGGACTGGTCCAACTACCTGGTGTGAGATCCAGGTATTTAACCTCTCACAGGCCGATGATGTCCCTGGAACCCTTTGTGCTCCGTCGTTAGAGTGACAGTCGTTGGTGGAAGTAGGTCTGGACTTGGTTAGTGCTCTATTGAGTC
>NC_139846.1:25718598-25726098 GCF_963691815.1 Echiichthys vipera | reverse complement strand
CACTTTAACACACGTTTATGCTCCTAGAGGACACTCTAGCACATGTTTAGGCTCCTAGAGGACACTTTAGCACACGTTTATGCTCCTAGAGGACACTTTAACACACGTTTATGCTCCTAGAGGACACTCTAGCACACGTTTAGGCTCCTAGAGGACACTTTAACACACGTTTATGCTCCTAGAGGACACATTAGCACACGTTTATGCTCCTAGAGGACACATTAGCACACGTTTATGGTCCTAGAGGACACATTAGCACACGTTTATGCTCCTAGAGGACACTCTAGCACACGTTTATGCTCCTAGAGGACACTCTAGCACATGTTTAGGCTCCTAGAGGACACTTTAACACACGTTTATGCTCCTAGAGGACACTTTAGCACACGTTTATGCTCCTAGAGGACACATTAGCACACGTTTATGCTCCTAGAGGACACTCTAGCACATGTTTAGGCTCCTAGAGGAGCATTTGAAAATGACTGGAGGGAAATAAATCCAGAAGTTTCCACAGTTGTTGTAAGCAGATAAAACAAAAGCACATGAGCTGTTAGTGAGAGAACGTCGTGTGCGGAGGTGACGCTGTGTAAACGATGAGGTAAAAGAGGAAGTGATGAATCGCTGGAGCTGTAAAAACCTGATGAATGTTGTTATTAATGTGCTGCGCTCCCTCCTCCTCCTGCTGACCGTTCATCACGCTTACAGTCCTAACCACCTCCTCTGAGAGGATGTTTGAAAGGTAACCGAGGGAGGCGGCGTGCGATTCATCACGCCACGCCGATGATGCATGTGCTCCTCCTGAAGGATAATTATGAGGGAGCTCGAGCTGCACAAACACTCGAAGAGGACACTTTAACACACGTTTATGCTCCTAGAGGACACTTTCACACACTTTTATGCTCCTAGAGGACACTTTAACACACGTTTATGCTCCTAGAGGACACTTTAACACACGTTTATGCTCCTAGAGGACACTTTCACACACTTTTATGCTCCTAGAGGACACTTTAGCACACGTTTATGCTCCTAGAGGACACTTTAGCACACGTTTATGCTCCTAGAGGACACTTTAACACACGTTTATGCTCCTAGAGGACACTTTAACACACGTTTATGCTCCTAGAGGACACTTTAGCACACGTTTATGCTCCTAGAGGACACTTTCACACACTTTTATGCTCCTAGAGGACACTTTAACACACGTTTATGCTCCTAGAGGACACTTTAACACACGTTTATGCTCCTAGAGGACACTTTCACACACTTTTATGCTCCTAGAGGACACTTTAGCACACGTTTAGGCTCCTAGAGGACACTTTAACACACGTTTAGGCTCCTAGAGGACACTTTAGCACACGTTTAGGCTCCTAGAGGACACTTTAGCACACGTTTAGGCTCCTAGAGGACACATTACCACACATTCATGCTCCTAGAGGACACTTTAGCACACGTTTATGCTCCTAGAGGACACTTTAGCACACGCTTTGGCGCCTAGAGGACACTTTAACACACGTTTATGCTCCTAGAGGACACTTTAGCACACGTTTATGCTCCTAGAGGACACTTTAACACACGTTTATGCTCCTAGAGGACACTTTAACACACGTTTATGCTCCTAGAGGACACTTTAGCACACGTTTATGCTCCTAGAGGACACTTTAACACACGTTTATGCTCCTAGAGGACACTTTAACACACGTTTATGCTCCTAGAGGACACTTTAGCACACGTTTATGCTCCTAGAGGACACTTTAACACACGTTTATGCTCCTAGAGGACACTTTAGCACACGTTTATGCTCCTAGAGGACACTTTAGCACACGTTTATGCTCCTAGACGACACTTTAACACACGTTTATGCTCCTAGAGGACACTTTAACACACGTTTATGCTCCTAGAGGACACTTTAGCACACGTTTATGCTCCTAGAGGACACTTTTAGACCCCAGATTAAAGTTCTCCTGACCTGGTTGTTTCGGGCCATCTGCTCCACGTCCACGTCTCGTATCGCTGATCTGGATTTCTTCGGTTTTGACGCGAACAAAACTCCCTGAAACACGGAAACACGTGAGGAGGGAAGTGCACCCTTCTACTATTATTATTAATATTTAATATTAACGTAAAAATGTTTTTGTCCGTGCTCAATAAACTTCTAAACTAAAACATCTAAACGTTCTCACGTCTGCGCTGCTGCAGGCGTCTTTGTCAGAGGGTGTCAGAGGTCGTGGAGGCTCGGGCGGAGCAGCTGATGGAGGTTTTCTCGCTCTTTCCTGCACTTCACCGCCGGCGTTTCCTCCAGAGCCGGGCTCGGGTTTAGACTTGACCTCCGGCTTTGGAGTTTGGACGAACGGCGGTTTGGACTTGATCTCTGGCTTTGGCGTGACGACAAACAGCGGTTTGGATTTGGACGTGGGGCTGAGGCTCGGGATGTGCTTGAGTTTGGGGCGATCTGTCGGTGGAGGAGCGGAGCTGCTGGGGCGTTTCGGGCGGCGGTTGAAGCGAGGGACGATCAGGGTCGCAGCAGACAAAGAAGAAGAAGTAGAAGAAGAAGACGCGGTGGCGGTGGCAGCTGGTGTCTTCCTCACGAAGGCAGGTAGCGTCACCCTCGCCCTCTCCTCGCCTCCTGCGCCCAGCTGCTCCCTCTGCTTCTGGGCGCGCAGCAGGGCGACGTTGACGTGACGCGACGGACACTTGTTCTTGAAGATGGGCACCAGTTTGGGAGGAGGGATCACCGGGGTTTGGGACGGGGGAGGAAGAGGAGGGAGGACGGGGGAGGGAGAGGAGAGGGATGAAGCCGGCTGGAAGGGATGGAGAGAAGAGGAGGAGGAGGAGGAGGAGGAGGAGAGGGATGAAGCCGGCTGGAAGGGATGGAGAGAAGAGGAGGAGGAGGAGGAGGAGGGAGGAGGAGCTGACTGGGGACCCGAGGAGTCCGAAAAGGAAAAAGAAACACGTTTGGAGGAGGAGGGCGCGTCTACGTCGCCTCGACACCCCTGACTTTGTGTCAGTCTGCCTCCAAATCCACATCCGTTACCCAGAAGCCCCTGGGCTCCGTCCTGCGCGGAGAGAGGGGCCGAGGCTGGAGGCTGTGACCCGAAAGAGAGCTGCACAGGTCGGGGAGGAGGAGGAGGAGGAGGAGGAGGAGGAGGGAGCTGGGTGAGGACCGGCCTGATGGAGGAGGAGGAGGAGGTGGTGTTCAAGTTGACCTGCTCGCCTCTCAGCACCTGAGGAGGAAGAAGACGAAGAAGAAGAAGAAGAAGAAGAAGAAGTCACAATGCTGCCATTTAAAAACATCTGAACGTGTCTTCCAGGTCCACGGGCTCCAAAAAGACCCACGCACAGGAAAGATCTGGAAACAAAGCCACGCATCGCCATGACGTCATCAATGCGTGTCACGTGTTACGGCGTGATGACGTATAGGCAGCAAGAAGCATTCTCCGAGGCCCAGGTAGTGTGAGTACAAACGGGCCTGGAGGGGGGGGCAAGGACCCTAAAGCACGGGGCACGGGACGGAGGCACAGTGGGAGGGCGCCCTGACTTTACTTTAACGCCTATTTCAATAACTCTGCTGCACAAAATGGCGTCCTGAAATGAGGATACAGAACTTTCAGCCTTGAGGAGATGAGAAACATATATAACTTCATTAAACGTGAACCTTTCCTTCACCTTCATCTGAGTGATGAAAATGAGTCCTGGCGTCTCGGAGGGGGAGCTTTTCTCTCCGCCTCCTCCTCAGCGTCGCAGCTTTACGCTCGTAAAACTGAAGGTTTTTACGGGGTGGTAATCCCACATCTACCTCCACACACTCACATTAAATAACCTGAGAGTGAGAGTGTGTGTGTGTGTGTGTGAGGACGAGACAGAAACACTGACTGCACGTGATCACTGAGCTAACACTAGCTACAGGCTAAAGAATGAGCCTGTAGTGTCTAAACTAACACTAGCTACAGGCTAAAGAATGAGCCTGTAGTGTCTAAACTAACACTAGCTACAGGCTAAAGTTAGCCAGCTTAGGTTTCACTGAGCTAACATTAACAAAGCAAGCTAACATTAGCCAACTTAGGTTTCAGTGAGCTACTATAAGAAAGAAGCTAACATTAGCCATCTTAGGTTTCACTGAGCTAACATTAGCCAGCTTAGGTTTAAATGAGCTAACATCAGAAAGAAGCTAACATTAGCCAGATTATGTTTCAGTGAGCTACTATAAGCATGATGCTTACGTTAGCCAGCATAGGGTTTCGCTGAGCTAACACTAGTAACAGGCTAAAGTTAGCCAGCTTTGGTTTCAGTGAGCTATAAGCATGAAGCTAACATTAGCCAGCTTAGGTTTCAATGAGCTAAAATTAGTGAGCAAGCTAACAATAGCAAGCTTAGGTTTCAGTGAGCCAACACTAGCAACAGGCTAAAGTCAGCTAGTCAGCCAGCTTAGGCTGACATTTGCTAAAAGCTAACATTAACCATCTTAGGTGTCAGTGAGCTACTATTAGCATGAAACTAAAGTTAGCCAGCTTAGGTTTCACTGAGCTAAAACTAGCAACAGGCTAAAGTTAGCCAGCTTAGGTTTCACTGAGCTAACACTAGCAACAGGCTAAAGTTAGCCAGCTTAGGTTTCACTGAGCTAACACTAGTAAGAGGCTAAAGTTAGGCAGCTTATGTTTCACTGAGCTAACATTAGCTAGCTGAAAATTAGCTACGCTGCCTGGATGTGGCGTCGGACACCCGTACGAGCGTCAGAGAAGCAGAAAGTACCTGCACTGTAGCGGCGCTGCTCAGACTGACGCTGGGGTAACGGGGTTTCGCGGTCAGACGCGCAGGGAAGCCGCACACACTCCGCAGCTTGTCCCCGATGTCGGACAGGAAGGAGCCCAGCGCCCCCTGCAGGTCGACCCGAGGGCAGCGCTGCACTGGCTGCAGGCGGACGCAGCTCAGAGGGTAACTGCAGCGAGGCGGCTAAAGGAACAATCTGCAGGTTTGAGATCTTTTATAAAAACACGATCTTTAAGGTTTAAGAAGCACGAACACGACGTAAACGTGACGTTTATCATCGTTGCCAAGGATACGTGAAGAGTCTCTCTCCCACCAGCCTGAAGTAGACGCTGCAGTACACCACGTCTTCTTCTGCGAGCTCAGGGAGCCTGTAACCGTACTGAGGACACACACACACACACACACACACACGCACACACACACACAGGCACAGGCACACACACACACACACACACACACACGCACACGCACACACACACGCAACTTAACCGTCTCCTTTAGTCGTCTAAACTTAACCGTCACCTTCTGTGCGTGTGTGCAAGCCAGTAATAAGTAAGGAAGGGAGAAGGAGGGGAGGGAGGAAGGAAATAAGGAAGGAAGGAAGGAAATAAGGTAGGAAGGGAGGGAGGAAGGAAATAAGGTAGGAAGGGAGGGAGGAAGGAAATAAGGTAGGAAGGGAGGGAGGAAGGAAATAAGGCAGGAAGGTAGGAAGGGAGGAAATAAGGCAGGAAGGTAGGAAGGGAGGAAATAAGGTAGGAAGGAAGGAAATAAGGTAGGAAGGGAGGGAGGGAGGAAATAAGGTAGGAAGGGAGGAAATAAGGTAGGAAGGGAGGGAGGAAGGAAACAAGGTAGGAAGGGAGGGAGGAAGGAAATAAGGTAGGAAGGTAGGAAGGGAGGAAATAAGGTAGGAAGGGAGGAAGGGAGGAAATAAGGTAGGAAGGGAGGAAGGAAGGGAGGAAGGGAATAAGGTAGGAAGGGAGGAAAGAAGGAAATAAGATAGGAAGGGAGGGAGGAAGGGAATAAGATAGGAAGGGAGGGAGGAAGGGAATAAGATAGGAAGGGAGGAAGGAAGGAAGGGAATAAGGTAGGAAGGGAGGAAGGAAGGAAGGAAATAAGGTAGGAAGGGAAAAAGGAAGGAAGGAAATAAGGTAGGAAGGAAGGAAATAAGGTAGGAAGGTAAAAAAGGAAGGGAGGAAATAAGGGAGGAAGGGAGGAAGAGAGGAAGGAAAGGAGGAAGGAGGAGATGAAGGAAGGGAAGAAAGAAGAGTGAGGGCCCAGTTGGTTGGAGACACCTGGATCCGTCCACTTTGAGCTTCAGTCTCTTCTGTTGTTTACGTTCTGACGTTTGTATTCAGTCACCAGCGTGTGTGTGTGTGTGTGTGTCTGCCTGTGTGTGTGTGCGTGTCTCTGTGTGTGTGTGTGTCTCTGCCTGTGTGTGTGTGTGTGTGTGTGTGTGTGTGTACCAGGCTGCTCCAGTGGCTCCTCAGCTGTGCGTAGCTCCTGAAGGGTCCGTCTCTGGGCAGCGTGTGTGTGATGGTGATGATCTGACCTTTCTTCATGCTGCAGTAGAAACACAGAGAGTGTGTGTTATAAAGAGCTGCAGCGCCCCCTGCTGCTCCCCCTCAGCATCACACAGTTCACACAGTTTACACTTTTGTTTCTATTTTATTAATAATTCATATTTAGAAACAGGGAAACATGAAAGAAGCTCTGATGCTTTTTATCAACGCCTTCAGCAGAAAACACGACTTAGGTTTCATTAAAGAAATTAATAAATAAACACAAGAATAAAGGATAAATAGATTAATAAATCAATAAATGCATGAATAAATAATTGCAGAAATACATAATGAAATGTATTAATTACTGTATAAATATATAAATGCTTTACATTCATTTCTACATTTTTGTTCACTTATATTTATTTATTTATTTATTTCTGTCCCTTTGTTAATGACGTCCTGTTTATTCAAGCATTCATTTATTTATGAATTTATTTGTTTATTTTTGTATTAATTTATTTATTAATTCATTAATTTCTGTATTTTTTCATTTGTTTATTTGCACTATTTATTTATTAATCTACTCATTTATTTCTGTATTAGTTTATTTATTCTTGCATTTATTCATTAATACATTTGTTTATTTCTGTATTTATTTATTTTTTTCATTCGTTTATTAATTCATTTGATAATAATTTATTTATTCATGCAGTTATTTTTTTAAGCATTTGTTGATTTATTTCTGTAAGTATTGAGACTTGGGTCACGCTGACCGGTCCACGCAGCTGAAGTCACTGCGTGTATCGTGGATCGTGGACCGTGGATCGTGGATCTTGGACTGTGGGTCGTGGGTCATGGACCGTGGATCGTGGACCGTGTATCGTGGACCGTGTATCGTGGACCGTGGACCGTGGGTTGCGGGCCGTGGGTCGTGGACCGTGGGTCGTGTATCGTGGGTCGTGGGCCGTGGACCGTGGATCGTGGGTCGTGGACCGTGGGTCGTGGATCGTGGGTCGTGGACCGTAGACCGTGTATCGTGGATCGTGGACCGTAGACCGTGTATTGTGGACCGTGGGCCATGGGTCGTGTATCGTGGGCCGTGGGTCGTGGACCGTGGGTCGTGGACCGTGGGTCGTGGGTCGTGGACCCTGGGTCGTGGACCGTGGGTCGAGTATCGTGGACCATGGGCCGTGGACCGTGGGTCTTGGACCGTGGATCGTGGGTCGTGGACCGTGGG
>NC_139846.1:25708598-25713598 GCF_963691815.1 Echiichthys vipera | reverse complement strand
TAATAAATAAATACATTAATAATTTATAGAATTTATGGAATAAATTTATAACTTTATAAATAAAGAAATTAAATAAATAGACAAATAAATGCGTAAATAACTGTATTAATAAAAACAGGAAATAAATAAATAAATACAGAAATAAAAACATAATTGCAGAATAAATAAATAAATAGATGCATAAATAAAAACAATATAAAAATGCAAAATTAAAATAATAAATGCAGGAATAATTATTAGACTGTTTGGAATAACTGTATAATTAAAAAGAACAGAGAAATAAAGCACAAATAAATGTATAAATAAAAGCAGGAAATAAATAAATAAATGCAGAAATAACTATCTTTAAAATAATCATGTTAGCTGCAAGAGTATAAAGGACTAGGCAAAACAAAGTCTTATTGAATAAATGCATAAATAAATACAGAAATTCAGAATAAATAAATTAATGTTTGTGCTAAAGTGTCCTCTAGGAACATCTTGTGATGGTTTTGCATCTATTTTTAGTCATTTTGCATCTTTTTGTGATGGTTTTGCATCTATTTTTAGTCATTTTGCATCTTTTTGTGGTGGTTTTGCATCTATTTTTAGTCATTTTGCATCTTTTTGTGGTGGTTTTGCATCTATTTTTAGTCATTTTGCATCTTTTTGTGGTGGTTTTGCATCTATTTTTAGTCATTTTGCATCTTTTTGTGGTGGTTTTGCATCTATTTTTAGTCATTTTGCATCTTTTTGTGCTGGTTTTGCATCTATTTTTAGTCATTTTGCATCTTTTTGTGCTGGTTTTGCATCTGTTTTTAGTCATTTTGCATCTTTTTGTGGTGGTTTTGCATCTATTTTTAGTCATTTTGCATCTTTTTGTGCTGGTTTTGCATCTGTTTTTAGTCATTTTGCATCTTTTTGTGCTGGTTTTGCAGCAGAAGTGATCGATTAAACGACCCTTTTATTTTGAAAGGATCAGCCGGATGACTCGTGCTGCGTTCAGGTGCAGTGACGGCCGTGAACGCAGCACCGCTGTCCCAGTGGCAGTAGAAAGTGTGAGGTGGGGTAGATGTCGGTGTGTTTGTGCGGAGTCACGGTCCGGACACACTCACACACTCTCCCCCGGCTCCGGAACACTTTCAGCGGCTCTCTGCTCTCACACTGGCCGACTCTGCAGGCACTGCCATGGGGGAACCGGAGGAGAGGAGCCCCGCGGGAGCCCGGTACTTCAGACTGACAGAGATCCAGGAGCGGAACTCCTTCAAATCAACGTGGATCATCATCAACAACAACGTCTACGACGTGACCACGTTTCTGGAAGAGGTGAGGCCCTAAACCCGGACCCGGGGGCCCTAAACCCGGGTCCAGGGTCCTGAACCCGGGTCCAGAGGCTCTGAACCCGGGCCCAGAGGGTCTGAACCCGGGTCCAGAGGCTCTAAACCCGGGCCCAGAGGCTCTGAACCCGGGCCCAGAGGGTCTGAACCCGGGTCCAGAGGCTCTAAACCCGGGTCCTGAGCCCCTAAACCCGGGTCCAGAGGCTCTAAACCCGGGTCCAGAGGCTCTGAACCCGGGCCCAGGGGTCCTAAACCCGGGCCCAGAGGCCCTAAACCCGGGCCCAGGGTCCTGAACCCGGGTCCAGAGGCTCTAAACTCGGCCCAGAGGCCCTAAACCCGGGCCCAGAGGCTCTAAACCCAGGTCCAGGGTCCTGAACCCGGGCCCAGAGGTCCTAAACCCGGGCCCAGAGGCTCTAAACCCGGGCCCAGGGTCCTGAACCCGGGTCCAGAGGCTCTAAACTCGGCCCAGAGGCCCTAAACCCGGGCCCAGAGGCTCTAAACCCAGGTCCAGGGTCCTGAACCCGGGCCCAGAGGTCCTAAACCCGGGCCCAGAGGCTCTAAACCCGGGCCCAGGGTCCTGAACCCGGGCCCAGAGTCTCTAAACCCGGGCCCAGAGGCCCTGAACCTGGGCCCAGAGGCTCTAAACCAGGGCCCAGAGGCTCTAAACCCGGGCTCAGAGGCCCTAAACCCGGGCCCAGGGTCCTGAACCCGGGCCCAGAGGCCCTGAACCCGGGCCCAGAGGCTCTAAACCCGGGCCCAGAGGCCCTAAACCCGGGCTCAGAGGCCCTAAACCCGGGCCCAGAGGCTCTAAACCCGGGCCCTGAGGCCCTAAACCAGGGCCCAGAGGCTCTAAACCCGGGTCCAGAGGCTCTAAACCCGGGTCTAGAGGCCCTAAACCCGGGCCCAGAGGCTCTAAACCTGGGCCCAGAGGCCCTAAACCCGGGCCAAGGGGCTCTGAACCTGGGCCCAGAGGCTCTAAACCCGGGCCCAGAGGCTCTAAACCCGGGCCCAGAGGCTCTAAACTCTCTAAACCCGGGCCCAGAGACTCTAAACTTGGGCCCAGAGGCTCTAAACTCTCTAAACCCGGGCCCAGAGACTCTAAACTTGGGCCCAGAGGCTCTAAACTCGCTAAACCCGGGCCCAGAGGCTCTAAACCCGGGCCCAGAGGCTCTAAACCCGGGCCCAGAGGCTCTAAACTTGGGCCCAGAGGCTCTAAACTCTCTAAACCCGGGCCCAGAGGCTCTAAACTTGGGCCCAGAGGCTCTAAACTCGCTAAACTCAGGCCCAGAGGCTCTGAACTTGGGCCCAGAGACTCTAAACTTGGGCCCAGAGACTCTAAACTTGGGCCCAGAGGCTCTAAACTTGGGCCCAGAGACTCTAAACTTGGGCCCAGAGGCTCTAAACTTGGGCCCAGAGGCTCTAAACTTGGGCCCAGAGACTCTAAACTTGGGCCCAGAGACTCTAAACTTGGGCCCAGAGACTCTAAACTTGGGCCCAGAGACTCTAAACTTGGGCCCAGAGGCTCTAAACTCTCTAAACCTGGGCCCAGAGGCTCTAAACTTGGGCCCAGAGGCTCTAAACCTGGGCCCAGAGACTCTAAACTTGGGCCCAGAGACTCTAAACTTGGGCCCAGAGGCTCTAAACTTGGGCCCAGAGGCTCTAAACTTGGGCCCAGAGACTCTAAACTTGGGCCCAGAGACTCTAAACTTGGGCCCAGAGACTCTAAACTTGGGCCCAGAGACTCTAAACTTGGGCCCAGAGGCTCTAAACTTGGGCCCAGAGACTCTAAACTTGGGCCCAGAGACTCTAAACTTGGGCCCAGAGACTCTAAACTTGGGCCCAGAGACTCTAAACTTGGGCCCAGAGGCTCTAAACTCTCTGAACCCGGGCCCAGAGGCCCTGAACCCGGGCCCAGAGGCTCTAAACTCTCTAAACCTGGGCCCAGAGGCTCTAAACTCGGGCCAGAGGCTCCATAAAGAGACTAAATTCATATTTATTCTGATTATTTAGTCTGTGCTGGGACGTGTTTCACAACAGGAAACACAACAAACTGTTCTCACTGGGACACTTTGTTCACTTCTGCTGACAAACTTTAACAGAATAACTTTACTTATTATATTATATTTAATCATATTATAAAATGCTCAAATAAATGAATCATTCCTTTTATAATAAATCATCAAATAAGGAAAAAAATATAGAATACAATGCTTGTCACAATAAATAAATAAATAAATCAATTAAAAACACACACATGTCAGATGTGTTTGTGTGTTTCTTCTCTTTTATCTATGAGTTTTATTTTGAAAGGAACTCTGACGCTGGAGCTTGAACAGTGACACGGACCCGTTTGTCCTCCAGTGAACCACTAAACCACTGGAGGACGCGTCCACGCCCTGACCTGTGAGCAGGGATTCAAACCGGCGGCTCAAAGGTCCAAAGTGTCCGATAAAGACTCTTCTGCAGCCGTTTAATCATTTACAGAAACAAAAACAGGATTTTTCTCTATAACAAAGTTCAGAACCTCAAGTTTCTGTCTGTGTGTGTGTGTGTGTGTGTGTGTGTGTGTGTGTGTGTGTGTGTGTGTGTGTGTGTGTGTGTGTGTGTGTGTGTGTGTGTGTGTGTGTGTGTGTGTGTGTGTGTGTGTGTGTGTGTGTGTGTGTGTGTGTGTGTGTGTTCCAGCACCCCGGGGGGGAGGAGGTGCTGAGGGAGCAGGCGGGCGGAGACGCCACCGAGAGCTTCGAGGACGTGGGACATTCCAGCGACGCCCGCGAGATGGCCCACGGGCTGCTGATCGGCGAGCTGCACCCGGTCAGCGCCACACGCCACACACACACAGAGACACACACGCACACACACACACACACACACACACACACACACACCGCACGCCACACACACACACAGAGACACACACACACGGCGCACGCCACACCACACGCAACACACCACATGCACACACACACAGACACACACGCCACACACACTGCAGGCCACATACCACACACAGACACGCCACGCAACACGCCGTGCGCCACATGTGTTCTTTAAATGTGACGCCATGTTCAGATGAAGGTGTGCTAACACGTGTGTGTGTGTGTGTGTGTGTGTGTGTGTGTGTGTGTGTGTGTGTGTGTGTGTGTGTGTGTGTGTGTGTGTGTGTGTGTGTGTGTGTGTGTGTGTGTGTGTGTGTGTGTGTGTGTGTGTGTGTGTGTGTGTGTGTGTGTGTGTGTGTGTGTGTGTGTGTGTGCGCAGGACGACAGAGAGAAGATCGTCAGACCTGAGGTGAGTGAAGCCGTCTCCTGATGACGTATGTTCAGGAGGAGGACGGTGCGCGGCTAAAGGAGCCGTAGTGAAACGCCTCCAGCAGCTTCGGTCCCGTCTCCGCAGAGACAAAACTCTGCTGCGCAAACTTTAAAACAATGTGTTCCATGTTTTTTTCTGTCGTTTTGTTTTGTTTCTCGTGTCGTTTCGTGTTCGGACTCTGAAACACAAAGATTTCTACGTCCGCTGAGTCGTCCCGCGTTCACGAGAACCACAAATGGCGGCGTTCTTAAGGGAACCTGCGTCACCGCGCAGCTTTCCAGAGGAATGATTCGGCGCCATTGTTGGGTCCGCTGACCGTGCTCCGGACGATCTCCACGGAGACGATCTCCACGGAGACGATCTCCATGGAGACCTCTG